>NC_143533.1:9086615-9411615 GCF_031878675.1 Megascapheus bottae
AAAGCCTAATCGTGGGGATCAGATTCAAGTGGTAGAACACCAGCCTTAAGCAAAAAAGGTATGGAAGCCGAGTGCCAGTGGCTTAGGCCTGTAATCCTAGCTACTCAGGAGGCTGAGATCTGAGGATCTTGGTTCAGAGCCAGCCCAGGCAAGAAAATCTGTGAGCCTCTTATCTCCAATTAACCACCAGAAAACCAGAAGTGATTCTGGGGATTAAAATGGTAGAGCACTAGCCTTGAGCTGAAGAGCTCAGGGATAGTGCCCAGGCCCAGAGTTCAAGCCCTAGTACACACACACACACTGGCATAAGCACGCATTCTTACATACATGGGTACAGGGAGGAGACAGCAGCTATGCGAAAGGAAATTGAGCCCACTTTTTTCTGCCTTTTTTGCAGCCCTCACTGTGAAGTTTCTGACCAAGAGGTTTATCAGCGAATATGATCCCAACTTGGGTAAGAAAAGCATTTGTCTCTGACCTCTGCTTCCCTTGGACCCTTGTGGGTCCCTCCCCTGGGGCTCCCCAGTGAGGGGGGACACATCTAGAGCAGATGGGAGAAGCCGCAGGATTATTTGGTTTTAGGAAGATTGGGTCAAGTGGCAGAAATACCCATGCCACAGCCCACCCCAGAGAGCTGGGGAGTTGGCTCAGCTCAGGGAACACAGACTGGACTTGGACTCATTTATCCTAAAATAGAAGGTATGAGTAGACTTCAAAAGAATGAAGATCAAAAAGCCCAATGAAGCGGGATATTCATAGGCAAAGAGATGTTTTTCAAGATGGTCACTGAGTGTTCTTTTTCAGAACACAGACCTTTGAGAAACTCTCCAGGAGGCCTGCCTTTGGAGCCAGAGTGAGTCCCATGAGAAGAACCCTGAGCTCTTTTGCTCAAGGCTAGCACTCTACCATTGGAGGTCTTGATTGAGTAATTTCCAAGTTCTATCTTGTGACTGGGACATGGACCATGTGGTCAGACTGTCTGGAATGGGGGTACAGCCACCCCACAGCAGTTAGTCACCTCTCACTGCAGCCCGTGGGTGCAGACAACGCCAGACATTCTCCACTGGGGCATTCTAGGGAGCAGCGCCATTGCTCAGGGGTCCTGTCCCTATCGCCAGGAAGAACAGAAGCCAGAAAGTTCTGGATGTTCAATGAGTGAGCCTCCAGCAGGCGTTGGCACAACAGCTCTTTAGCTTTTTCTAGCATCGCCCCCAAGAGACTGAGCACATCTGGGGACCCCTTGAGGTGGAATTCATCCCCAGTTCCAGCAGGTACACAGAGCTAAATGCTCTGTACCATCAGGCTGGATTGGGGGATTAGGATTCTCTCTCAAAATTTATCACCCTCACTTAATGGGTGGGTCAGTGGCTTGCTTAAGATCCGAGAGTCCCCTCAAGTGCCGAGGATGAGGATGAAGTCTTGCCTTCCGTGCCTCAGTTTCTCCATCTGATAGACTGAGCTGTCAAGGGCCGGGTTCTGTCATGGATTGTTGACTGTGGGAGCTGTTAGGGAGGCTTTATAGGAGGGCTTTGCTGGTGCTGAGTGCAGGGAGAAACCAGGGGCTTCAGGAATATCCTCCTGTCACAGAAAGGCTGTGGCTTACCATCATACTCAGCCCTTCTCCCTTCCATTCAAGGACTCGAGTTAGTGCTATATCTGTAGGATTTCCCCACTACAGTCTGATCAGAAACTCATTCCTTTTATTGCTCTAGCCCAGCACGTGTGGCTCACGAGGAATCCTAGTTAGGATTCAGCCTCTCAGGAGGCTGAGATTTGAGGACTGAGATTTAGAGCCAGTCAAGGAGACGATTTTTTTTTTTTTTTTTGCCAGTCCTGGGCTTGAGCTCAGGGCCTGAGCACTGTCCTTGGACTTTCTCAAGGTTAGAGCTCTACCACTTGAGCCTCAGCACCACTTCTGGCTTTTTTCTATGTATGTGGTACTGAGGAATCGAACCCGGGTCTTCATGCATGCTAGGCAAGCACTTTAACCACTAGGCCAAACTCCCGGCCTGATTTTTTTTTTTTTTAATCTGCAATGAACCACCAAAAAGCCAGAAGTGGAGGTATGGCTCAAGTGATAAGAGTACTATCCTTGAGTGCAACAGCTAAGGGGCAATGCCCAGGTGCTGAGTTCAAGCCTCAGTACCAACGGGCACCATATACACAACACTCTTCAGGAAGCTGAGGTCTGAGACTTGAGGTTCAGAGCCTTCCTGGGGCAGGAAAATCTACGAGACTCTCATCTCCACTGAACCACAGAAAACTGGAAAGTGGCTCTGTGAGTCAAGTGGTAGAGTGCTAGCCTTGAGCAAAAAAGCTCAGGGACAGTGCCCAGGCCCTGAGTTCAAGCCCCAAGACTGACCAAAAAGGCAGTTGGAAGTAAGGGGCAGGAGGAGGCTAACACCTTTCCCTGACCTGGTCAGGATCCTCAGCCTGTTTGGAAGCATACTCCAGACGACTTCGGTTAGAAAATAAAAAGACCAATGTGACAAAACGTAGGCATCCAGGGCCAGCTCTTTGGGGCCAAATATAGTTAAACATTTTGGACATAGTTTCCATTCAATTTTTTTTTGGTCTTTGCATAAGCGCAGGCTGGGGATGAGGTGCTGTGTGTGATTCATTCTGGACACCAGTGGACCTGGAGTGTGTCCAGGCCTTGCATGCTGGCCAGCGGCCCCGCAGCCGTGTGTGCCTCTACATTCATCCAGCGTGGGGTGCTGCTCTCATAGTGCTGCCAGGAGATAGAGAGGACCCCAGTTCTGCCTGGAGAAGTCTTATTGGGGGGAGGGCACACCCCAAACGGGTATGCAAGGGAAGGCAGTCTAGTGAATTCTTGGAAATGTGCAAATGTGGGGTGTCGGGGGAGATCCGGGGCTATGGAGGTGACATCTTCTTTGCATGTCTGACCACTAGGTACTTGCTGATTTCTCAGGTTTGAGATGAAAAGAATAGGGGGAGGGCTGGGAGTTTGGTCTCGTGGTAGAGTGCTTGCCTAGAATGCACTAAGACCAGGGTTCGATTCCTTGGTACCACATACATAGAAAAAGCTGGAAGTGGTGTTGAGGCTCAAGTGATAGAGCCCTAGCCTTGAGAAAGTCCAAGGACAGTGCTCAGGCCCTGAGCTCAAGCCCAGGACTGGCAAAAAAAAAAAAAAAAAAAAAAAAGAATAGGGGAAAAAAGAAAGAGACAGAAAAGAAAAGGGAAAAAATAACACCAGTGACCCATACCTAGAATCCTAGCTACTCAGGAGGCTGAGATCTGAGGATTGCAGTTGGAAGACAGCTGGAGCAGGAAAATCTATGAGACTTTTATCCCCAACTAACCACCAAAAAACCAGAAGTGGGGGTATATAACTCAAGTAGCAGAGTGCTAGCTTTTAGCACTAAAGCTCAAGGACAATGCCCAGGCCCTGAGTTTAAGCCCTAGCACTTGTTTGTGTACACACACACACACACACACACACACACACACACACACCAGGAAGTGGAGTTATGGCTGAAGTGGTAGAGGCCAGGTGTGAGTGAAGTAAGCCAAGTGAAAGCTCCAAGCTTCCACCACTTACCTACACACAGAGGGAAACGAGATAGGCTGGGTTTGTGGGTGGCCTGCCTGCCTCTGACCTGGTGACCATCTGTGTTACAGAGGACACTTACAGCTCTGAGGAGACTGTGGACCACCAGCTTGTCCACCTGAAGGTCATGGACACTGCAGACCTGGTAAATTACCTCCACTCCATTCCCCATGTGTTGCGGGGTGTGTGTGTGGGGGGGGAGGAAGGTGCTGAAAATCAGCACAGGGCATCGGCTGGGAATTTATATTCATTCCTCTGAGGCTCCAGGGTGCTGTGTGACTTTGAGGGAGGCCTTGACTTTTCTGGACCTGAGTCTTAACGTTTGCCAAAATTCAAAGCATGGCAAAGATCCTTCCCTGGGGTGCCCTGAGAAGGAGGCACCCTGCACTGGCTGAGATCTGAGGATCGTGGTTGGAAGCCAACCCCCAGATGGCAAAATCCATGAGACTCTTTTCTTCAATAAACCATCACAAAAGCCAGAAGTGGGCGCTGTGTGGTTCAAGTGGTAGAGCACAAAAGCTCAAGGACCCAGGGCCCAGGCCCTGGGTTCAAACCCCAGGACTAGCGCACGCGCGCGCACGCACACACACACACACACACACACACACACACACACACACACACACAGAGGCAACGTGAACTTGACCCTAGACCAATAGTGGTTAAGGGCAGCAGGTCCCCTGGAAGGTTATTCGAGAGTTCCTGGCTCTGGGCCCAGGGAGGCCAAGGTCTTCCCAGCTCCATCTGGATGGTGGGAGGCAGGTCATGAGACAATGTCTCCTTTCACACCAGGCCAAATCCACACTCAAGTGTCCTTTGAAAAGGCCTATGCTGGGGAACAATGTACAAAAGACTGCTATCCCAGGCTGATGGGCCTTTTACCCCATGTCCTCTGTCCCTCACTCCAGGACACCCCCAGGAACTGTGAACGCTACCTGAACTGGGCCCACGCCTTCCTGGTAGTGTACAGTGTGGACAGCCGCCAGAGCTTCGAGGGCGGCAGCCGCTACCTGGAGCTGCTGGCCCTGCATGCCAAGGAGACTCAGCGCAGCTACCCTGCTCTGTTGCTAGGCAACAAGCTGGATATGGCCCAGTACAGGTAAATGCCCAGGCCACCTTGGCTCTCCATCTCCAAGCTCACTCTTTACATTTACAGAAGCAGGATGCCGTCTCTAGGATTCATTAGCTGTCAAGAGCAGCCATTACTTGGAATTTAGGGAAAGGGATTGTGTAGTAAGGACATGGGGTGGTAAGGGGCGGGGGGGGGGTGGTTTGCTGGTCTTCTAGACAGCCAAGAACAAGTGGGAGAAGGGCTGGACCCCAAAAGTTAAAAGGAAAGCCAAACTGGGCACTGGGTAGCTCACACCTGTAATCCAAGCTACTCAGAAAGCTGAGAACTGCAAATGATGTTTCTTAGCCCAAACTGATAAATCTGTGACATTCGTATTTCCATTTAACCCACAAAAAGCCAGTCGTGGTGGTGTGGCTCAAGTGGTAGCATCAAGCAAAAAAAAAAGCCAAGCAATGGGTTGGGAGTCTGGCCTAGTGGTAGAGTACACGAAGACCCAGGTTCGATTCCTCAGTACCATATATATAGACAAAGCTGGAAATGGTGTTGTGGCTCAAGTGGTAGAGCTCTAGCCTTGAGAAAGCCCAAGGACAGTGCTCAGGCCCTGAGTTCAAGCCCCAGGACTGACAAAAGAAAAAAAGAAAGAAAAAAGCCAAGCAAGAGCCAGAGGCCCTGAGTTCAAGCCTCAACATGGACACACACACACACACACACACACACACACACACACACACACACACACACCCAAAGCCACTCCTATCCTCATGAGTCTCTGTAGTATTTCAGCCTCACCCTTTCTCGCCTAAGCCTCCATGACCTTCTGCGCCCCACTCCCAGCAGCTGGTTAGTCAGCTGGTTAGTCATTCAGTGCCCCATTCCAGTTGAAATGCTAGGCTGTGCTTGGCTTATTGGATCACATGTCTTCTGTGACCCAATCAGCTCTTACCTCCCTCCAGGCAGTCTGGCTCACTGCCACAGTTGGCTGCTATAAGGGCAGGCTCTCTTGGGAAGGCTTGGATTTGAACCAGAGGTCACAGACTGGGCCAGAGGCTAGATCGCTACAGAACACTGCCTCTCTACTTGGCCGACACAACCTGGAATTGGAATATTTTGAGGTGGGGCCCTGCTTTTTTCCAAATAACCACAACTCCACCCCTCTCTGTTTCTCATTATCTATGCTGCATGGCCAAATCACCTGGCTGGCCCGAGAGCCTTTCCTGGTGTTCCTGTCCATTCCTGATCAGTAACCCCTCAAGCTTCACTGATACAGCCCGTGTCCCATTTAGCCAATTTGCATATAACGTGTGGCACCTTCTACTCACTCCCCACCATTCCCCCTTGACTACTAGCTCCTGATTTCCCAGGCCCCAAAGATCCAGTGAACTGGTGTTAGGAAAGAGGATCCCTTTGTTTAGAACAAGTCCGATTGGTAGTGGGAGAAGGAGGAATTGTGGTTTCCTGAGGGAGTGTGTGTGTGTGTGTGTGTGTGTGTGTGTGTGTGTGTGTGGTGGGGTTGGGGGCACAGTAAAGAGGCTGACAGAAAAGGTTCGATCCTGAGACACTTCTTGAGGAACAAGGCAAGTTGTTCCATGAAAGTGAATGGAGATAGTGTTTAAGGAATTCCGAAGACAGGATTTGAGCAGAGCCCCAGTGGCTCGAACCTTTTACCCCAGCTACTCAGGCAGCTGAGATGTGAGGATCACAGTTCAAAATCAGTCTGGCAGACAAATCCAAGAGTCTCTTATCTTCAGTGAACTAACCAAAAGCTAGAAGTGGAGGCTGGCTCAAGTGGTCGAATGCCAGCCTGAATCAAAAAAAGATAAAGGAAACCATGATGTCAGATTCCAGGGCTGAGGCACACTGGTGTGTGTGTGTCTGTCTGTCTGTCTGTCTCTGTCTGTCTCTGTCTGTCTCTATCTCTGTCTCCATCTCTCTGTCTCTCATTGTAGTAGGCTTGAACCCAGAGTCTGGGTGCTGTCCCTGAGCCTTTTTTGGCTCAAGGGCAGAACTCTAGCACTTCAGACACATCTCTGCTTCTGGCTTTTTGGTGATTGAACGGTGATAAGAGTCTCACAGAGGTGGGAGTTTGACCTAGCAGTAGAGTGCTTGCCAAGCATTCATAAAAACCCAGGTTTAATTCCTGGGTACCAAATATATAGAAAAAGCCAGAAGTGGTGCTGTGGCTCAAGTGGTAGAGCTCTAGCCTTGAGAAAGTCCAAGGACAGTGCTTAGGCCCTGAGCTCAAGCCCAGGACTGGCAAAAAAAAAAAAAAAAAAAAAAAAAAAAAAAAAAAAAAAGTGGAACTGTGGCTCAAGTACAGCGCTGGCCTTGAGAAAAAAGTGTTCAAGGACAGTGCCCAGGCCCAGAGTTCAAGCCCCAGGAGTGAAAAAAAAAAAGATTCACAGACTCTTGCTTTGGTTGGCTTTGAACCAGGATCCAGAGGCCTCAGCCTCCTGAGTCACTAGGATTAGAGATATGAGCCACCTACATGCCACTGATATCTCCTTTTGTCTCAGGCGGTGTTGTCCCTTCAGCGATGGGAACTGGGGTAACCCCTCAGCACCTCAGTTAGTGATGGTCAGAATTCAGCCAGTGAAACCTTAGCCTCAAAACCTTGAGCATCCTGTCTCTTTCTTCTTCTGGACATCTGACCTACCCAACAGCCAGTGGTTCCTTTTTCTTACCCCCTTAGTTCTTGACTTGAAGGTCATAAGTTTCCAGAATCTTCCTAGCAGTGAGCACTTTATCTTATCATTCCAGGGGACAGTATCGAACCAGAATGGAATGGGCACATCTCCCTCTTTTTCCTTCTGTACACCATGAAAAGTCATTTTCCTCTGCTCTCTGCTGCCCTCTCCTGGACATGCAGCTAAAAACCCATACATTCTGAGAACTCTGCCAGCCAGACTACTTGAGTCATTTCAATGGCCTAGCCATCTTTAGTCCAAACAACTGCTTTTATTTAGCACTGGTGTCACAAGCCAGGGGAAGAGGGAGGCTGACTTCCTGACAGAAGGGAAGAGGAGAGAGCAGAGAGCAGGCTGGAAGGAGTCTTCTTCCTCTGGTCACAGGCAGGTCTGATTTGGGGAACTTCATACCAAATTCTCTCTTACCTTTTCCTTGCATCTTGAATTCTGACTTTAGTGACATCAGTCACTATTCATGTATTCATATGTGTGTTTGGGGGTGGAGGGACTGGTCCTGGGGCTTGAATGCGGGACCTGGAAACTGTCCTGCTCTCCCACTTGAGCCACAGCAACGCTTCTGGATTTTTGGGGGGAGGCTGGTATTTATTTGGAGAGAAAAGTCTCACAGACTCTTTGTTGGGCTGGCTTCTAACTACAATCCTCAAATCTCAGCTTTCTGCCTACCTGGTATTCCAGGTGCCAAGCCAGTCACCATTTTTAAATTGAGCCCCAACTCTCTGGGCTGGGCACAGAACATAAGTCATCGAATTTTAACACCCCTGAGCAACTTAGGTCAATACCCCATGGTACAGAGGAGAAACTTGAGGCTCAGCCCCCCCCAGGCAGAAAGTGGGGAGCTGGGTGTAGGACTGGTTCTTCTTGCCTAGGAGAGCTCCCCTGATGAATCACTGCCTCACCCTGCTTTCCGTCCAGGCAGGTCACCAAGGCTGAGGGTGCGGCGTTGGCTGGCAGGTTCGGGTGCCTGTTTTTTGAGGTCTCTGCCTGCCTGGACTTTGAACACGTGCAGCACGTCTTCCATGAGGCGGTGCGGGAAGCCCGGCGGGAACTGGAGAAGAGCCCCCTGGCACGGCCTCTTTTCGTCTCTGAGGACAGGGCCCTGACCCACCAGACCCCCTTCACTGCCCACCATGGGCTAGCCAGCTGTACCTTGAACACTCTCGCCACTGCCAACCTAAAGGAGATGCCCACCGTGGCCCAGGCCAAGCTGGTCACTGTGAAGTCATCCCGTGCCCAGAGCAAACGCAAGGCACCCACCCTGACTCTCCTCAAAGGCTTTAAGATCTTCTGAGGGTCTCCCACTCTCCCACCTGTCATTCTAGGAATCTGAGGCTTGGCCTCTGGGGCTGTGTAGTGCCTCTGATGGATCAACAGTCTCTGTCCTCTGCTGGACAGCTGACTCCAAGTCCAGCACCAATTATTCAATTCACTGTGCAAGCCACCAGGGATCCTAGTCCCAGCAGGCCTTGGTCTCCATGGCAACTGCTACATCCATGACCCTGGAGGAAAATAGCCACTGACACATAGACCAGAGATCAGGGTGTCAGCCTTATGTAGGAAGAATCTGCCATATTGTCCCCTGCCTACTCCATGTACAGTGATAGCCCCTGGTGGCATTCTTGAGGGACAGCTCCTTGTGAAGGCTGAGAGCAGTCTGTGGAGGATGGGTGGTCCTGGGGCCACCGCGCCACCTGGTGGAAGATACAGGCATGGCAGCTGCTCAGAGGCAGGAGCCTGGCCTTGACCTTAAAGAAGTCCCAGATAGCAAACTACAGTTTATCCAAGGAAAAATGTTGAATAATCCTAGAGGAAAAAAAAAATCTAGATGGGAGCTGGGCACGGTGGCTCACCCCTGTGATCCTAGCTACTCAGGAGGCTGAGCTCTGAGGATCCCGCCTCAAAGCCAGCCCCAGCACTAAAGTCAGTGAGACTCTTATCTCCAATTAACCACTAGAAAACAGGAAGTGGGGCTGTGGCTCAAGGGTAGGGTGGTAGCCTTGAGCTGAAGAGCTCAGAGACAATGCCCAGGCCCAGAGTTCAAGCTCCACAACCAACCAAAAAAAAAATCTAGATAGGGCAAAGAAGTCCCAGGCAGGGACTTTTCTGGCACTTTGCCTCTCAATGAGGGGACCCAGGAGGAGGGGGCTGTGGGTCACCTAGTATAGGGAGGAACATTTTGTTAAGGACTTTGTCCCAGGACCAACCTCCTCAAGTTTAATGACCAAGGCTGCAGAATGAAGCCATTCTGTCCAGTGGCAGTTGTAGTAGGCAGAATCTGGTGCCCTCTGTTAGGCACTGATGGTCTGATGAGTCTGGGAGTTCAAAGCCCACTTTTTCTTTTTGTGCTGATACTGAGGGCTTGAACTCAAGCTAGCTTGGCTTTATTTTTTCCCCTCAAGACTAGTGCTCTACCACTTGAGCTACATCCTAATATATATATTGTGTGTGTGTCAGTCCTGGGGCTTGAACTCACTCGAGGCCTGGGTGCTATTCCTGAGCTTTTTTGCTCAGGACTACTACTATTCCACTTGAGCCAAAGCGCCACTTTGACTGTTTGATTGTTAATTGAAGATAAAAGTCTCGCAGACTTTCCTGCCTGGTTTGGCTTCAAACTACAATCCTTAGATCTCAGCCTCCCGACTAGCTGGATTGCAGGCCTGAGCCACCAGTGCCCAGCTTCAAACGTATTCTTGTCAGAAAATTTAAAGCATCAGGGGTAATAGGCATTTTTGCATAAGTTACTTCATGTTGCTTACCCCACACTTTGGCTCCAATTGGGATCAGAATATTTGCTTGGGCTCTCACTGTTAGCAAGAGAGTCTGTCAGAGGCAAGGGATGCAATCACTTTCTGTTTACCACAGACCCTCAACAAATTATAGGAGAGGACTCTGGTGGGCTAAGGAACCAGAAAAGGGATTCTACTCCTCGATTCTGCCCCTTCCTTTCCCAGCCAGCAGTTCCAGGAACTTATAATGAAAACATCCCTAACTCAGTGCTCAACTCCTCTTCAGATGGGGTAGCTGGAGCCTGAGGGAGGCTATGAATGCTCAAATCCGAGCTACCAGGTTCCAGTGGCTCACATCTATCATCTTAGCTCCTAAGGAGGCTGAGATCTGAGGATTGGGGTTCGAGGCCCATCCAGGAAAGAAAATCCATGAGACTTATCTCCAAGTCACCTGCAGAGAGCTGGAAGTGGGGATTGAGGGGGGAAAAAAGCACAAGGATGGTGCTTAGGTCCTGAATTCAAGCCCTAGTACCTACCTACCTACACATACACACACTCAAGATGCATGGAGGACCTGGCAAATGCCACAGGCCAGCTAAGGAACTTTTTTAATTTTAATTTTTTGCCAGTCCTGAGGCTTGAACTCAGGGCCTGAGCACCGTCCTTGGGCTTTCTCAAGGCTACAACTCTACCACTTGAGCCACAGCACCACTTCGGGCTTTTGTCTATGTATGTGGTAGAGGAGGAATCGAACCCGGGTCTTCGTGCATGCGAGGCAAGCACTCTACCACTAGGCCACGCTTCCGGCCCGGGGGATGTGTATTTTTTTGTTGTTCCAAGCTCTGTGTGTGCGCACGCGCGTGCCAACTCTTTGCACAAACTATCCAATTCCAGCCACCCAGAAGCATTTTAATAAAAGCTTTAAAAAAAAAAAATAATCGTAACCAAACTGTCGTTTGCTTGCAGCCCTTCTTTGTGTCTGCTACTGAAAGCACTGGGCGGCTAGGAGAGCCCATCACCTCGAGGGCCTTGACCACGCATGCGCGGCTGGCGTCGTCTCGTGCGCATGCGCGGCTGGCGTCTCCTGCGAGGCTGACCGGCGGCGCATGCGTGACCGGCGGCGCATGCGCGGCCGGCGCCACGTGCGCGGCTGGCGATGCGCACGCGCAGGGCTGTCCCTAGCTCTCGCTTTCTGAGGCCTCGGGAAGCAGCGCCAGGGCGACGTCTCTCTCTTCTACCTCGCACGTTCCCACCTGGACCAGGTTTGACTTTTCCAAGATCAAGGTCTCTCTTAGGTCGTGTAGGCTGCTCTTTGGTTTGGCTCCAGAATCACCCAGCTGTAGGACTTCCGGTGCTCCTTTGTCTCGTGGCTGCCTCTTTCCTTGTCTGCTGGGGGGGGAGGAGGGATGGTGATGGAGGACTTCTGAGGAAACTGAGGCAGCGCTGGGCTGACCCTCGTGGTGGGGAGGGGATGGGGTGGTAGTTTGGGAGTTGTTGAAGCCCGAAGCGACGGTGGTTTAACCCTACCGAGCCTGAAGCAGCTGGTGGCTCAGGCCTGTCTGTCACCCTAGCTACTCAGGAGGCTGAGATCTGAGAGGATCAAAGTTCAAAGCCAGCCCCGCACAGGTAAAGTCCACGAGACTCTTTATTTCCAGTGAACCACCCGGAAACCAGAAGTGGAGCTGTGACGCAAGTGATAGAACACCAGCCTTGTGTACAAAAGTTCAGGGACAGTGCCTAGGCCCTGAGTTCAAGCCCCAGGACAGTCCCACCCCCACCCCCCAAAAAGAAGTCCTGGATTTGCAGACAGCCTGTGTGTGCAGGTCAGTGTTGTTTCCAGAGACGAAACCTGCTCTCTGTTAGGTTCTCCTGGAGAAATGGCCCTTCTCCCTTGTCTCTCTCTCTCTTGCACCCTGGAAATTCCTCCCAGCACCCATCATCCTGGTGACTGGCATGTCTGGGGGTAGTGGAAGCCCCCCCACCCCAGACTGAGCTATTTTCCCCATCCTCTGAAGTCACCTCCACTTCTGCTGTGGCCATATCTCCTCCCCCTATATAATCTCTCTCCTCCCACCATAGTGCCTCTTGCTCCATCCATCTTGTGCAGCTGGAGGTGTGCTCTTCCCCCCCCCCCCCCAATAAACCCTCTTCTTTTGAAAGGCGGTGGAGTTTTCCTTTCAGCAAGCCCTACACTTTTTAGGTGGACCATGTAAGGGATTGGGCTGGGAAGGGGCTTCCTGACAAGATCGGAGGAGTGAGGCCACCTCATCCCCCTTTTATTTATTTATTTTTTTGTTTAACAGTACTGGGAGGTTGAATTCAGAGTTTCATGCTTGCTAGAAAGATGCTTTACCACCTGAGCCATGCCTCCATCTCTTTTAGTGTTTTGCTTTATTTTTCAGATAAGATCTTGAATTTTTCCTGAGTACCACCCTGGACCACAAAAATCCTTCTACCCACTCTGCCTGTGTAGCTAGAATTACAGGTCTGTGTCAGGAGTACCCAGCTTATTTTTTTCTTTTGAGATCAAGTCTTGACAACTTTTTTTTTCTAGCTGATCTCAAACCTCAGTCCTTACTGTCTCTACCTCCTGAGTAGCTGGGATTATATGCATGAACGACCACCCATGCCCTGCTTAGGCCACAGCCAGCACTGCTGCTGCTGCTGCCGCCCCCTCTTCCTCTTCTCTCCTCCTTCCCCCTCTTCCCGCTCCCCCTCCCCCCTCCTCCTTTTTTTGTGCTGGTCCTGAGGCTTTAACTCATCACCTGGGTGCTGCCCCTGAACTTTTTGCTCAAAGTTAGCACTTGACTCATAGCTTCACTTTTGGTGATTAATTGGAAATAAGAATGTCACAGAGCCAGGCATGATGGCTCATGCCTGTAATCCTAGCTACTCAGGAGGCTGAGATCTGAGGATCAAGGTCCAAAGCCAGCCTGGGCACAAAAGGACCTGAGACTCTTATGTCCAGTTAATCTCTAGAAAATGGGAAGTGGGGCTTGACTCAAGGGTAGGATGGTACCCTTGAGCTGAAGAGCTCAGGGACAGTGTCCAGGCCCAGTTCAAGCCCCATGCCCCCCCCACAAAAAAAAAAGAATGTCACAGAGTTTCCTGAGCAGGCTGGCTTTAAACAATGATTGTGCGATTACCTGAATGGCTATTACCCAGTAAGATCATGCTTGCTTGCTTGCCTGCCTGCCTGCCTGCCTGCTTTCCTTCCTGCCTGCTTTCTTTCCTGCCTTCCTTTCTTTTTTTTGGGGGGGGGGGAGGGTCATGGGGCTTGAACTCTGGGCCTGGGCATTGTTCCTGAACCCTTCAGCTCAAGGCTAGTGCTCTACCACTTGAGCCACAGTGCCACTTGGAGATAAGAGTCATGGCTTTTAGTGTACACACTGGCTTTGAACCACAGTCCTCAGAGCTCAGCCTCCTGAGTAGCTAAGGTTATAGGCATGAGCCACCAGCACCGGCTCCAAGGCCCTTTTCCTAATGGCTACGTTATCATTCTGGCTTGTTGGCCAGGCCAGAGGGCAGTAATCTGGGGCTGCTGTTGTCCTGTCAGGTTTTCATAGCTTTGGCTTTCTAAGATTTTTGTGTGTGTGTGTGTGCCAGTTCTGGGGCTTGAACTCTCTCAGGATGCTCACCCAGAGCTTCTTTTTGCACCAGGCTAGCGCTCTAGCACTCTACCACTTAAGTCAGATTTTTGGGGGAGTAATTTAACGGAGATAAGAGTTTTGTGACTTTCATGGGCTGGCTTTGAGCGGTGATTATGAGCTACTGGCACTTGGCTCTTGAAGTCAGTCTGTCTTTCTTTCTTTCTTTTTCTTTCTCAGTTCTGGGGTTTGAATGCAGGGCCTGAGCACTGTCCTTTGGCCTTCTCAAGGCTAGAACGCTATCACTTGAACCACAGCACCACTTCTAGCTTTTTCTATGTATGTGGTACCAAGCAATCAAACCTGGGTCTTCGTGCATGCTAGGCAAGCACGCTACCACTAGACCACATTCCCAGCCCTTCTCAAAGACTCATAAGACTACAATTTATTGTTCCAAAATGTATACAGCCAAAAGCCCTAAGTGAGCTCATCCTAGATTTCCTTCTGGGAAAGTAGAACCCCTGCCCCTCAGACCCCGCCCAGCCCAGCTCCTCACCTGTGTGCCCGGATGTTCCTTACCAGAAGGAATGTGCTAATCACCACCACCAAGGCTGCCAGGACAAGCATAGAATAGTTCCAAGGAGACGCTGAGGAAGAACAAGAGACAGAGCCGTGAGGAGAGGCCAGATACTTACACATTGATTAGGGCCTGAGTTGCATCTCGGCTCATAGACCAATGGCGACCTTCATCAGAACAAAAATGAGTCCCTTGTAATGGAGAACTTCCACTCTAACGAGCAGGAGGTATGACGCCCCGGGCACAGAGAACAGTGCACTGCAGTTGACAGTAAGTGTGGGAAAAGCCACGTACCCGGCGGCTCATGCCTACATCCTGGCTACTCAGGAGGATGAGGTTTGAAGTTTTGAAGCTAGCCTGGGCAGAAAAGTCTGATGGAGTGCAGTTCCACTTAACCGATAAAAATGCTTCCCTGCAGGCTGGGCTCACATGGGGTGTGAGCCAGCTGCGAGAAAAATAAACAGGAAACCCGACCAAATTCGCCAGTGGAGAGATGCGTATGTTTCATTCTCCTGGGCGAGCAGCTCTGAGAAGGGAGCCTGGCATTCAGCTGGAGTTGCAGAAATACTTCATAATGAGTAACCGAGGGCCCAGCCCCTGTGGATAGCTAGATGTACAGCCTGAGTTGTGACTGTCTTCTTTTTGCTTGACCTCTGGGCCTAAGCACTGCTCCTGAGCTCTTCAGCTCAAGGCTAGCAGCACTCTGTCACCTGAGCCACAGCACCACTTCTGGTTTTCTGGTGGTTCACTGGAGATAGGAGGCTCACAGACTTTAGTGCCTGGGCTGGCTTTGAACCACGATCCTCAGATCTCATCTCCTGAGTAGCTAGGATTATAGGTGCCAAGCCACTGGCACCCAGCTGTCTGTCTTCCTCTCTCTCATGCTGTCCCATGTGGTAGAAGAGACCATGCTGGGGTGTCAGCCAAGCCGCCCTTTGTGTCCACCATCTACCTGAGATCCCCTCCCCTCTGCATCAGTCCCCAACCACTTACCATCTTCTACACGAAAAAACCAAACCATCTCTTCCAGCACCTCCTGGGACACCTTAGTGTCAGCTGCAGCTGCCACAGCCTCGTCTATGTGCTCCATTTTCCTGCCTCTGGTTGGGGTATGTGGCTGGCCCTAGGTCTTTGGCCCCTTGGCCCCAGCTGCCTTCCTATTCTTCTAGGTCCCAGACTCGAGCAGACAAGCCCAGAAGAGCCCTGCAAACAAAGGGAAGGGAAGATGATCTGATGCATCCCTTCTCATCGAAGCAAAACCATCTATTTTCTAGTCCAAGGTTTTAGGGTTACAGCAACCTGTACCCCATAGCAGGTTCAGTCTGGAGAGACATGGGAATAACAGTGTGTGTGTGTGTGTGTGTGTGTGTGTGTGTGTGTGTGTGTGTGTGCCAGGTCAAAACCTGGGCATTGTCTCTGTTTTCTCAAGGCTGGCATTCTACCAGTTAGGCTACATCTCTATTTCTGGCCTTTTAACATTTAATTGGAGGTAAGAGTCTCATCGACTTTCCTGCCTGCGCTGGTAACCAATCTTGATTCTCAGATCTCAGCTTCCTGAGTTGTGTGTGTGTGTGTGTGTGGAGGGGGTAACTGGGGCTTGAACTCAACAGCCTTATGCTCTTGCTCACCCAAGAACATGGGATAGAGCTTTTTGCAGCATGCCTGTCTCTTCCCTCTAGCCATCTTTGAGTGTATGCCAGGAGAAAGACTTGGGTAGCTGCCTGTGATTGGCCAAGGCCTTGGGTATGAGAATTTGCTAGAGAACAGGCTGAGAGCTGTGGCTTGTAGAGGTGGGCTGGGAAAGCTGGACGGCCTCGGAGCCTGTCCCTGGCTCAGTCCTCATTCCCAGCTCAGTGCTGCTCCTCGCACTTGTGTTGACTTTTAATAAAGAACCAAGTTTTCCAGCACAAGCTGCGTGTCAGGAGTTCATGCTTACAATCCTAGCCACTGGTAACCAGCTGACAGATGTATTTCTTTTTTCTTATTTTCTTTTATGCCAGTCTTGGGGCTTGAACTCAGGGTCTGAGCAGTGTTCCTGAGCTTCATTTTTTGCTGAACATTTCTGGCCTTTTCTGTTTATGTGGTACCAAGGAATGGAACCTAGGGCTTCATGTATGCCAGGCAAACACTCTACTACTAAGCCAGGTTCCCAGCCCAACAAATGTATTTCTTAAAGCAGTGTACCAGTGGCTCATGCCTGTAATCCTAGCTACTGAAGAGGCTAACATCGGAGAATCACAGTTTGAAGCCAGCCTAGACACGAAAGTCACCGTGAGACACTTACCTCCAATGAACCACTCAAAACACAGGAGTGGCACTGTGGCTCAGTTGGTAGAGTGCTGTCCTTGAGCACAAAGAGGCTCAGAAACAGCAGCTAGGCACTGAGTTCAAGCCCAGCAACCAGCAAAAAAAAAAAAAGCTAATATGCGCATTTTTTAATTTCAGCATGTGATCAATGTGAGTATTATTGCGATATTTTCGACTTTTACGATCAGGTCTTTGAAATGGGGTACAAACGTTATGCTTACTGTCTATATCAGTTCTCATTTAGCCACATTTTAGGGTCTTGTGATCACTTGGCTTGCTTTCTCACCTGGTGCTCTATCACTTCAGCTGTGCCTCCAGCCTGGCTTTTGACCAGCTAATTGGAGATAGAGCCTTATTATTATTTATTGTTAATATTATCTTGCAATAGTTGTATGACCTGTTCAACATGTCAGTAGACGAGTACAGAACATCTTGATCAATCTCACCCCTTCCCTTCTTCTCCCCATCTCTCCCAACCTCACCTGTTCCTCAAGTCATCTGGCTCTGTTTTCACATCTGTTCATTGGATATCATGATTGCGTTCCCCCACCCCTCCTTTCTTCATTCATCTTCCTGCCCTCCCCTTAGACCCAACCCTGATGAGACAGAACATGGAGGTGGGCGTCTTGTGGACTGCCACGGCTGGCGTCATGCTTCGCTCCTCCAGATCTCAGCCTCCTGAATAGGTAGATTTATAGGTATGAGCTATTGATGTACTGCATAGTTATGGTTTTGATATAAGACAACAGTGGGAGACTGAAAGACCAGAATGATATCTGAGAAAAAACAAAAAACAACTCACATACACAAGGGAACTTAAAACATAGTAGCCCTCAAGGGGCGGGGAGTGTGGCCTAGTGGTAGAGTGCTTGCCTAGCATGCACAAAGCCCTGGGTTCAATTCCTTGATACCACAGGAACAGAAAAAGCCAAAAGACGTGCTGTGGCTCAAAGTGGTAGAGCTCTAGCCTTGAGAAAGTTCAAGGACAGTGCCCAGACACTGAGTTCAAGCCCCAGGACTGGCAAAAACAAAATAACAATAACAACAAAAACATAGTAGCTCTGCCAACTCTTGGAGAAAGGAGACATTTAGTAGATAGTTTGGAGAAAAGAGCCTCATTATGTAGAAAAACTAACAGAGTGTGGATAACTAACAGCTTGTACAAAACGGCTTCCCCATGGATCAAAGGTCTAGGTATTAAAGAAGTGTAAAGTTAACAGGAAGAAACACCAGACACATTCAAATAGCATTGATAAGATTTTTCATGTAAAATAAGGCCCTCTGTTGTTGAGCCCCACCTCTACTTCTGGTTCTTTGGTGGTTCAGTTTACGTCAGACTCTCACAGACATTGCTCCCTGGGCTGGCTTTGAACCTGAATCCTCAGATCTCAGCCTCCTGAGTAGCTAGGATTCTAGGTGTGAACCACTGGCTTCTGGCTAGCCTTACATCTTACTTTTTTGTTGGTTTTGGGCTTGAACTCAGGGCCTGAGCTTTTTCTCTCAAGTCTTGTGCTCTACCACTTTGAGCTACAGCGCCACTTCTGGTTTTCTGGTAATTAATTGGAGATAAGAGTCATATGGGGGCCAGGAGTTTGGCCTAGTGGTAGAGTGCTTGCCTCGCATGCACGAAGACCCGGGTTTGATTCCTCAGGACCACATACATAGAAAAAAGTTGGAAGTCATGCTGAGGCTCAAGTGGTAGAGCTCTTGCCTTGAGAAAGTCCAAGGACAGTGCTCAGGCCCTGAGCTCAAGCCCCACAACTGGTAAAAAAAAAAAAAAAAAAAAAAAAAAAGAGTCATATGGACTTTCTTTCCCCAGCTGCCTTCAAACCTGGATCCTCAAATCTCAGCCTCCTGAGTAGCTAGAATTACAGGTGTGAGCTCCAGCACCCGCTACAGCTTACATTTTGAACAGATTATAATCGAAATGGGAGTGGGGAGGCATCCCTGAGACACCTGGAAACACTCACCTTGAGCCTGGGTTCGTGGGTGTTCCGTGGATTGACCGTCACAGGCACACAGGAGCGTGCACCTGGCTTCTCCCCAGGACAGCACAGCTGTCGCCTGGGGCTGCTTGTGGAAGCTGTGTCTGCCGGTCCAGCTAGTGACTTTACCTTCCTCCACGCCCAGGCCTGTACTGCGCCTGTGGGTGACTGACCTCTTGACTGAATGATGACAGATGGGTGGAAACACAGGGTGTGGGGGGGTGACATAGGGTGCTCTGTGCTCTGTCTCCACAGGGGGTGGAGCGGGGAGCTCCAGGATGCGATTTCTTAGGGTTATCAATGGTTAACCATGAGGCTGGACCGAGGCTGGCCTTTTACAGTCAGTGCATGCTCATCGTGAAGTTCATAGCGGTGTCATGCGGACTCCTTGAAAGAACTATAAAATCCTATCTATGGAGGGGAGGCTATGGAGTCCCGGGGACCCATGTGGAATCCCCAGGGAGGAGCCAGGACGAAGGTTCCCCTCTGATAGTCTCTTGGTCCTAGGCTGACTGACTTCTCCCTTCCTCCCTCCCTCCCTCCCTCCCTTCCTCCCTCCCTCCCTCCCTTCCTCCCTCCCTCCCTCCCTCCCTTCCTTTCTTCTTCTTTTTTTTTTTTTTTTTTGCCAGTTCTAGGGCTTGAACTCAGGGTCTGAGCACTGTCCTTGGGCTTTTTCCTCAAGGCTAGCACTCTGCCACTTGAGCCTCATACATATGTGGTACCGAGCAATCGGACCCGGGTCTTCGTGCATGGTAGGCAAGCACTCTACCGCTAAACCAAACTCCCGGCCCCCTTCCTTTTCATTCTTGGTGCTAGTGGGATTTGAACTCAGGGCCGCACACTGGCAAGGCAGGTACTGTACTGCTTACAGTATCCTCAAGTCCTTTTGGCTTGAAGTTATTCGTTAGACAGAACCGTACATTCTTGTCCTAGACTGGCCTGGATCATGATCCTCTCATCGCCCATTCCTAAGAACTGGGATGACACCGGATGTGTCACCACACCCAGCTTGTTTCCTTGAGGCAGAGTCTCAACTTAAGTTTTTGGGTGTGTTTGTTTGTTTTGTTTTGTCGCAGTTAGCCATCAAGGTGAGTTTCCCTACATGTTGGCCCATCTTCAAAGCAGTGCTGCCCTGGCCCCAAGGCCCTAAATCTGCTCCTCAGAAACTTGTAACCAGTCTCTCCTAGTAGAGGAGATGCTTGACTCCTAGCGGGAAGGGCTCGTCCCTGGCCGACTGTTGGAAAGGCACTGACAGGTACAGCTCATGGCAAAAACGCTCCCCTGTCTCAGGGCAGGTCGGCTGGCCAGAAAGCAGCCTGGCCTGTGGAAGGGCAGGACTTGTCCCAGCCATTGGATTGCTGGGAGACGGGCCCTGGCAGCCTGGGCAAGGGGTTCCCAGCCAGCAATCAGCAAAGGAAGAAGCACAGTTGGGGAGCTACCTAAGAACTGGAGGAAGGCGTTGTGCTCCCCAGAGGGCCTCCTTCATGCTTCCCTGTGGGCTTTTGTTTTGTTTGTGCCAATATTGTGGATTAAACTCAGGGCCGAGGCACTTACTAACCCTTAGCCTTTTCACTCAAGGCTGCACTCTACTTACTTGAGCCATAGTACTACTTCTGGTTTTATGTGTGTGTGTGTGTGTGTGTGTGTGATTTAATGTAGATAAGGGACTCGGGGACTTTCCTGTCTGAGATGGCTTTGAACCGAGATCCTAAGATCTCAGCCTCCTGAGTAGCTAGGATTACAGGCGTGAGTCAACCAGCACCTCCCATCTAAAGAATTCATTTTTATGTGAAACCTAGAAGGAGAATGGGGTTGTGACTTAAGTGGTATAACACCTACTTAGAAAGCTCAAGTCTCTGAGTCGAAACCCCAGCACTTCCAAAAAGCAAAACAAAGTCCAGTTGGGGGAAAACCAGGTAGTGGAACTTGAGGAAAATTTTAGAAAAGGTAGAAAATTAAATCTAAAATAGTTGAGGATTAAATCATACTTACTTGATTCCTTTTTTTTTGTTTTTTTGCCTATCCTGGGACTCAAACTCAGAGCCTGGGCACTGTCCTTGAGCTTTTCTCAAGGCTAGAGCTGTACCATTTGAGCTACAGCACCACTTCTGGATTTTTTTCTATGTATGTGGTACTGAGGATTCAAACCCAGTCTTCGTGCATGCTAGGCAAGCACTAGGCCACACTCCCAACCTCTGAGATGGGATCTTGTTTGTTTTGTTTTTCTCAAATATGGGCTGGCCTTGAGCTCTGATCCTCCAAGTCTTTACCTCTAGAGTAAATGGGAATACGTCTTGATCTTCAATAGGGTGGTTGAGAGGCAGAGTGGGTATCCAAATGGAAGCCCTTTTTACACTGAAGTGAAATGATCTCAGTTTACAAATGGAGATATATATATATATATATACATACATATCTTGAAGAAGCATTTTAGGAATATTTGTCAAGTACAGGAAGTTCAGAATGGGGGATGAGGTTAATAAAGTATGTACTTTCCCCACTCTCTACCTCTCTTCATTCTCCACTTCAGTTCCTTTCATTTTATCCTGGCACTGAAACTTCTGAGGCCATTGACCCCAATTTATCATCGTTACTTTTATGACTTTGACCCCTTAGTGCTAGTTAAAGTGTAATGAGTATCTTCTTTAGTCCCATGCTAAATCAGAGTCCAAAAGTAGACTGTTTCCCCGCCCCCCCCACCCCTTGGTTGTATGATGTCCTAAAGTTTAATCATTCTCAAATACAACACTCTTGCCCTAGCCTATATTGAAGATGATTCACTTAATGCTGTGTCTCAGGAATGCTAAAGATCTGGTAAGTTTGGGTGCTGTTAAGTGATCAGCACTTCTCGGGTTCCATAGTCTACAAACAAAGAAGCAATCTTGGACTGTCTCTGTGGGGTGTAAGGCAGGCACCAGAGCTTGGGAACATGCTCTGAATAATCGGGCTATGGCATTTGAGTTTGTTAACCTTTTATTACACTCATGCTATGAGCGGGAAGGTCTTATCTTAGCCTCAGCTTAGAAATTCCCTTTCAGTAAGGCGTAAGGAATCATTGCTACACCTGATTGATTTGTTTTTTCTTTTTTCTTTTTCTTTTTCTTTTTTTTTTTTGCCAGTCCTGGGCTTGAGCTCAGGGCCTCAGCACTGTCCTTGGGCTTTCTCAAGGCTAGAGCTCTACCACTTGAGCCTCAGCACCACTTCCGGCTTTTTTCTATGTATGTGGTACCGAGGAATCGAACCCGGGTCTTCATGCATGCTAGGCAAGCACTTTAACCACTAGGCCAAACTCCTGGCCCCTGTTTTTTCTTTTTTCAAAAGTAGCATTCCAGGACTGGAAACATGGCTTTGTGATAGAGTGCTTGTATGGCATACATGAAACCCTGGGCTGGATTCCTCAAGACCACATACATAGAAAAAAAACGGAAATGGGGGCCAGGAGTTTGGCCTAGTGGTTAAAGTGCTTGCCTAGCATGCATGAAGACCCGGGTTCGATTCCTCGGTACCACATACATAGAAAAAAGCCGGAAGTGGTGCTGAGGCTCAAGTGGTAGAGCTCTAGCCTTGAGAAAGTCCAAGGACAGTGTTCAGGCCCTGAGCTCAAGCCCAGGACTGGCAAAAAAACAAAACAAAACAAAAACAAACAGAAATGGCACTGTGGCTTAAGAGGTAGAGAGCTAGCCTTAAGAAGTTCAAGAACTTTGGGCTGGGAGTTTGGCCTAGTGGTAGAGTGCTTGCCTAGCATGCACGAAGACCCGGGTTCGATTCCTTGGTACCACATACATGGCAAAAAGCCGGAAGTGGTGCTGAGGCCTTGAGAAAGTCCAAGGACAGTGCTCAGGCCCTGAGCCCAAGCCCAGGACTGGCAAAAAAAAAAAAAAAAGAAGTTCAAGAACAGTGCCCAAAGCCCTGAGTTCAAGCCCCATGACTGGGAAAAGTAGATAAATAAATAATTAGCATTCTAAACTCTTTCCTGGCCTCCCAATTTGGCCTCAGTTCTCTATATTTCCGTTTGTGTGTGTGTGTGTGTGTGTGTGTGTGTGTGTATACATATATATGTACACATACATATGTACACACACATATATATACATATATGTGTGTGTACGTATACATATATATGTACACATACATATGTACACACACACACACACACACATATATATGTATATATATGATGGTGTGACTTTCATTTCTGCTTGTGCTAACATATGATGAATGCTAGAGGTGGAAGTGACAGGGAAGCAACAGGGTGACCCCTAAGATAACAGCTATCAGAACCCAAAAAGGCCATAGCCAAAATGGCCATCCTTAGCAGCACAAGGTTGTCATCACAATTTGGAGGGAGATCCCATTTCATTTTTCCCATATTCTGAGTTAAATTATTAAGTAGGACTTTGGCCTAGTGATAGAGTGCTTGCCTAGCATGCACGAAGATCGGGGTTAATACATAGAAAACTGGAAATGGTGCTATGTCCCTTGACAAAACTCAAGGGCAGTGCTCAGGCCCTGAGGTTAAGCCTGAGGACTGGCCAAAAATAAAAAAAAAAAAAGTTATTAAGCAGAGACATCATCCTTCCAATGTAACAGAGCCCTGAATAATTTGTCTATCCCAACAAAAGAAACACCAGTCAATACCAAGTTTTATTCCTTTAGACAAAATGCATCTTGCTACAGAACAGTTGCTAAAATCATGTACACAATGGAAACAAACATTCGTGATGGACTGTAAATTCAGGGTTTCATAGTTAATTCATTCGCTAAGATTGCATCTTCTTGGTGACTAATTTCTTTTTTTTTTTTAAAGATGCTTTTAGTTTATTTATTCAAAGCCATCCTTCTGTATTCTTTTTTTTTTTTTTTTGCCAGTCCTGGGCTTGAGCTCAGGGTCTGAGCACTGTCCTTGGACTTTCTTAAGGCTAGAGCTCTACCACTTGAGCCTCAGCACCACTTATGGCTTTTTTCTATGTATGTGGTACCGAGGAATCGAACCCGGGTCTTCATGCATGCTAAGCAAGCACTTTAACCACTGGGCCGAACTCCGGCCCCATTGGTGACTAATTTCATCCTGAGTTACATTTTTGTTCCCTTTTCTGTGATAGCAAGTCCAAATATATTTTGTGATAGGATATTTTGTACAGAAGAGCCTTCCTTGGTACAAAAACAAGTTTTATTCATGGTAATCATGGCCAGTGGAAGCCATATATTTGAAGTACTGGTAAATTCTGATTCAGAAGCCAAATGTGCATTGAACTTTTTTTTTCCTGTTAGAATACTGTCTCCGGGGTATCTTTTCTATATTTTAGAGCAAAAGCTTGATGATATCATACTGGATATTATCTCTCTAAGATTGATCCAATATGTTTGTCCAAGACCCCTCAAGTTTTTTCTGAATAAATAGTTGAACTCCATCTTTCTACCAACAGACAGGTCCCATTTCTGAATTGTTACATATCACTAGCAGTATGAATAAGTGCCATCATCACTACAAAGACATTGCACCAATTTCAAACATCCTTTGACTTCTTTTTTGTCAGTCCTGGGACTTGAATTCTGGGCCCAGGCGCTGTCCCTAGCTCAAGATTAGCACTCTACCATTTTGAGCCACAGTGCCACTTCTGGTTTTCTGGTGGTTAACTGGAGATAAGTCTGTCCTGGATGCTGGGTGCAGTGGCTCATGCTTGTAATCCTAGCTACTTAAGTGATAGGCGGATCAAGGTTTAAAGCCAGCCTGGGCACAAAAGGACCTGAGATTTTTATCTCTAACCTCTAGAAAACAGGAATTGGGGCTTGGCTCAACTGTTGGGTGGTAGCCTAGAGCTGAAGAGCTCAGGGACAGTGCCCAGGCTGAGATCAAGCCCTAAGACTCACCAGAACAAAACAACAACAACAAAAAAAACCCCAGAGTGTCACGGTGCCAGCTCAGGCACTGCAAAGCCCAGAAACTCTTATCTCTAGTTAATCACTAGAAAATGGGAAGTGGGCCTGTGGCTCAAGGGTAGGGGGTAGCCTTGAGCTGAAGAGCTCAGAGACAGCACTTAAGCCCAGAGGTCAAGCCCAATGACCCACAAAACCAATCTCATGGACTTTCATGCCCGGGCTGGCTTTGAACCATGATCCTCACATCTCAGCCTCCTGAGTAGCTAGGATTACAAATGTGAGCCACAACGTCACTTCTGGTTCTCTGGTGGTTAATTGGAGATAAAGAGTCTAATGGACTTTAGCGCCCAGGATCACATTGAACCCTTTTATTTCCAATTAAAGCAACAGAGAGATTAATAGAAATAGGCTTTTTTTGTTTTTGTTTTTGTTTTTTTTGCCAGTCCTGGGCTTGAGCTCAGGGCCTGAGCACTGTCCTTGGACTTTCTCAAGGCTAGAGCTCTACCACTTGAGCCTCAGCACCACTTCTGACTTTTTTCTATATGTGTGGTACAGAAGAATCGAACCCGGGTCTTCGCGTGCATGCTAGGCAAGCACTCTACCACTAGGCCAAACTCCCAGCCCTTTTAACTTTGATTCTTAATAAGTTCTAGGTTAACTGCTGCTTAAAAACTATTTCTAGGGCTGGCTTTGAACCTTGATCCTCAGATCTCAGACTCCCAAGTAGCGAGGATAACAAGTGTGATCCACCTGCCCGGCTCCCTGAGCTTTTTTGCTCAAGTTAGTGCTCTAACACTTTGAGCCACAGTGCCACTTCCGGTTTTCTGGTGGTTAGTTGGAGATGAGTGTCACAAACTTACCTGCCTGGGCTGACTTTGAACTGTGATCCTCATCTCTCAGCCTCCTGAGTAGCTAGGATTATATGCAGAAGCTACCAGCTCCTGGCATGTTTCTCTGTCTCTGTCTCTCATCCTCTCTCCCTCTCTGTTTCTCCCCCCAACCTCCCACCTTTAGGCAGGCCCTCTACCACTTGAACCAAGTCTCCAGGCCTTCAGTTTTTCTTTTAAAGGACATCCAGTCCTGTGGTCTCCTGGTGGGGGAGTCTATTATCACTTGGTATTTGTGTATCTTCTGATAAAAATTGGGGGAGTGGGCATGGCCTCATAGCCTTGGTTTTCAAAGCCACTGGGCAAACTAGAGAGACACCTGCGCTGAGACCATATAGGGCCGAAGCAGCTCAGTCAGGAGACTTTGCCTGCCACTGTCTTATCCTGGAAAGACTGATGAACAGTGCCCTCTCGTGGACTTCCAGAGCATCCACAGAGAAGGTTCTACAGTTCAGTCCCGTCTGACTGCAGAACTAACTGCTTTCCCAAAGGTTTCAACTGGCCCTGGACAGGTGTGTGGCAGACCTTTCCCTGGCCACCAGTGGCATTTTTTCCCAGGCTAGAAGCCGTTCTTGTGAACTCAGGCCTGGGGCACTTTACCAACCAGTGCTCGGACCATCTTCTGCCCTTGATTCATCTTCCCCAGGGGTCTGGCTGTTCTCCAAAGACCCCTAATTTTGCTCTGCCTTTTTTGGTATCAATTTTGGGGTTGAACTCAGGACCTAGACACAGTCTCTTAACTTTTCCCTCAAGGCTAGCACTCGACTACTTGAGCCACAGCTCCATTTCCAGTTCTTTGCTGGTTAATTGGAGGTCAGAATCTCACAGACTTTCTTGTTGAGGCTGGCTTTGAACCACCATCTGTAAATCTCAGCCTCCTCAGTAGCTTTTTATGGCATGAAGCCCCTTCAGATTCAGGGTGGGAGTCCTCATTTTCTCTATGAGCCTATGCCAGAGGCAATGCCTGCAACTGGGCTAATCCCCAACCCATACCTCTAACACACTATGAAGGGTTTTATTTACAAATTATTATTATTATTACTATTTGTGGGGGAGGTCACAAGGCTTGAACTCAGCCTGAGTGCTGTCCCTGAGCTCTTCAGCGCTTGGCTACTACCTTATCCTTGAGCCAAGCCCCACTTCTCCTTTTCTAGAGGTTAACTGGAGATATGAGTCTCAGGTCCTTTTGTGCCTGGGCTGGCTTTGAACCTTGATCCTCAGATCTCAGCCTCCTGAGTAGCTAGGATTACAGGCATGAGCCACCATGCCAAAACTTACTAATTTTTTTTTTTTTTGCCAGTCCTGGGACTTGAACTCTGGGCCTGAGTGCTGTCCTTGAGCTTCTTTGGCTCAAAGCTAGTGCTGTACCACTTGAGCCACAGCGCCACTTATGGCTTTTTCTGAGTAGTATATTGGAGATAAAAGTCTCACAGACTTTCCTACCTGGACTGGCTTCAAACTGCTATCCTTAGATCTCAGCCTCCTGAGTAAGTAAGATTACAGGTGTGAATCACCAGTGCCTGGTCTCACTATGTAGGTTTAAATAGTTTCATTTTTAATATTATACAGAACTCCAACATCATGCTTAGCCTTTGCTTGTTTGTTTTTGGTACTAGGATTTGAATTCAGGACCTGATGTTTGCTCTGTTTGCTTACTCATGGATGGTCCGCTACCACTTGAACCATGCTTCCAGTCCATCCTTTTGCTGGTTAGAGATAGAGTCTCATGGACTTTTATGCCTGTGCTGACTTTGAACCTGGATCCTCTAACTCTTAGCTTCTTGAGAAGCTAGGTTTACAGATGTGAGCCATCTACACCTGGCTATGTTTTGGCTTTTTCTGTGTATGTGGTACTGAGAAATTGGACCCAGGGCTTCATGTGTGCTAGGTAAGCACTCTACCACTAGGCCACCTTTCCAGCCCTAGAAAGTAATTCCGTAGAGAAAACAATATGTTAACCTAACCAAAGGTGGGGCATGATCTGAAGATACTGTGAAGAGTTTGAAGAGGCAGAGCTGCACAGGAGAACTGGACTACTGAAAATTAAACATCACTAAGCCTGACACCATGGCTCACGCCTGTCATCCTAGCCACTCAGGAGGCTGACATCTGAGGATCACAATTTGAAGCCAGTCCAGGTAGGAAAGTCTGTGAGGCTCTTATCTCCACTCACTGAAAAGCTGAAAGTGGAGCTGAGGCTCCAGTGGTAGACAGCCAAGGGAGAGTACCTAGGCCCTGAGTTCAAGCCCCAGTACTGGCACCAATCCCCCTCTCCATCCCCCCCCCAAAAAAACAACTGGACCAGGACAGAACTTGATTTAAAAAGGGGGACATGGGCTTAGGGGTCCATGTGACATTTCTCACTTGTGCTCAGATGAGCAGGAGCATTGAAACGCCTGCTTCTGTTTTTTCTATTTAGCATACAGTTGTCAAGGACTGACTGCACACATTAGAAAAACGGAGTCAGTGGCGCCAAGCTCAGGGGAGCAACTCAGGTCTCCATCGTGAGGAGGACAGGATTGAGCCTGCCGCTGAGGAATGGATACCCTTTAGAGAAGAGGATATATGAGAACTCTAGCTAGGAAGCATGGCCTGTACAAGGTATCCGGTAAGGCTGTGCAGAGAAAGACTGGTCGCAGCATTAGTGGATTTAAGATGGCATGAGGAAGAAGCCAGTGAGAAAGCTAGAATAGAACCTGTGGCACCCCTAGACAAGAGCACACTCACGTGACTGCACGCAAGGAGGTCACTGTATAGGCCTTGGGGACATGAGCTGCAAGGTCTTCTGGGACAATTTTCCCTGCTCACTTTTCATGCAGTACCTGAGGGGGTGGGGGCTAGAATGGAGCTTTTGACTTGGCAAGATGGGTGACTGTAGGGTTGATGGTTAGGATCTCAGGCTCAGGAACTACATAAACTAGAGTCCAGGGTTGGAGTCGTGGCTCAAGTAGCACCGTGCCTGTTTAATCAATGTGAGGTCCTGAGCTCAAATCCCCACCTTATCACCTCCTTAGTCCCCCCTTTCCACAAGCCCAGTCCCCCTTCCACTGCTGTGTACCAGCTGTGTGGACACAGGAAGTTCTGACTTTCTCCGAGCGTTAGTTCTCTTCAGGAAACTGTGGTAATACCTATCTCTGATAATGAACGGGAGGATGGACTTGAAGTACGTAGATCATAGCACACAGTAAGTGTTTAGCAAATATTACATATAATAATAAATGAGAACGTGGTACTT
The DNA here is from genome assembly GCF_031878675.1 of Megascapheus bottae. NCBI lineage: Eukaryota > Metazoa > Chordata > Mammalia > Rodentia > Geomyidae > Megascapheus > Megascapheus bottae. The sequence continues at coordinate 9,115,145 of NC_143533.1, forward strand.
CATTATGTAAATAAGGCTTTTATCCAAAGTGCGTTATCATTTGTTCCCTGAACAGTTCTTCTGGGATGATGGCTAAACAGTGCAGTTCTGGGATCCCCCTCCTAGCCGTCAGGCCCCGCCCCCAGAACCCAGGCCCCGCCCTCGCGCGGCTTGGCCCCGCCCTCGCGCCTGCGCGATGTGGGCTGCGGGCGGCCTAGGCTATGAGGGTTCCGGTGCGGCTGTGCTGGGGACCTCGGGTGTCCCGTAGCTTGGCGGGCCGCAGGCTGGGCTGCCAGTGGCGGGGGTTAGTTGGACTCCGTGGGGCCCCCGGCCAGGAGGACTTCCGAGATGCTCCAGTTCGCAAGAAGCCGCCCTGGCGAGTGCTTTTCTTCGGCACCGACCAATTCGCCCGGGAGACACTGCGGGCGCTGCACGCTGCCAGGTAGCCGGGTCGCGGCGGAACCGGAAGCGGCGGGGGCTGGGGTCGGGGGCCGGGACCGGGGGTCGGGGGCCGGGGGACCGGGGGCTGGGGTCGGGGGCCGGGACCGGGGGTCGGGGGCCGGGGGCGGGGGCCGGGGGACCGGGGGTCGGGGGCTGGGGGCCGGGGGCGGGGACCGGGGGTCGGGGGCCGGGGTCGGGGGCCGGGGCCTGTGGGCTGGCTGGGGCCGAGGTGAGGGCTGCGGCCCGGAGTCCGCCTCCCACCCCCGAGTGCTCAGGATGACGGGTCGCATCCGGGGCCCACGTCGAGTATGTGTGAAAATCCGGAGCCTGCCGCCCTTCGGCCTCCGTGGGGAGTGCCGGTACTGACCCTCCCGTCCCCCGCTCCCGCTCCCGCCCCCTGCCAGTTTTTGCTTAGGAAGGATTGAAACCGAGCTCTGACTTCCAAGCCCCGGGTTCGGATCTTTCCTCTGCCTCCCAGCCGTCTTAGGTTGGGCCTGGTCTCAGCCGGTGATGCGTTCTCTGCACCCTCGAGTCGCACTCCTCCCATTTTCTAAGGTTGACACCAGGATATAGTTAGTCTCTTCCCTCCCACCCCCCCCCCCCCAAAAAAAGGCATGCAAACGAATAGATTCATAAAGCTGACCTCTTTGGACTACATTGAGTCCGTGTAACCCTTTTTACTGGAGGAAAAATGATGTGAAATCCAACCCGTCATGAACATTCATGGTAATTGGTTTCTTATTTCCCCACTCCTTTTTCCTGATTCCCACTGCCTCTACCGTTCTCATTTTTGTCATTTCTCCCATCTTCTACAAATCCAGTTCATCAGCTCTTCATACATTGAATCTCCGTCATCAGTACTCCCCCCTTTTTGTGGGGAAACCAAGGTATCCCACTCTGTTCTTGCTAGATGGTGTTCTACCATGTAAACCCCAACTCCAGCCCTGCTTTTTGCTGTTTAATTGGAAGTGGAGTCTTGTGGACTTTTCTTACTGGGTTGGAATCATACTCCAAATCTCAGCATCCTTTAGTAGCTAAATGTGTGTTACTGTGCCCCGCTATTAACTTTTTTTTTTGAGATTCGTAATATATATTTAAGAGTAAATAAAAGCAGAAGAGTACTGTGGCATCAAAATTGTGTAAAACAATACCTTTCAGGATTGGGACTTTGGCCTTATGGTAGAATGCTTGTCTAGCATGCACAAAGACCCGAGTTCGATTCCTGAGTACCACATACATAGAAAAAGCTGGAAATGGGACTGTGACTCAAGTGGTAGAGCACCAGCGTTGAGTGAAATAGCCAAGTTGGGCCAAGTTCAAGCTCCAGTACTGGCACCAAAAACAAAACAAATAAAAAATAAGCTGGACTTGGTGGCTCGTGCTTACAATTCTAGCTACTCTGGAGGCTGAAGTCTGAGGATTGTGGTTCAAAGCCAGTCCAGGGACTAAAGTTAATAGATTCTTATCTCCAGTTAACCACTAGAAAATGGGAAGTGGGTTGTGGCTCAAGGGTTAGGGCGGTAGCCTTGAACTGAAGAGCTCAGGAACAGTGCTCAGGCCCAGAGTTCAAGCCCCATGACCAATTTAAAAAAAGAGAGAAAAGAGAACAGCTAAATAACTCTGGAGTTGAATCATAAAAATACCTTTACTGACTGGACACTGGAGGTCACACCTGTAAGCCTAGCCATTTAGGAAGCTGAACTCTGAGGCAACTTGCAGCTTGAGGCCAGCCTGGACAGGAAAGTATGAGGCTCTGATTTCCAATTAACCCCTGGAAACACGCAAGTACCACTGTGGCTGAAAGTGGTAGAGTGCTAGCCTTCAACAAAAAAAACTCAGGGACAGCACCCAGGCCCTGAGTTCAAGCCCCATGACTGACCAAAAAAAAAAACAAAACCCAAACCTTTAGTGTATGAGAAACAGCTTTGAGTCATCTGATGCAGTCACAATTTTCTTCTGATCTTTCTCCTTAGAGAAAACAAAGAAGAAGAGTTAATTGAGAAACTAGAGGTGGTGACATTACCTTCGCCCTCCTTGAAAGGCCTGCCTGTGAAGCAGTACGCCGTGGAGTCCCGGCTTCCAGTTCACGAGTGGCCATGTGTGGGAGCAGGAGACTTTGATGTCGGGGTAGTGGCTTCCTTTGGCCGTCTTTTGAGTGAGACTCTTATTCTTAAATTTCCCTAGTAAGTTTTATTTCTAAGGAAACACAGTTCTCGAGATTGTGGTCCTTATTAATGGACCTGCTATCTAATAATGCTACACCTTGAACTCTTAGTTGGGGTGTTTTGTTTTTGGTTTTTTTGGGTTTTGATTTTTGTGGCAGTGCTGGAGTTTGAACTCTGGTCCTGGCCCTGTCCCTCTTGAGCTCCAGCTCCACTTCCAGGTGGTTAATTGAGGATAAGAGTCTCGTGGGCTTCTACCTTGGCTGGCTTTGAACCACAATCCTCAGAGCCCATCTTCCTTGACAAGCTAAGATTACCGAAATGAGCACAGGAGCTTGGTTGTAGGGTTGTGTTTTCTTTTTGGTGCCTAGACATAGATAATACTCAGCAAGTGCTGATTGGATAAATAGTGGGACTTAGAGTGACACACACACACATACCCCCTCATGCTGGAGGCACACTGGTGAGAGAGAATGAAGGTGTTCATTTTCTCAGCAGTGGGTGACAGTTGTACTGGAGTAAATAGGACATGTAAGCAGATTTCTGGTAGGGGTGCATGCAGCTTGTTTTAGGCATTCTGCATATAATACTGAAATAAGAAGTCAGGCACCGGTGGCTCACACCTGTAATCCTAGCTACTCAGGAGGCTGAGATCTGAGGATGTGGTTCAAAGCCAACCAAGTGCAGGAATGTCCATGAGCCTTTCATCTCTTAATAAATTACTCAGAAAAAGCTGGAAGTGGTGCTGTGGCTCAAGTGGTAGACTGTTAGGCTTGGGCACAGAGAGGCTCAGGGACAGTGCCCAGGCCCTGAGTTCAAGCCCCAGGATTCATAAAAAAAAAGTAGCAAATACAGAAGTAAGAGGAATTGTGGCTAAATTATGCATAGGATTTGTTTTGTGTATTTTTGGGTCTGGTACTGGAGCTTGAACTCTCAGCCCTCTGGTGGTTTTCACTTGGCTTTTTTTTTTCCCACAAGGCTGGCACTATACCCCTGAGCCACAGTTCTGCTTCTGGCTTTTTATTGGTTAATTGGAGATAAGCATCTTGAGGGGATTTGACTGCCCAGGCTGGATTCAAACCTTGATCCTCAGATCTCAGCTTCCTTAGTAGCCAGGATTAGAGGTGTGAACCACCATTACCCAACTTAGAAAGTTTGGTTTATTTGTGAAGACCTGAGAGATGATATAATAATAAATATTTTATGTATTGTGTATAAACTCTGACATCCTGAGCTGTTCTCTTGGCCATGATGGTAGCTTCCCTTGCTCTGTTTTAAGTTAAACATCATTGGTTTCTTAGTTTCTTATGATAGGACAGTCAAGTTGCCCTAGCCTTTTTTTTTGTTTTTGTTTTTTTGCCAGTCCTGGGACTTGAACTCGGGGCCTGGGTACTGTCCCTGAGCTTCTTTTGCTCTAGGCTAGCACTGTACCACTTGAACCACAGCTCTACCTCTGGCTTTTTCAGTGTATGTAGTGCTGAGGAATTGAACCCAGGGCTTCATGCATGCTAGGCAAGCCCTCTACCACTAGGCTACTTTCCCAGCCTATTTTTTGTTTTGTTTTGTTCTTGTGGGTCTTAGGGCTTGAACTCTGGGCCTGGGGACTCTCCCTGGGCTGTTCAGCTGACGGCTACCACTCTACCCCTGAGGAAGCCACAGCCCCACTTCCTGTTTCTAAAGGTTAACTGGAGATAAGAGTCTCTTATTCTTTAGTGCCTGGGCTGGCTTTGAACCAAAATCCTCAGCTTTCAGCCTCCTGAGGAGTAGGATTACAGGCATGGGCCACCGCACCCAGCTTTTTAAAATTTTTTTTAAAGGTGACAGAAGAATAGGTTTGACCCAAGAATCCTAGCTACTTGGGAGGCTGAAGTCTTGTATTAGTTTAGGTGGTAACAAGTAAAAGTTTTCCACTAATTTGCATTTTCTGTCTCAGTGGCGTGCTCAACGTGCACCCCAGCTGCCTCCCCCGCTGGCGAGGCCCGGCCCCCATCATTCACACAGTGCTTCACGGAGACGCAGTGACCGGAGTAACGATTATGCAAATCAGACCTAAGAGGTAGAACTCATGTCTTTGTTTTTTTTTTTGCTTGAGCTGTTTATGTATTTAAATGTTGATGGTGGTCTGTCTTGGAGGAGTGGTGCAGATAGACAGCGTTCACTAACTTCTGAACTGCTTCATTTGCTTTTTTGTTTTGTTTTGTTTTGATTTTTTGCTGGTCCTGGGCACTGTCCCTGAGTTTGTACTTAAGGTTAGTGCTCTACCACTTGAGCCGTAGCTTTACTTCTGGGGCTTGAACTCAAGGCCTGGGCACTGTCCCTGAGCTTCTTTTACTCAAGGCTAGTGCTCTACCCCAGCTCCACTTCCTGTGGAGATAAGAGTCTCATGGACTTTCTTTGAACCACAGTCCTCAGACCTCAGTCGGTTGAGTGGCTGGGATTACAAGCCTGAACCACCAGTACCCCATCAGTCCTTTTGATATTTTTCCTAGGTTTGATGTTGGCCCAATTCTCAAGCAAGAAGCAGTCCCCGTGCCACCAAAGACCACCTCAAAGGAATTGGAAGTGGTCCTGTCGAGACTGGGTGCTGACATGGTACAGTTCCACAATCCACGCTTCCCACTCATGGAGGGTGGGGAGGACTCATGAGGAAACCCTGAACCTTTATTATTGTTATTATTAAAGCATTTATTAGCATTGATTTTTACATCATATTTCAAATATCATGTTTAACAAGTATTCAAGAAGGGAATCTATCTACAATCACTGGCACATAGATTTTAGAAAATAATTGAAATTAAGTTGAAGGTTTGTCATAGATACATATTAACATATGTCATAAAACATGTCTGTAGAGTATATAGCCCATCATAGATTTTTATGTCTACATAGTTAACTTTATATCTTCAAGACCACATCCATAATCTTGGTTACCCAAATATTGAGTCATCGCTCTTGTACTGTTTGGATCTAATAACCACATATTAAGGATACTGTGTGCCTTTTATTATTTTTATTTATTTTATTTTATTTTATTTTTTTGCCAGTCCTGGGCTTGAGCTCAGGGCCTGAGCACTGTCCTTGGACTTTCTCAAGGCTAGTGCTCTACCACGTGAGCCTCAGTACCACTTTGGGTTTTTTTCTATGTATGTGGTACCAAGGAATGGAACCTGGGTCTTTTGTGCATGCTAGGCAAGCCCTCTACCACTAGGCCAAACTCCCAGCCCTTATTACTATTTTTTTAAAGAGTGACTTCTCTCCCTGGCATTCATGATCATTGAGGGTTTGCCCCTGTGATCCTCCTTACTGCATAGTGATGTCCTTTAGCATCCACATCCCATCCTGGCTTCCACTTCCGGTCAGTTAGTGTCTGGGAGCTCTGTGAGTCTGCCCACTCACATGTGATCTCCCTGTGGCTTTGCGCGTCTCATTCCTCTGCAGCAATACAGCCTGGGTGAGTCTTAAAAACTTCATGGTTTTCATAGGAACTAACTGATTTTATATAGTAGAAACCCCGCCACCAACTACCACATGCATGGTTCTTTCCATTCTGTTCCTCCCTTAGAAGTGATGGCCTTGACTGGAGATTGGCTCTTGTGCCTAAACTGTACTTCTTTTATGTTTTATTTTGTTCTTTGTACTAGTATTGGGGCTAGCACTCTGCCACTTGAACTATACAGCTCAGCCTCTGGCTTTTTAGTGGTTGATTGGAGATAAGTTTCCAGTTGAATTTTCTGCCCTGGCTGTCTTTGAACCGAGATCCTCAGATCTCATCCTCTTGAGTAGCTAGGATTACAGGCGTGAGGCAGTGGTACCTGGCTTGTCGGGGTCTGATATTCCATGAAGGTTATGTTTTCTGGTTTTTGCCTTCCCAATAAGCCTTTGAGGTAGTTGTTACTGTAAGTTACTTCATAGATAATGGCCACAAACATGTTAAAAAAAACTTCCATGCAACAGATAAGAGGTAGTGAAGTGGGATTTGAACTCAGAACCCTGTGACTCCCAAGTACTTTCTGTGTGGCTCTGAAGCCTCCGTCTTCTATAGGGTGAGAGTAGCTAGCTAGCTGAGGACAAATGGGCCTCATGATGACAGCATACACAGGCAGGCCATACCCAGCACTCTGAAACGAAGTAGCAACTGTCCCCTGCAGGGAGGCTGCCCTCACACTTCCCTGCTGCTGGCATAGTTGAGTCCACTTTACTCATTTTGAGCTGCTTTGTTCATCTCAAGTCTGTCATGTGCTCTCTCTCTCTCTAGCTTATTTCAGTTTTGAAAAACTTACCTGAAAGTCTTCGCAATGGAAGACAGCAGCCAGCAGAGGGGGTGACTTATGGTGAGTGAAGTCAACTGAGATTTCATGTCCAGTGAGGTGTTTTTTTGTCATGATGGTTCTGAACATGCTTATTGCTTGTTTATAGACAGTACTAGGGTTTGTACTCACTTGTTTGCCCAGTTGATACTCCATCACTTGAGCCAAACCTCTACTCTGGCTTTAATATATATATATATATATATATATATATAGTTATTATAAAGGTGATGTACAGGGGGTTATAGTTACGTGCATCAGGTAGAGTACATTTCTTTTTAGACAGTGTCACCGCTTCCCTCTCCCAGTTTTTCCCTCTCATGTCCACCCACAACTTATATAGTTCATTTTCAACCTGGTGTCTAATGAATGCCAAGGTCCCATTCCCACTCTGTCCTTTTCTAGAGGACATAAAGGCCTGACTTCCCAGCTTACTATATTTCCAATGGCACGATCTGCTGAGTAGCTGAGATTTCAGGGGTGAGCCAAGGTGCCCAGCCGAACAGCCTTTTATTTTGAAAAGTACTCACTGGGGCTGGGAATGTGGCCTAGTGGTACAGTGCTTGCCTAAGTGAAGCCCTAAGTTCCATTTCTTAGTACCACATAAACAGAAAAGGCCAGAAGTGGCATTATGGCTCAAGTGGTAGAGTGCTAGAGCAAAAGAAGCTCAGGGATACATCCTAGGCCCTGAGTTCAAATCCCAGCACTGGCAAAAAAAAAAAAGTGCTAGTTGAAAGACAAGCAACAAACTTCAGTTTTCCTCAAATCTGTACTTATTGTTTGACCATATTTTCTTTGAGAAATTATAGATTTTTATTCTGCTTACTAATGTTAAAATTGTTTATAATCTGAATTAAATACCTGATATATACATATATATATATATATATATATATATATGAGAGAGAGAGAGCGAGCGAGCGCGTGCACGAGCGCCCCTGCTACATGGTTTTTGGCTTAAGGAATAGCTATCTAAATCAGCCTGGTGCCAGAGGTTCATGCCTGTAATCCTAACTGTGCTGAGATCAAAACTGTGTGATTCAAAGCTAGCTTTCACAGGAAAGTCTGTGAGACTCTTAGCCAGAAAACTGGGAGTAGTGTGGTAGTTCGAAGGAGTAGAGTTCTAGCCTTTAGTGAAAAAGTTCAGGCCCTGATTCAAGCCCCCATGATGGGCCTCACTCCTGACCCTGATTTTTTTTGTTTGATTTTTTTCTCGTTCTGAGACTTGAACTCGGGGCCTACCTAGGCTCTGTCTCTGAGTCTCTTTGTGCTCAAAGCTGGTGCTTTATCCCTTGAGCTAAAGCATTACTTCCTTTTTTTTTTTTTTTTTTCTAAGTAGTTTATTGGAGATAAGCGTGTCACTGATAGGTCGGGGAGTTTGGCCAAGTGGTAGAGTGCTTGCCTAGCATGCATGAAGACCTGGGTAGGTTCCTTGGTACCACATACATAGAAAAGCCAGAAGTGGTGCTTTGGCTCCAGTGGTAGAGCTCTGACTTTGAGGAAAGCCCAAGGACAGGGCTTAGGCCCTGAGTTCAAGCCCCAAGACTGGCAAAAAAATAAATAAATAAAAAATAAAGAAAATGAAGTCTTAGAGACGACTTTCGTGCCTGGGTTGGTTTCCTCAGATCTCGGCCTCCTGAGGGTTACAAGTTGAGCCATTAGCACGTGGCTTCTTGTCTCATTTTTCTGCAGGGTATAACCTTAGCCATCTTTAGGTGCTTTCTACATTTACAGTAGAAAGAGCAGGCCCCTCGTGTTTCCTTATTGTATTTTGGGGGAGATGTTTCATTTTTTGCAAGACCTAAGGCTTGACCTCAGTGCCTGGGCTGTGTCCTGAAACCTCTGAACTCAAGGCTAGCACTCTACCACTTGAGTCACAGTGTCACTGACAGCTTTTTTCTGAGTAGTTTACTGGAGATAAGAATTTCATGGTCTTGGGCCGGGAGTTTGGCCTAGTGGTTAAAGTGCTTGCCTAGCATGCATGAAGACCCGGGTTCGATTCCTCGGTACCACATACATAGAAAAAAAGCCAGAAGTGGTGCTGAGGCTCAAGTGGTAGAGCTCTAGCCTTGAGAAAGTCCAAAGTCCAAGGACAGTGCTCAGGCCCTGAGCTTAAGCCCAGGACTGGCCAAAAAAAAAAAAAAAAAAGAATTTCATGGTCTTTCCTGCCCAGGCTGGCTTTAAACCTTGCTCCTCAGATCTCAGCCTCCTGAGTAGTTTAGGATTACAGCTGCGAACCAGCAGTGCCTGGCTGGGGTTATTTATTTGTACTTTCTAACGGGGACATATACAGAAGCAATGAGAACATTACAGTGCATGTTCTCCTATACCTAAATCAGCTTGCACATGTGGAATCTGATGCTTATTCTTTCTTTTGGATTTGTAGCCCCCAAGATTTCCCCAGCTACCAGCTGTGTAAAGTGGGAGGAACAGACAGCAGAGCAGATACTCAGGCTTTATCGCGCCATTGGAAATATAGTAAGTAAGTTGGGAAGTCAGCTGTACCTAAAGATTATTCCTTTATGAGGGTGTGTAATTTGCTGAGTGTTTTGACTTAGAAGTGACTCTTGCAAACTAAACCTAGGAAATTGAACTTTATTTTTTTAATTTTAATTTTCTTTTCCTTTTTTTGGGGGGGGGGAACTGCTAATCCTAGGGCTTAAACTTGGGACCTAACTACTGTCCCCAAGCTTCGTTTGCTTAAGGCCACTTGAGCCACAGCTCCACTTCCAGCTTTTTTTTCTTCTTTTTTTTAGTATTTTATTGGAGGTAAGAGACTTACAGACTTTGCTGCCAAGGCTAGCTTCAGCATCCCCTCAAATTCCAGCCTCCTGAGAAGCTAGGATTACAAGCATGAGCCACTGGTGCCTGGCAGGCTGAACTTTTTTTTACAGAAGCCTGAGAATTCACCAAACACAGGGTGTGTTTTTATATTCCTTATAACCAAGTTATTTTTTTCTTTATGCTGGTATTAGGGCTTGAATTCAGGGCCTCATGTTCTTACTTTTGCACTCAAGACTGATAGTCTTTTTTTTTTTTTTTAATCAGCCATTTCTTTATTTTTCTTTTCTTTTCTTTTTTGCCAGTCCTGGGCCTTCAACTCAGGACCTGAGCACTGTCCTTGGGTTTTCTCAAGACTAGTGCTCTACCACTTGAGCCACAGCACCACTTCTGGCTTTTTTTCTATGTATGTGCTACTTTATGAATGCTAGGCAAGCATTCTACCACTAGTCCAAACTCCCGGTCCCAAGACTGGTATTCTTTTACCTCAGTCACAACTCCATTTCTGGTGTTTTGCTGGCTAATTGGAGGTATGAGTCTTGGATTTTTCTGTTTGGGTTGACTTCAAACTGTGATCCTAGATCTCACCCTCCTGAGTAGCTAAGAGAACAGACATGAGCTCCCTGTACCCAGCTATAATCACATTTTTTGTTGTTTGTTTTTCTTTTTGTCAGTCCTGGGGCTTGAACTCAGGGCCTCACACCTTCCCTCAGCTTTTTTTGCTCAAGGCTAGCACTCTATCACTTGAGCCACAACCACACTTCTGGCTTTTTCTGTGTACGTGGTACTGAAGAATCTAAACTAGGTTTCATGGGTGCTAGGCAAGCACTCTACCACTAAACCACATTCCTAGCCCAATATAACAAGTTTTATTCCTATTTTATAGACAAAGGGTGATTAACTTAGAAGTAGTCATTCACTAAATAGTGAATCGGGTCTTCAAACTCCTTATCCAGTGTTTTTCCCAGTATTTCAGTTACTAATGATATGGACACAAATAAGCAAATTAGAAAAAGAAGTGGAGCTGTGGCTCAAGTGATAGAGTGCTAGCCTTGAACACAAAAGCTCAGGGACTACCAGTAAGCCCAGAGTTTAAACCCTAGTACCAGCAAAAATAAACAAAAATCCATGGCTGGCCAGGGATAGTGGTCCACGCTTGTCATACCAGTTACTCAGGAGGCTGATCACAAAGCCATCCCAGGAAGCCGTGAGTGAGACCCCTCTCAGTCAGTAAGCTGGAGCACGAGGACGAGCGTCTGCACTGAGACTGTGCAGGGTACTTGAGGTTTGGGGCAAAAACATGAGACCTTATCCAAAATATAAAGCAAAAAAGACTGAAAGCTCTCTTGTGATCAGGAACAAGATAAAGATTTCAGCTCTCATATTTGTACCAGTTTGCTCTAGATTATGGCTAGGGCAGTAGGCAAGTGTGTTGCCTTTCTGTCTCCATGTCAGATGCCTGGGAAAACTGTTTTGATGTCCACTGAACCATCATTTCAGCACCAAGGCAGATCTGAGAAACAACTTCAAGAAAAAAGGATTTATTTTGGTTCAGAGACTGCAGTTCATAGTTGGCTGGCTCTCTTGCCTCTGACCTGAGCTCTATCCACAAGGCTGTTTATGATACGTTATAGAACTATACCCATCATAAAGGATTGATTTACATTCATACAGTACTATGTAGTAGAAACAGGAAGTATACAACTATTCTGACAAAATTCGTCCATGGCTTATGTTACATTCTGTACAATATGTAACATACTGTTCTACTAGAGGTGTTTTGTTTTTTTTGAATCTTGAATTCAGGGACTGGGCCCTGTCTCTGAACTCTTACTACTCAAGGCTCCATTTGTAGTTTTCTGGTGGTTAATTGGAGATAAGTCTGAAAGCCAGGCACCAATGGCTAACATGGTGTAAGGAGACTGAGATCTGAGGATTGCAGTTCAAAGCCAGCCCAGAAGTAGGACTATGGCTCTAGCCTTGAGCAAAAGAGCTCAAAGACAGCACCCAAGTCTTGAGTTCAAGCCCTATGACTGACTCCCCCTCCCCCCCCCCAAAAGTCTCATAGACTTTCCTAAATAGGCTGGCTTTGAACAATGATTCTCCGATCTCAGCCTCTTGAGTAGCTAGGATTACAAGTGTGAGCCATCAGTGCCCAGCTTCTTACTAGAGTTTTATAGGAAAAAACTCTTTAAGGAAGTATATTTCAGACTGTTGAAGAGTGGTTCCTCTGGGCATTTGAATATGTACCACTTGCTAAATTTTTAAACATAAGTATTATAGTTCTTACATAATAGCATAAATGTATAACCGAATGTATTCATAAAGATATAAACATGAAAGCCAGATGTTGTGACATATGCCTATAATTCCAGCATCTTAAGAGCCTGATAGAGGGACTGAAGTTGGAGAATTGTAAGTTCAAGGCCAGCCTAGGCTACACAGTGAGACCCTGTGTGAAAAAAATCTGTCTACACTAAGCATTGACTTAAAAATAGTGTTTAATGTTTAAGACCAGGAGGAGTGTGGCCTCGTGGTAGAATTTTTTCCCACTATGCATGAAACCCTGGGTTCGATTCCTCAGTACCACATACACAGAAGAAGCCAGAAGTGGTGCTGTGGCTCAAGTGGTAGAACACTAGCCTTGAGGAAGCCTAAGTTCAGTGCCCAGGCCCTGAGTTTAAGCCCCAGGACTGGCAAAAACAAAAAACTAGAAACACTGATTGAGGGGGTCACATTTGTGTTCGTGTTCCATAATTTTTAGTGACCAAGATCCAGTTCCTTTCTGCATGGAACAGTAGAGGGAAAGGGTTGGGGGCAAACATATCCCTTTGTCACCCCTTTTTCATCTCAACTGCAGGCTCCGTTACAGACTCTCTGGATGGAGAAAACCATCAAACTTCTGGATTTGGTGGAAGTTAACAACTCAGTCCTTGAAGGTACCAGATTTTGAATAGTTGTTGTGGAAGATATTTTCACTGCAGTCTGTCAGAAAAATGTCTTGGCCAGATACCAGTGGCTCATATCTGTAACCCTAGTTTTATATCTCAGGAGGCTGAGATGTAAAGGTAAAGATTGCAGGGGCAGGGGATGTGGCTTAGTGATATGCTGGAACCAGCCAGCAGCCCATCAGGATTCCTGAAATAGGCGTAGGGACTAAGAAAATAGAAAAGAAACAAACAGATGGGGTTCGGGAGGACGACAGCCTAAGGCAGCAGCCCAAGACTCCAGCCTGAGACTGCACCCTAAGGCCGTGAGCCTAAGACTGCAGCCCAGTTTATTTCAAGTTCCCACCATAAACACTCTTCTTAAAACTAGGGCACTGCCAGGGGCTACCTTCCTGCAAAACAGCAATCAAATCTCAATTAGGTTAAATGAGAAGCGACTGACATTGCCCAAATTTATCCTGATAAGAAGCTTGACATTGCCGAAAGTCATCCTGATAACAGCATACTTCCTTGTGTACACAATTGTGCAGGGCCAAGGTCACTGACCCCACAGTCGGCCCCCAACAGTGATAGAGTGCTTGCCTAGCATGCATGAAAACCCCAGGTTCGATTCCTTAGTACCACATAAACAGAAAAGGCTGCAAGTGGCACTGTGGCTAAAGTGGTAGAGTGCTAGCCTTGAACAAAAAGGAAGCCCACGGGCCCGGAATTTAGCCTAGTGGTAGAACGCTTACCTAGCATGCACAAAGACCCAAGTTCCATTCCTTGGTACCACATACATAGAAAAAGGCAGACGTAGTGCTGTGGCTCAAGCGGTAGAGCTCTAGCCTTGAGAAAGCCCAAGGACAGTGCTCAGGCCCTGAGTTCAAATCATGACTGGCAAAAAAAAAATAAAAAATAAATAAATGAAAGGAAGCTCAAGGACAGTGTCCAGACTCTGAGTTCAAGATTGCAGTTCAGAGCCAGCCTAGGCAGGAAAGTCTACGAGAGTCTCATCTCCAGGTAAACAACCAAAACCTAGAGGTAAAGCTGTTGCTCAAGTGGTAGAGCATCAGCTTTGAGCAAAAAGGACAGAAAGAGGGAAAAAAACATGGCTTCTCAGCATCAGTACTATTTTATTGCCACGCGTGCGTGCACATGTGTGTGTTTATATGTGCGTTAGTACTGAGGCTTAAACTGAGGACCTGATGCTATCTCTTAGTTTTTTTCTCTTCTTTGTTTTTTGGGGAGGTGGTGGTAATTTCTTTCAATTGTTATTATAGCAGTGATCTACAGAGATGCTGGTTTCATGAGTCAGGTAAAGGGCACGTTTGGTTTTGAGCTGCATCACCCCTTCCCTCACTCTCCCACTTGCCCTTCCTGCCCCTACCAGGAAGTTGTATGGTTCACTTTTTTCTTTCTTTGTGGGGCTTGAACTCAGAGTCTAGGCCACTGTCCCCACTCAAGGCTAGTGCTCTGCCTCTTGGAGCCACAGGGCCACTTCTGGTTTTCCAGTGATTAACTGCAGCGAAAGGTCCCATGGACTCTCGTCCTGACTGGCTTCTGTGATCCTCAGATCTCAGCCTCCTGAGAAGCTGGATTTATTACAAGTGTGAGCTATTAGTACCTGGCTAGTATGGTTTATTTTCAGCAGTAGCTGCTTTGTTCAGCCTTTGTTCCTACATTTCTATGCACCCTCTTATCCTTCCAAAGAAAGAAATAAGACAAAAAGAAAACAAAAATAACAAAGTTGCCAAGCAAGGTGGCTCATACCTGTAATCCTGGCTACTCAGGAGGCCAGACCTGAGGATCAAGGTTCAAAGCCAGTCCTGGCACAAAAGGACCTGAGACTCTTATCTCTGATTAACCTCTAGAAAATGGGAAGTGGGGCTTGGCTCAAGGGTAGGGTGGTAGCCTTGAGCTGAAGAGCTCAGGGACAGGGCCCAGGCTGAGTTCAAGCCCCGTGACTCACTTAAAAATAACAAAGCAAAAAACCTCTTTTCCATTGCCTGGAGTTCATTTTGATATACATATATATATATATATATTATTTATTTATATGATGAGAAACACATAGACATTGTGTTACAGCTACACTTCTGGCTTTTCAGTGATTAATTGTCGATAAGAATCTCATGGACTTGGTTGTGTGGGCTGGCTTTGAACCATGATCCTTGGATCTTAGCCTCCTGAGTGGCATGACTTGCCATCGGAAGCCACCAGCACCCAGCTCCACTTTTATTTTGGTTTTGTTTTAATTCTAAGAAGTAAGTTAAATGTTGAATAATTTGATTGCTCAAACCTTTTTTTGTTTGTTTTCTCTTCAGATCCAAAATTAACAGGACACTCTGTTATTCCAGGGTCAGTGGTGTACCACAAACAGTCTCAAGTACTGCTGGTTTACTGCAAGGTACATCCTCCTTTGGTTTCCAGTTATCATTTTTTTTTTAATTTTATACTTTGTATCATCACTATGTGTGCGTGTGCCCTGTGTGTGTGTGGGGGGGGGGGTTGGTTCTAGGATTTGAATGCAGAGCCTCTCTTGCACATAGTGTTTTGCTACCTCAGCATTTTACTGATGGTCTTCCAGATTTTTCTGCCTAGACTGGTTTACAACTGGGACCTAATATATCTGAGTCTCCTATGAGTAGCTAGATTGCAAGCATTAGCCATCAGATCTCGGCTCTCATTTTAATTTTATTTGTTTGTTTGTTTGTTTATTGCCCGTCCTGGGCCTGAGCACTGTCCTTGGACTTTCTCAAGGCTAGAGCTCTGCCACTTGAGCCTCGGCACTACTTCCGGCTTTTTTCTATGTATGTGGTACCAGTGAATCAAACCCAGGTCTTCATGCATGCTAGACAAGCACTCTACCACTAGGCAAAACTCCTGACCCTTCTCATTTAATATTTTAAGTAGGACTTCATATTTGACCGCTTGTTTATCAGACGGAGCTAATAGACCACTTAGTGTTCTTAAGAAGTGGTGGCTTTGTGTGGATACATCAGTCCTGGGACTTGAACTCAGGGCTTTTTTACTCAAAGCTAGTACTCTGTTACTTGAGCCATACCTTTACTTCCAGGTGTTTTTGTATTTTGGTGGTTCCTAGTAGATAAGAGTCTCAGACTTGGCTGGGCAGGCAGGTGTCTCACACCTATAATCCTAGCTACTCCAAGGGCTGAGATCTGAGGATCAAGGTTCAAAGCCAGCCCAGGCACAAAAGGACCTGAGACTCTTATCTCCAATTAACCTCTAGAAAAGGGAAGTGAGGCTTGGCTCAAGGGTAGGGTGGCAGCCTTGAGCTGAAGAGCTTAGGGACAATGCCCAGGCCCAGGGTAGGGTGGTAGCCTTGAACTGAAGAGCTCAGGAACAGCACCCAGGTTGAGTTCAAGCCACATGACCCACCAAAAAAAAAAAAAAAAAAACATCTCACAAACTATTACCCAGGCTAACTTCTAACCTCAGTTATCAGCATTACAGGTATGATCCACCAGTACTGTCAGTGTAAGATTACAAAATATACAAAATAATATCTTTCTCTAAAGAAAATTGTTCTTACTAATTTTATTAACAATCTCTTATGTTTTGTAACTTAAAAAACAATCTTACCAAAGTGTCTGGCTAGCCTACTAGCTAGAGAGCATGTAGTATAACTGGTTTTCCTGCTCAGTAGTTAGATTTTCGATGGATTTATGATGATATTTTTGTGTTTGTTATGATGGCATGTTCTCAGGGGTGTCCCACGTGCCTTCCATGTCCTGAGTGTTTTCTGTCACAGGATATTGGTGTGAGGTGCCATGTGCTAGAAAATAGGGATTTTAATGTATGTGAATTAATGCACCTTCTATCTGGCAAATATCATGTAACCCTTTTATTAATTACAATAAAAAATTAAAAAAAAAAAAGAAAATAGGGATTTTGTGTGTAATAGTGATCAACCTACAGACTAGATCCTGAACTCCTCCCTCCCCTTCTCGTAATCACTCTCCAGCCTGGTCTAGAACAGTGTCGGGTGCATATGTCTTAGTTGGCATCTGTGGCTATGAATTACCCATGTATTCATCTTGGTATCACAGAAGCAGCGGGGCTATTGGAGCATGTGGATTTGGGTTTGATGAGCTGGGGGTGGGGGGGAAGGACCTGTGAGCTTGGGGATCCTTTTTCTTTTCTAAAATAAGGATAGTATTAGTTACACAGTAACAAGTCTACTTACTTTGTAAGTAGATACCTTAAGCCCCATTATAACTTTCCATTCTACTCCATGTGTGTTAAAATAGATACAGGTCTATACATTTATTTCTCCATGGTAATAAAAGTCCAGAATTAATTGTATGTTGGCGTGAGTGATGTTTGCAGGTAGGATTTTAGTGAAGATTTGTTTCTATGATAGAAGTTTATGAAGATCACAGTTCAAAGCCAGCCTGGCTATACAAGTCTGTGAGACTCTTTTTTTTTTTTTTTTTTTTTTTTTGCCAAATCCGGGCTTAAGCTCAGGGCATGAGCCCTGTCCCTGAATTTTCTCAAGGCTAGAGCTCTACCTCTTGAGCCTCAGCACCACTTCCAGCTTTTTGCTATGTATGTGGTACCAAGGAATCGAACCCGTGTCTTCGTGCACGCTAGGCAAGCACTCTACCACTAGGCCAAACTCCTGGGCCCGAGACTCATTTCTAGTTAATCACCAAAAAGCTGGAAGTGGAGCTATAGCTCAACTGTTGTAGAGCACTAGATTTGACCAAAAAAGCAAATAGACCAGTACCCAGGCCCTAAGTAATGGCGTGCACATGTGCGTGTGCGCACGAGAGAGCACGCACACACACGCACACAATTGTAAACTAGCCAGGTACCAGTGATTCACACCTATAATCCCAGCTACTCAAGAGGCTGAGATAGGAGACTCTCAGGTCAAAGCCAGCCTAGAGAGAAAGATCAGTGACTCCTATCTCCAGTGAACTACCAAAACATCAGAAGTGAAGGGGGTGGCTCAAGTGGGTGAAATATTAACTGCGAGCAGAAGAGTTAAGCAAGGGCTTGAGGGCCCTGGGTTCAAGTCCCAGTTCTGTTACCAAAAAAGTACAAACTAAAATTTCCTGAGTTGTCCAATTGTACCACCACTGCCTGGTCACTCTTGTCCTTTTCCCTTAGGATGGCTGGATTGGTGTCCGATCTGTATTGCTTAAGAAAACCCTCACCGCTGCTGACTTCCACAATGGATACTTGCACCAGTGGTATCAGAAAGACTCCTCAGTGTGCCAGTGCAGGTTTCAGACGCTCAGACTTCCCACCACGAAGCAGAAAGAAAGAAATTGTTGCTGTGCAACAGTACACTAAGTGGTTAGAAAGAAGACAGACAGGAACCTATGAGGTGTGTCATTTATTGTAAGCCTTATCCACAGGGGACAGCCTGGCTTTCAAAGGAGGGGACACTTGGAAGAGAGAATCCCCATCCTCAAGCTGCCGCCCTCACTCTTCATTTTTTTGTGAATGGTAGCTATTGTTTTTATTCCTCCTCCTCCCCCCAGGAATAACGAAGCTTAAATAAAATTTGTATTTGTATTTATATTGTCCAACTCAAGGAGTTTGTGTCTTTCCTAAACAGCAAGGACGGGGCTGGGAAAGGTGGCTTAATGGTAGAATGCTTGCCCAGCATGCATGAAGCCCTGGATTTGATTCCTCAGCACTATATAAACAGAAAAAGCCAGAAGTGGTGCTGTGGCTCAGCTGGTAAGAGTGCTACCCTTGAGCAAAAGAAGCTCAGGGTCAGAGGCCGGGCACAGTGGCTCATGCTTGTAATCCTAGCTACTCATAGGAGGCTGAAATCTGAGGATCAAGGTTCAAAGCCAGCCCAGGCACAAAAGACCTGAGACTCTTATCTCCAATTAACCTCTAGAAAATGGGAAATGGCGCTTGGGTCAAGGGTAGGGTAGTAGCCTTGAGCTGAAGAGCTCAGGGACAGAGCCCAGGCTGAGTTCAAGCCCCATGACCCACACAAAAAAAAAACCACTCAGGGTCAGTGCCTAGGCCCTGAGTTCAAGCCTTAAAACTAGCCTTCCCCTGTCCCCACCCCCCCAAAAAAAAATCAAGGACAACCAGGTAGTATGTATATATTCTGAAGAGAGTTTCTCTTGTTGAATTTTATTTCATTTACTCTTGTTTCATAACGGGGGCTCTAGTCCTTGTCCAGACAATGAGGCAGTGCCTAAGTGATTTGTCATCACAGACAAATTATGTAAAACTTACATTAGTTGAGGCCTGTTAGCCTCTTTCTTGGGTAGTTCTGGAATACCCACCCTGGGCCTGGTGCCGCTAAGCCAGTGCAGTGTACCACACACTTGATCTGGCAAGAAGGGAACAAAACTCAGTTTTGATCTTGGAATTGGTAGATCAAGCTGCAGTCAGTTGTATTCTGGGAAACTTTCCAAAGATGGTATTAGAGCTGGGAGAAGGGTTAGCAGCCTGTAATCCCAGCACTTGAGGCTGCATAGCAAGAACTTCTCACATAGCTAGAGAGATAGATACATAAATCCATAGATAGATAATTAGCCTGGAAATAAGTGCTTTGTCTCTTAAAGAAATCCTTGGTTCATATGGGTAGAGAGGGTAAGGGTCTACTAGAGGGAAGCATGTGCTAGAGCCTGGTATGCTGACATCATGGAGAGGGGGCCCTCTAGGCAATTGGTAGGACTACAAACAGGACTCCGAGCTAGACAGAGCTAGAGCTGCTCAAGTCAGTCACCTTGGGCATCAGTAGAAGGCAGTGGAGAGCTACTGAGGGATTTAAGCCAAGCTTTCCTGAATAGACTTATTTTCATCATAAATATGAATAGATGTTTCTATAAACTCAAAATATGAGTCAGGTGCTGGTAACTCAGATGTATAATCCTAGCTACTTCAGAGGCTGAGATCTGAGGATCCAAGTTTTTGAAGCGAGCCTGAGCAGACAGATCTGAGGACTCATCTCTGTCTAATCAGCAAAAAGTCAGAAGTAGACCATGGCTCAAGTGATAGAGCACCAGCCTTAAGCACAGAAGCTAAGGAATAGCCACAGTTCAAGCCATAGTAGCAGCACAAAAACAAAACAAAAAAAGCCCAGGTCTCAGCGTATATCGGACTACCACTGTTAACCACATCCTTAGTCGTGACCTGTACTCCCCAAAACCTCGGCGTCTAGTGCAGAACCCGGACAGATGATAAAATGGGGACGTCTCAGCACTCAGCCGGCTGAGGCAACAGGATTTGGAGTTCAAGTTTTAGTAACACTTGGCAAAACCAAAAAGCCTACAGTTATCACTAGAATGGCAGAATGTAAAACTAACTTGTTCCAGACTTCAGAGCTTCAGAGTTAAAAGTTTTTCTTTCGGGGGCCAGGAGTTTGGCCTAGTGGTAGAGTGCTTGCCTAGCATGCATGAAGACCCAAGTTCGATTCCTCGGTACCCCACATACATAGCAAAAAGCCGAGTGGTGCTAAGGCTCAAGTGGTAGAGCTCTAGCCTTGAGAAAGTCCAAGGACAGTGCTCAAGACAGCCCTGAGCTCAAGCCCAGGACTGGCAAAAAAAAAAAAAAAAAAAATTTGGCCGGAAGTTTGGCCTAGTGGTTAAAGTGCTTGCCTAGCATGCATGAAGACCCGGGTTCGATTCCTCGGTACCACATATAGAAAAAAGCCAGAAGTGGTGCTGAGGCTCAAGTGGTAGAGCTGTAGCCTTGAGAAAGTCCAAGGACAGTGCTCAGGCCCTGAGCTCAAGCCCAGGACTGGCAAAAAAAAAAAAGAGTGTCAAAAAACAAATATTTAAAAAAAAAAAGGTTTTCTTTCAACACATAGTGACAAATGTGCAGATTTCCCCCATCCCACATTTCTTGAGTTCAAGTGCCAGTGTGTGTGTGTGTGTGTGTGTGTGTGTGTGTGTGAGGGGATATTATTTTTCTTAGGGAAGGATCCTGTGATCGCATTTGTATCCTCAGCTGTTCCCAAAACAACACATGGCAAGTACACTGTTGCTTCCCATCCCCACTAAGGAACCTCTAATGTCTGTGAAAGCCAGCTGTCTTACCCTGCACGACTACAGGCGGCGGACTTCCGAGCAGGTGGTTCTAGAAGAATCTGCAGCTGTCCTGGCTGGGGTTTGCTGAAGCTGCACAAACAGAAGGCCATCACTGGACCCTAGCTCTGTGCCTCTTCCATCTTCTGGCAGAATAGCATTGATTTTTTTTTTGAAAACTTTCCTGCAAAACGAGTCTAGATATAGTACCAGATGAATGTCTCTCACACTTTTCTGCCCAGGCTGGCTTTGAGCCACGATACTCAGCTCTCAGCCTCCTGAGATCCTGGGTAGGGGTGAACTACTGCTCCCCCGCCCCTCCCGGAGCTTTCCAGAGGCCTTTAACTAGATATAAGCCAGGGAAGACAAGTTCAGTAGAACTTGGTTAGGCGTTCTACTGAACTATTGAGGGGTCTCTCAAGAACCTCAAGCAAGGTTTCTGTGGTATAATTCGACTAAATCATTTCAGCATCCTGAAAATAAATGCCTTGCTGAAAAAGGCAGTGATGATGCCTGTAACCTCTGGCAGAATTATAGACGGCATTATAATCTACCCCCGAAGGAAGGTGATGTGTGTGGAGGAAGAGAGTCCCCAGAGCCAAGAACTACAGAGCTCTAGTAGTGCAAAGGAAAAAGAATGCCTTGTTCAAAGATGTCCCACCCCCAGAGCTTTGCACAGCGGGGACCCAGCATGAGATGGATGACCCAGCCTTGATCCAGCATTGATTCTGACCCGGTCCTGCGACCCGCCGCCTCCGGTAAGGTTTTCCGGGCCTCCTGGCAGCACCTGCAGCGCCAGGACTTTTCTACCCACATCCCCATCACGTCCCGTCGCCATAGTGACGGCCGGGGCCGCGTAGCACCGCCCCTTCCCACCCCTGCGAGGCGTCCCCGCCCCTTCACACGCAAGGCCACGCCCCAGCACGTGACGACACCTCTCCCACGACGTGGGCACGCCCCTTCCCTGAGACGTAGTCCCGCCCCCTCCGAACCCGGAAGCGGGAGACGCGCGCCAGAAAGCGGACGGTTCCACAGCAGGGGAGCGGCCCGGGCTCTTTCGGCCGCGCGCCCCGCCCTCGGAGGCCGGCCTGCACCGCTCCCCAGGCCCTCCGCGCCTGCGGGTCCCGGCGGGCCGCTGCAGCCCCCACCCACACCACAGCTACCACTGCCAAACCGGGCTGGAGGTACGAGCCGCCACAGGCTCGGGGCAAGTAAGGGGTGGGAGAGGCCCCGGAGAGCGCCGTGTGGGTGTGGATGGGTGTAGGTGGGTGTGTACGGAGCATGCGCGGCTGCTGGGGCTGGGTGTGGCTTTGTGAGTGTAGCCCACGAGTGGACGTGCTCATGTGACCGTGCACGTGATCGCGCTGGTGAGTGTCTCTGTCTGTGCCTTGGTTCCGGGGTTCTGCTCGGTGTACCTGCGACCCGGCCTTTGTGTGGCCGCCGCCTCCTCGACACCCCGTGTGACTGGTGAAGGGATGGGGGAGCCCAGGCGGAGGGCCTCCTGTGTGATCATCCTGGGCCCAGGACCCCTTTATTTCAGTAAAGTTTTAAGAGCCGGGAGTAGAGGCCAGTTGTTTCTGGGGCTGGTGACAAAGGTCTATCTCATGGCCAGCTGCCGTGGATGGAAGGCAGGAAGAGGAAAGTAGCAAGACTGTTGTGTCCCCACCTGTCCCCACCTACTGTGGTCCAGCTCCTCTTAGCACAGAGATTCAACAGACTTAAGTAGAGAGTAACTCTGTCACTGCATTCAGATGCTTTGACACCAAGGGCTCTTGAACAAGTGTCACAGAGGAGATGTCAAGCAGGCAGCTTTACCTCCCATGAGGTTTAAAGAGAATGGAATAGGGTGCTGGAGAAAAGAGGGACACATGTTCTCTAGAGACTTCTAAAAGCACAGCGCTACACTGATGTGTAGGGATGGATATTGGCATTAAAAAGCCATTGCTAAACCAGGCGTGGGCGCGGTGGCTCACGCTTGTAATCCTAGCTACTCAGGAGGCTGAGATCTGAGGATCAAGGTTCAAAGCCAGCCCGGGCACAAAAGGACCTGAGACTCGTCTCCAATTAATCCCTAGAAAACGGAAAGTGAAGCTTGGCTCAAGGGTAGAGTGGTAGCCTTGAGCCGAAGAGCTCAGAGATGGTGCCCTGGCCATGTTCAAGCCCCATGACCCACCAAAAAAAAAAAAAAAAAAGCCATTGCTGGGCTGGAGTGTAACTCAGTAGGGAAAAGTCCATGCATGTCATGGTTAAAGACCTAGAACTCAACCCCAGCGCCAAACAAAGGAAAACAGCCAACCATAATCCCACCATCTAGATACTCTCAGAGCTAATTTTTTTTTTTTGCTGGGATTATGATTAATAGCCATCACAGATTGCCCATGTGTAAATCAACTAAATTGAGGTAAAGGATCAGAAATGTTGTGACTTAAACATTTGTCAAAGAATTTCCTGGACCATATATGGGCTGGCCATTCTGCTGGAATCCTGAACAGGTGCTCATTCCTAACTGCCTGCTTTATCACCCACCAGCATAAGGGTAAGAGAAGCCTGGGTGTCCTTGAACCAACCCCCCCCCCCCCACCACACAGGGCTTCTTTAATCACAAAAAGGCTAATAATCCCTTGTGGCCCTTTCCTCACCAGCATGAACAGGTGCCTTTGTTTTTGTGCAGAGCCAGTTCGCATGAGATCAAATCACATGGAGCTCAATATGTCCACCTTTATGAATCCTGACCAGTTCGATCACAATCTTAGCTAACCTTCTGTACTGGGCACAGAATGTTTCTCTTGTGACTTGCAAAGCATAAGGCATTAGTGGATGAAAGAGAACACAAACTTTCCTTTCATTCCCTGCCTGCTGCTTTTTCTTTGCAGCAAGGGGAGGGTGGGGGCTCCCCGGGTGGGGGCTCCCCTCCGCCCCCCACCCCCATTGACATCAGCTGGTCAGATACAGCATTTGGTTGCAGGTCACCTTTCATTATTGCCAAACTAGCACAACTGTTCAAATCACTTGTTCCTACAAAAATGTGGTCACAGTTGAGTGGAATCTGTCAGTCCTGCAAGATTAGTTGTACTGCATTATAAGTGGCTGGGAATTCCGTTGAGGACGGTGGGTAAGGAGCATCTTCTGTGAGAAGAGGTGGCTGACTGGGCGAACCTTGTACCTGTGAGTTGACATGGTATTTTGGTTTGTGTATTGCAACTGATTCCAAAACTATGTATTTTTTTAAATTGTTGCTTCTAGAAGCAAACATTCCTGGTTTTGACTAGGAAGATTGTTTCTGCATCTGTTGGTATGCACTGACATTGT
The DNA here is from genome assembly GCF_031878675.1 of Megascapheus bottae. Taxonomy (NCBI): domain Eukaryota; kingdom Metazoa; phylum Chordata; class Mammalia; order Rodentia; family Geomyidae; genus Megascapheus; species Megascapheus bottae. Next base: position 9,139,081 of record NC_143533.1, read on the forward strand.
CCCTTAGCTTTTTTATTCAAGATTGGTGCTCTGTTACTTGAGTCACAGCTCCATTTCTGGCTTTGTGCTAGTTAATGGTACAAGTGTTTTCACAGACTTTTGTGCCACAGGCTGGCTTTGAACAGTGATCCTCAGATCTCAGCCCCCTGAATAGTTTAGGATTACGGGCTTGAGGCCCTTGGCTTAATCTGTTGGGATTTTTTTTTTTTTGCCAGTCCTAGTGCTTGAACTCAGGGCTTGAGCACTGTCCTTGGGTTTTCTCAAGGCTAGAGCTCTACCACTTGAGCCACATCGCTACTTCCGGCTTGTTTCTATGTATGTGGTACTGAGGATTGGAACCCAGGTCTTTGTGCATGCTATGCAAGCACTCTACCACTAGGCCAAACTCCCAACTCCAATCTCTTGGTTTTATTAGCCTATTCTTTGTTTTTCTGTTTTGTTTTGCCAATCCTGGACCTTGAACTCAGGGTCCTGGCACTGTCCCTGAGCTGCTTTTGTTCAAGGCTCGAAATCTACTACTTGAGCTACAATGCCACTTCCAGCTTTTTCTGTTCAGGTGGTATTGAGGAATTGAACCCAGGGCTTCATGCATGCTAGGCAAGCACTCTACCACGAAGCCACATTCCCAGCCCTTAGCCTGTGTTTTATTATTACTGCCTGTAGAATAAAGTATTTGCCTCTGGAAAGATACTATTGAATGTAGATGGTAGTAGGTAGTATTAAATTTAGGTAGTATAGGAGTATTTAAAATCTGTCCAGGGGCTGGGAGTTTGGCCTAGTAGTTGAGTGCTTGCCTAGCGTGCACCAAGACCTAGGTTCGATTCCTCAGTACCACATACATAGGAAAGCCGAAAGTGGTGCTGTGGCTCAAGTGGTAGAGCTCTACCCTTGGAGAAAAAGTTCAAGGACAGTGCTCAGGCCCCGAGTTCAAGCCACAGGACCGGCAAATAAATAAACAAAATCTGTCCAGTTACAAAGTCTTGCAGAATTAACTGTACTAGTTGTATTGCTGAACAGTAATAAGCAGCTATAACTGCTTAGAGTGGCTTATTTTAACATGTTAATCTGCAAGATAAAATTGATGTTTTGGAGGGTTTTATAAAACATTTTTTTTTTTTTTTTGTCCAGTCCTGGGCATGAGCTCAGGGCCTAAGCACTGTCCTTGGACTTTCTCAAAGCTAAAGCTCATGTTCCTGTTACAGTGCAACACAGAGGCCCAAACAAAGAAGGAAACCTTTACATTGCAGAAGTTTGGCCTGTCCAAAGTTTAGAAGGACCATAGAAGGGCCTCACTTTAGGTAAGGCTGCTGTGTGCCAGGCACTGGTCTAGGCCCCAGGAATAAAGCTGTGACACCCAAGAGGAGGAAATAAGCTGGAAGAGAGTTGTATCAAAGGTACAGAGGTATAAAAGCCAGAAGTATCTCTCTGAAGACACTTTGTTGCTATCATTTTCTTTCAGAGAGTCTTTTATGTATCTTTTAATCACATCCTTAAGAATGGCAGGTTGCCTGCATTTTGTGTGAAGGAGTCTATGAACTCAGTGCCACTGGCTATTAATTACGAAGCAACAGGTTTACTGTAACTCCTTTCTCTAGAGGGACCGGTTCCCTGATATCAGACTCTGTATTGCAGTGAACTCTGATATCAGGCTCTGTATTGCAGTGAATTCCTGAGATAGAGTGGACAGGCAGCCAAGGGGAATGTAGTTCAGATTATGTAACTAGGACTCACCATGGGTGTCAAAAAGCCTGGTCTCTGCAATAGCCATGTTATTTTAGTAAGCCATGTCTATTTTCTAATCTAGAGGAACTAAGGGGTTGAAATGACAGTCTCTCCACCTCTGTGATTATAGCATTACACCAAATTGTTTTCTGTTGTTGAAGTGGATACTGAGAAGGTAGAACAGCCCATTTCCATGGTTTTAAAGCATGTGATTTAGTGAGACCAGACTCTACGTTCACTGCTGATATGAGCATGCTTTTATTTCAGGGTTGACCTCCATTTTGGTGGATCATGGGAGAGATTAAAATCTCCCCTGATTATAACTGGTTTAGAAGTACAGTTCCCCTTAAAAAGGTATGTATGCTTTTGCCACACCTCTTCTTTGCCAAATCTTGTGCCATTTTTATGTGCGATTTAGATGCTAAGGCTTAGTTGTGTTTGAGAGTAGAGATTATTGTGCTCTCTAACCCAGAGGTTTGACCACACACACAAGCGACCTGTGTCACATGCAGTCAACTTTGGAGACTCAAGAGCTTTATTATTGTGTAGGACTGTATCTCTGGTGCATACGTGCCAATACTGGAAATTGAACTCAAGCCCTTGCCCCTCACGTGGCTTTTCTGCTCACAGCTGGCATTCTACCTCTTGAGCCACACCCCAGATTGTATTTCTGATCCTCAGGCTTCAGATTTACAGTAGGTTCCATTACAGCCTCTGTTTACCTTGATACACTACATCTGCATAGTTGTTTTCCAGAAACCCGGGTATTTAGGAGATTAGTAAAAACCTTACTATACAACTTACATTGGAATTCCCCTACCCCGAGGTAAGAGGTAATCGTAAATGTTTGGAGATCCCAGCTTCAGGGTATTCCCATCACAGAATAAAACTCTGTTGAGTCCCTTGTGCCAATGTTAGAATCCCGTGATACCAACATCATCATTTGTGGTCTCTGTTAGATTCTGCTCCCCCCTTGCCAGGAGAGTAATAGAAGCTTCAGTTAAAAACAGCTAGGCCAGGTGCAGTGGCTCATACCTGTAAACCCGGGAAGAGGTCAGGTTAAAAACTTAGTGAGACCTTCTTCCACTTCAAACAAGCTGGGTTGGTGACACACACCTCTCTTGCCCCCACTGCACAAGAGATGTAGAAAGGTCAAGGTTTGAGGCTGGGGGAAAAACCCTATCGCTTATGCTCAAAATAACTGAAGCCAAAAAGACCTAGGGACATGGCTAAGTGAAAGAGCAGCTGCCTTGCAAGTGCAGACATGAGTTCAAACACAATACTGTTGAAAAATGTCTTCTGTAGACGAATGAGATAAAATTCCTCACTTATAGTCAAGATACCTACTGTATGCCTGACACAGTTAGGGGAACAGTTTAACAAGGTGGCACATTCACAGAGGGAAAGCAGGCTTATGCTACCTGACATTAGAGCGCACACAGCCCAGGAGTACAGGGATTGGATTTCGATTACAGTGATATTTTATAAATCTATTAAAATTTTGAGCCACATGTTGATGGCTCACACCTGTAATTCTAGCTGCTCGGGAAGCTGAGATCTGAGGATCATGGTTCAAAGCTAAGCTGAGCAGAAAAGTCCTGTGAGACTTTTACCTCCAATTAACCACTCAAAAACTGGTAGTGGAGCTGTGTGTGGCTCAGTGTGATACAGTGCTAACCTTGAACAAAAGAGCTCAAGGCCCTCTATGTATGTGGTACCGAGGAATCGAACCTGGGTCTTCGTGCACGCTAGCTAGGCAAGCACTCTACCACTAGGCCAAACTCCCGGCCCCGTCAACATGGTTTTTATCCTATTTTATTCAGTTACTCTATAAAATAGTTATTTCTAGAAATGTAGTACTAGCTAGGAAATATTTTTATTTTATGGTAGCACTTTAAGCCTAAAAATCCATAATGAACTAAGTTTGTTGTTTTCATAGAAAAAGAGAACATCTAGTTAAATAAGAGAGATCCTTTAGTTAACATGGTTTAGATTTTTAACATGTTAATACTTTAGTAGATTTGGAAAGAAGAGTTTTATTTTGTGCCAGTAGTGGTAGGCTTGTACTCAGGACCTAGACGCTGTCCCTTCCTTAGCTTTTTCATTGAAGGGTAATGCTTTACCACTTAGGCCCCACCTCCATTTCTGGTGGTTCATTGGAGACAAAGAGTCTCGTGGACTTTGCTGCCTGGTTTGGCTTTGAGCTTCGATCCTCCAATCTCAGCCTCCTGAGTAGCTAGGATCACAGGCGTGAGCCTGTATTTTTAAACCACAAGAAACCAGGAAAGCCACTCAAAATACAAAGGTGAAGATGTTTGTGCGTGGATGTCCCTGGGTGTCTGTGGACTTAGCCTTGCCCCGTGTAGTAGCTCCCTGTGACCCAGTGACCCCAGGCCAGTGGGCTGCTGTCCTGAGAGCCATGTGTGGGGCAGCTAGGAGGCTCAGACAGGAGAAGCACTTGGAGGCCCTGAGGCTTTCTGACCTACAAGTAGAGCAGATATTGATTGTACTGGCAAGTGCTCGTGCAGTGAACTATAATAGTAACACCTCACTGCAAAGTGCTCAAATGGCCCCAGCCCCATTGTGTCCCCCTTTTCCCCCGGGCTAGTAAATAACCTCTAAATCAAGATGGTTTCTGACAACTTCCTCCTCTCCCCAAAGAGCATGTTCTCCCCGTGCCCACGCCCCCCCCCCCCACGGAATGGCTTGCAGCATCTCCCAGGACCCTCACGTGCACCTGCCTTATCTTTCCTCCAAGGTCACACCGCCGCCTCCCAGCCTTCCTCTGGAGCAGAAATGCGCCCCTCAGGCTTGGTCCAGACCAGGTCTGAAGCACCTCTCCTTAGCTGTGGCTGGGGTACTGGTCTCTGTGGTGGCCTGCCGATCCCAGCCAGCATGGGAAACTGCCAACTTTCTTTCTGTCCACACTTGCACAACAGTTTACACACACACACACACACACAGCCACAATTATGGGGGAGTAGGGCAAAAGGTGCCACACCCAGAGTTTACTGTTTCATGTTAAATCAAGTATCTTTTTGGTGTCATGGACAGACAGGAAAATTCAAAATCAAAGCAGCTCGCTGGGATCTGAGGAAAGAAAAGGAAACCAAAGCTGTTTGTGGGGTGCGCTGATCCTCTGTGACCACCCCACCCTCCAAATCCCAGCGTCAAGGCAGTTCTGTGAACACCGGAAATGCCTCAAATGTAGAATGTAAGAATTCCTGTTGTTGTTTTTTCTTGTCACTTTCTCTCCAGATTATCGTAGATGATGATGACAGCAAAATATGGTCACTCTATGATGCTGGCCCCAGAAGTATCAGGTGTCCCCTCATATTTCTTCCTCCTGTCAGCGGAACGGCAGATGTATTTTTCCAACAAATTTTGGCATTGACTGGATGGGGTTACCGGGTGATAGCTGTAAGTATTGCTGTGTCGGCATTAAAATTCAGACTCATTTTTTGTGTTTTTTCTTTGTGATCACTGTTTGTAAGGTTGTTTTGTTTTGTTTTGTTTTCAGTCATGGGGCTTGAACTCAGGGCCTGGGCATGTATATCCTTGAGCTTTTCTACTCAAGACTAGCACTCTCCCACTTTGAGCCACGGCTCTACTTTGAGTTTTTGAATGGGTGATTGAAAATAAAGAGTCTCACAATGACTTTCCCTCCCGGGCTGGGCTTGAACTCAGGACCTGGGTACTGTCCTTGGGCTTTCTCAAGGCTAGCACTCTACCATTTGGACCACAGCACCACCTTCAGCTTTTTCTGTGTATGTGGTACTGAGGAATGGAATCCAGGGCTTCGTGCACGGTAGGCCAAACACTCTACTACTAAGCCACATTCCGAGCTTTATTAATTTGTTGTTGTTGTGTTGCCAGTCCTGGGGTTTGAACTCAGGGCCTGAGCCACTGTCCTTAGGCTTTCTCAAGGCTGTAGGTCTGTCACTTCAGCCACAGCACCACTTCCAGCTTTTTCTATGTATTGAGGAATTGAACCCAGGTCTTCTGACTTCTTTGGGGTACTAGGGATCAGACCCAGGACATCGCACTTGCTAGGTAAAAGATTTGCCAGCTTAAATATCAGGGATTTTGTTTCTTTTGGTCAGTTGTAGGGCTTGAATTTAGGGCCTAGGTGCTGTCCCTGGGCTGTGCTGCTCCTGCTAGCACTCTACCCCTCTAGCCACAGCTCCACTTCCAAGTCTTAGTAGCCATCACTATGGGTCATTCAGCAGTTGTGCCAGAGGGAGGAACTCAGACTTGTGACTCCGTTTCCCACTATTTTACCTCACTGCTTCTGGAGAGTTACGCATCCATTGTAAAAACTGTTGGCATACAGATGACTGAAATGGATTTGAACTTACTTTGAATGGGTTTGAGCTCAGGATCTTGTACTTGTTAGGCAGGTGTTTGTAACCACTGAGCCATGCCTCTAGCCCCATTTTGGCTGGGTTTTGTGTGTGTGTGTGTCTGTGTCTGTGTCTGTGTCTGTCTGTCTGTCTGTCTGTCTGTCTGTCTGTCTTGGCATTTGAACTCGGGTCCTGGGCATTGTCCTCTAACACTTTTTTGTTGTTGATCCTGGAGCTTGAACTCAGGGCCTCTGCACTGTCCCTATGCTTTTTTGCTCAAGGCTAGTGCTCTACCACTTTGAGACATGGCTCTCCTTCTAGCAGTTTTGGTGGTTAATTGGAGGTAAGAGTCTTCTGTACTTTCCTGTTTGTGCTGGCTTTGAACCTCGATCATCAGATCTCTGCCTTCTAAGTAGCTAGGATTACAGGTGTGTGTGAGCCAGGCTACACAAACAATTTTAATACAAACAATATGTCAAATCCAAAATTATCTTATCATGTACAAGATGGTATGTATTCCAGTGATATTTTCTCCCCTTAACAGAATAAATGTAAGTGCTTAAACAACAGGCCTGTCAGATGGGTTTCATATATGTAAAACCAGAGGAGGGCCTGGAGTTTGGCCTAGTGGTAGAGTGCTTGCCTAGCATGCCTGGAGACCCGAGTGGTAGTGTTAGCCTTGAGAAAGCCCAAGGACAGTGCTCAGGCCCTGAGTTCAAGCCCCAGATCTAGCCAAAAAAAAAAAAAAAATCAAAAAAATATAGATATAGTGACTAAGTTGATTCTAAAGAACCATCTTCTTGATCACTCCTTAAAGAAATACTATTAAAAAGAATGATCCCGCCTCAGAACAAATGTTACTTCTTGAACTCTTGGAGCATCATGTGTTCAATTTAAAATGAAATTGGACTTAAACAGTATTGCCTCAGGACCTTGTCCTTGTTGAGTTGGTGAGGACTTAGTATTGCCTCCGGACCTTGTCTTTGTTGGGCTGGTGAGATACCAGTGAGCCCTATTTATTAATGATTTTTTTTGGGGGGGGGGGTTCATGGGGCTTGAACTCTGGGCCTGAGCACTGTCCCTGAGATCTCCAGCTCAAGGCTACTGCCCTATCCCTTGAGCCACAGCCCTACTTCTCTGGCTTTCTAATGGTTAATTGGAGATAAGAGTCTCAGACTTTTGTGTTCCAGCTGGCTTTGAACCTTGATCCTTAGATCTCGGCCTCCTGGGTAGCTAGGATTATAGGGGTGAGCCACCATGCCTGGCTTTATTAATGATTCTTAAGACTTCTTGTCCATCTGCTCTGATTCTCATCATCATTGAGCTCAGTTATAGGTTAAAAAGGGGAGCTTTTCTCCCCGGGGCTGGCCTCAAACCACAGTTCTCCCTCTCAGCCTCCCTTGTAGCTATGATTTACAGGTGTGAGGCCACTGGCAACCAGCTCTTCCTTTCCCACCTGCCTCCCCGGGTTTGAACTTAAGGCCTTGTATTTGCTAGGTGCACTGAGCCATACTCCCATCAAGATATCACCTTGAACCTCACATTTAGCTAGTTGGAAGTTGATGTGAATTGAAGTTGCTATTCATATCTTTCACCAGAGTATTTCACTTTTCTCTTGAAATTTTGGTCTTTGGGTAAAATACAAATTTAGAAAAAAAGTGAAAGCTTTCATGGATTTTGAATAAGAGGCAAAACTTGAGCAAATGAGAAATGGAAGGCTTATTTTTGCATTTTTACTACTATAGTTTTTAAATTAAAATTGTCATTTCAGCTGCAGTATCCAGTTTATTGGGATCACCTTGAATTCTGTGACGGGTTCAGAAAACTTTTAGACCATTTACAACTGGATAAAGTGAGTACCCAGGAACTAATTTACTACGTGTCTTATAAAACTTGATGGCTGTTTTTTATTGTGGGGGGATGTTGGAATTTGAACTCTGGGCCTTAGGTGCTCTACACTTGATTTATCCCCTCTTTGCTGTTGTTAATTTTCAGAGAGGTTCTTGGTTTTTCCTAGCCTGTGATCCTCCTATTTACACTTCCCTCATAGCCAGAATGCAAGACACACACTACTACCTATAGCTTTTTAATTTATGTTTATTTATTTATTTTTGCCAGTCCTGGGCTTGAGCTCAGGGCCTGAGCACTGATTGTCCTTGGACTTTCTCAAGGCTAGCACTCTACCACTTGAGCCTCAGCAACAATTCCAGCTTTTTCCTATATATGTGGTACCGAGGAATCGAACCCGGGTCTTCGTGCATACGAGGCAAGCACTGTACCACTAGGCCAAACTCCCAGCCCCTACCTGTAGCTTTTTATCTTAAACCCCTGTCCTCCTAATCTCAGACTTCTGAGTAGCTAGGATTATGGCCATGAGCCACTATGACTGGGTTTTTTCTTTTTCAGTGATAGCCTTACGTGATATAATTTACATGCTATATAATTTGTCTTTAAGTATACAGTTTATTTATTTTTTTTTTTGAGAAAACTCTCAGATCCATGCAACTATCACCACCATCAATTTTGGGGAAAAGAAAAAAATTTCCCCCAAAGAAACTTCAGGCCAGGTATGATGGTACACATTTACAATCCCAGCACTTGAGAGGCCAAGCCACAGAGGAGTGCAGGTTCTAGGACAGCCTGAATTACATAGTGAAACACTTATCTCAAATGCTATAATTTAAAAAGAAAAAAGCCAGGCACCCATGGCTCATGCCTGTAATCCTAGCTAATCAGGAGGCTGAAATCTGAGGATTTCAGTTCAAAGCCAGCCAAGGCAGGAAAGCCCGTGAGACTCAACCACCAGAGAACTAGAAGTGATGCTGTGGCTCAATGGGTAGAGCAGTAGCCTTGAACAAAAGCTCGGGACAGTGCCCAGGCTGTGAGTTCAAGCCCCCACAATCAGCTTTGATTCTCCATCTTCCCTCCTGTTCTACAGCCTAGCCTGTTTTCTGTTCCCGTGGATTTGTCTATTCTGGATATTTTACATAGTGTGATCCTGTGTAACTGTCTTTCATGAAGCGTAACTTTTCTGAGTTTTTTGTTGTTGTTGTAGGACTTGAACTCTGGGCCTGGGCATTGTCCCTGAGCTCTTCAGCTCAAGGCTACCACCCTACCCCTTGAGCCACAGTGCACTACTTCCGGCTTTCTGGTGATTAATTGGAGATATGTGTCTCAGACTTTAGTGCCCAGGCTGGCTTTGAGCCCAGATCCTCAGATCTCGGCCTCCTGAGTAGCTACGATTACATATGGAAGTCACCAGCGCCTGGCTTGGTTTTGTTTTTGAGACAAGGTCTCAGTACATAGCCCAGGCTGACCTCAGACTCTCCATCGTCCTGCCTTTGGCCTCCTGAGTGCCTCCTCTCTAGACCACCAGGGCAGTGGTCTGTTTTTTTGTGTTTTTTTTTTTTTGGTTGGTTGTAGGTTTTGAACTTTGGGCCTGGGCACTGACACTGAGTTTTTTTTGTTTTTTTCTCAAGGCTTTATCATTTAAGCTACAGCTCCACTTCCAGCTTGTTGGTAGAGCGGAGAGTCTCAAGGACTTTCCTGCCTGGACTGGCTTTGAACTGCAGTCCGCATACCCCAGACTCCTGTGTAGCTAGGGTTACAGGCATGAGCTACCAGTGTTCAGCCGTGGTCTCATTTTCTAAGACAATCTTTACATGCTATTTTTAGCTGGTATAGGTAATTCCAATATACAGTTGGTTGTTTTCTTGATGAGGTACGTAAACATTTAAATATAGTTTTTTTTTTTTGCCAGTCCTGGGGCTTGAACTTAGGGCCTTGGCACTGTCCTTGGGCATTCTTGCACTCTACCACTTGAGCCACAGCTCCACTTGCGGCTTTTTTCTATGTATATGGTCCCAAGGAATCGAACCCATGGCTTCATGCATGCTAGGCAAGCACTCTTGCCGTGTAGATACTTCAGACTATTGAGTGGTGGTGACATTATGTTCTGGGATTAGTGATCATTGAAGCAACTTTTTTTAATACTCCTGTTGAGAATTGATCAGAGTGCTCCCTTCCGTTTGTGTAAAATAGGTCCATCTATTCGGAGCTTCTTTAGGAGGCTTTCTGGCCCAGAAATTTGCCGAGTACACTCACAAGTCTCCCCGAGTCCATTCCCTCATCCTCTGCAATGCCTTCAGCGACACTTCCATCTTCAACCAGACGTGGACTGCCAACAGGTGAGACATAAACAGCAGGTCAGAATGTTCTGGAGTGTTTGGCTTGGATTTGTTTTTTGGTTTTTGGTTTTTTTGTACAGTGGGGAGGAAATATTTGTATCTCTGGCTTTTTAAATTGATCACCTTTGTAAAAGAAGGATTTTGAGCTGGGCATTTTGGCTCATGCCTGTAATCCTAGCTGCTCAGAAGGCTGAGATTGGAGGATCATGGTTCAAAGCCAGCCTGGGCAGGAAATCTGTGAGACTCTTACCTCCAGTTTACCACCAATAAACCAGAAGTAGAGCTTTGACTCAAATGGTAGAGTGTTAGCCTTGAGTTCAAAACCCAGAACCAAAAGAAAAGAATTGAACTCTACTATTTGTTTACTATCTGTTCAGACACTTGGACAGTTTGTCTTCATCACACTACCATAACTTGCACTGATTGTGTGGGTAGTTGTGTATATATTGGTTGACAGTTTCATGAGATGTTTTGTTTTAGTGTGACATAGATCTGATTTCCTTCACTATCACCAAATTGGAAAGACGGAAATGGTTCAAATGTTTGAGTCACACCTCTGCTCCGTTGTTTTTACTTTGTTTTCCAAATAGGGTCTTGTGTTTTTTCCCAGGCTGACTTTGGACCATAATCCTCCTGTCTCTATTTGCCATGTAACATTATCCCTGGCCCTCCAATCTTAAAGCTGGCTTCCTTCAGACACCCCAACAAAGCTTCACTCTAGAAAATAGCCTATTAGAAAGTGACTCGAGTCGATTTACTTCCAGGCTGAAAAGGGACTAGAGGTCATGGGATATGGTTTTATTTAGTAAGCTCCTAACCCCAAGAAAATGACAGACCAGGGTTCAGAAAAACCATCTTAGCCTGAATTTTGAGCTCCTTTTGAGGACTGCTAATGAGCTTGTGGATTTACTCTGCTGATTTCCATTTCAGTTTCAGTGATGGACGAGCTGTGTGCTGACCTCTGTTCGCCTCCATTTTCTTTTCCCCTCGGGTTAGGAATCTTGCCTGCTTTGGCTGTTAGCCTCTGGCATGTAATTTGCCCATGGATCAAGATCAAGTGCTGCTTTGCATTGAAATTTAACTCTAGGCCAAACAGCTGGTTCACCCACACCCCCCCCCCCACACACACACACAATTCCTTTTTTTTTTTTTTTTGGCCAGTCCTGGGACTTGAACTCAGGCTACACACGGACCTTGAGCATAGAGCTCAAGGATAGCACTCTGAGCCACAGCACCACTTCTGGCCATTCATATAGTACCAAGGAATCGAACCCAGGCCTTCGTGCATGCTAGGCAAGCACTCTACCACTAGGCCAAACTCTGGGTCGTTTCTGCTTAAAGATTTGTTCCCACTTCTAATGCAGCAAAGAAATACACTCAGTAAATTCAGAGCTGAAGATCAAGTTGAGGGGCGCACGAGTGTCGTCTAGTGGTATAGTGCTGGCATAGCATGGGTCAAACCCTGAAAAGAGAAAAGGCCAGAAATGGTGCTGTGGCTCAAGGGCAATGCCCAGGCCTTGAGTTCAAGCCCCAGGACTGGCCAAAAAAAGATCAAATTGAGAAGCGGGGGGGGGGGGGGGGGGTCCAAGCAAGGACATCTTGGTATAAACCTCAGCCCATTGCTCTTGTCATACATGGGTCTGTAAGGCAAGCGAAAGGACTTCCTCCCTATACATCCATAAAGGGGTGAGGAGAGAGGATAAGTTCAGGAGCCAGGAGTTTGGCCTAGTGGTAGAGTGCTTTCCTAGTATGCACGAAGACCCGGGTTCGATTCCCTGGTATCACATACTCTGAAAAAGCCGCAAGTGGTGCTGTGGCTCAAGTGGTGGACTTTTCCCTTGAGAAAGCCCAAGGACAGAGTTCAGGCCCCAATACTGGCAAAGAAAAAGATTACCACTTGGTGTGTCTGAGCCTAGTTTCATCACCCTGGGATGCATAAAAATCGGCTGCAGGGTGAGAGCACAAGACAGCTCTGCCAAGGTGGCATTGCATAGTCACTCATCCCAGAGTAGAAATCCATATCGATTTTGGTGAAAGTTTAGCATTAGCACTACAGAAATGGCACCTGTGTCTACCAGAAAACCAATTTGTTCCATACTCCTTTTACCAGGGCTTCTCTGGGCGCAGGGTCCTGTGGTGGGCTTTTCTCTGCACCCCACTAGCCTCCCTTCTCCACCCTCTGCACACTCCCCTCTTCCTCGTCCTCAAACCTCCCAGAGATCACTCTTCCAGGCCCCCCCTCCTCCGTGGTGGGGCCGTGTAGAAGTAGAGATGGAATTGGATGAGGTAAGTTAAATGCAGTGTCCTAAGTGGAAGAGAAATCCTCCCCCGACTCCAGCGTGCCCGCAGGAATCCTTGCCGATCCCAGAGGCGGGGAGGCAGCTGGAGCAAACATCGACGTCACGCTCTCCACTGTTTTACAGCTTTTGGCTGATGCCCGCCTTCATGCTCAAGAAGATCGTCCTTGGAAACTTTTCATGTGGCCCAGTGGACCCGCTGATGGCGGACGCCATTGACTTCATGGTGGACAGGGTAAGGCTCGGCCGCAATGCCCCGCCCCGCCCCATCCCTGCCAGCACTTGTCACTCACAGGCCCTGGGGAGCATGTGGACAGGAGAACCCAGGGCCTGCTCAGCAAGTTCAAAACCTTGGGTCCCCCCCAAGGACAAAAACAGCAGATTTTCACCTAAACAAATGATGAATGCTTCAGGTGTGTTTAACCTGACTCACACATTACCGTGTTAAATATGTATCAGCCAAAAGTGATTGAAAAGTCAAACCTGGACATGGAATCCCAGAACTCATGAGGCAGGAAGATTCGGAGTTCAACGCCAGCCTGGGCAGCATGGTAGTGTGACTCCTGTCTTAGAAACAGATCCTAAGGCTTCACATAAGACAACCTGCCTGGAATCCTTTGGGCATGGGGTTAGGAGATTGTGGTCTCCGTTTTGGTATTGTGAGACAGTCTCAACTCTGTGGCTTAGACTGGGAATCATTTTGCCCTCCAAGTGCCGGGATTATAAGCGGGACCCCTCTTCTCTTGGCTGGGGGCTGCAGTTTTACTTTACCCCTTGCTTCTCGAGTCTGTGTGGTGAACCAGGTCTGTAGGCTTGCATTTAGGAGATAAGGGGCAGGTGATTACTGAGATCTCCTCCAGGTCAAAGGTCCCTTAAATGTCTGTCACCTCTGAAGGACACAAATTGACTTCCTCGGCCCTGGCTGAGGGCTGTGGAACCTGCTGTATGTGACCTTGTCTTTGAAACATAAACATCTGTAAACTTAACGTAGATACCTGGAATTATTTCCCAAACCTTACTTGTACATCTTCCTGCAGCTGGAAAGTTTGGGGCAGAGCGAACTGGCTTCAAGACTCACCTTGAATTGTCAGAACTCTTACGTGGAACCTCATAAAATTCGGGACATCCCGGTAACCATCATGGATGTAAGCCTCTTCTCCTCCCTGTCAGGTCCTTTTAGAGGAGTGGTGGCAAAGGCTGCCCTGTGTTTAGTTTTTCTCACTTCCTGGATTTTTTTTCCACTAGCAGAACACCAGCTTGATATAAGCACAGAGTTGTACGCGGATGGGAAAAGCCTTTTACTTGTGTGCTAGGGATCAAACCCAGGGCCTTACAACTGAGCCACGCAGCCCTAGCCTGTGTTTTGGATTCAGTATACCAACATTCACCAGGCTAATCGTTTATAAAAACAGATAGCTGGTGATTGAGTGCATTAGCAGTGTTGTGCAAACATCACCATTCCATCCACAACCTTGTGTAGCCAATTTTTCTGTTGCGATGGAGTCTTTCAACCTGTGATCACCCCCTCCTGAGAAGCGGGGATTACAGACAGAATCCACCCACACCTGGTATCATTCCCCTCCACCCGCCTCCCCGACACTGTCCCATTCAACAGTCTAGGCCCTGCCAGTGGGCCATCTACTTCCATGTCTACCCTGCAACCTCAAGTACTTGTGCCTAGTAAGAGCCCAAGTTCAAACCCCAGGATCATTTTTTAAAAACGCAGAGATACTAGAGCATGTTCAAACATTGTGCCTCTAAGCCGGGGTCGATTCTACTTGTCCATGTCTTTGACGTGGACACCGGAACCATCTGTGCACTCTGGCGTTTGAGTAATGAGGAAAGCATCTGTGAACGTTGGGGTGGAGGCATCTGTTGAATCCTGCTTTTAATTACTGTGGTGTGTGCCTGCAAGCGGGATGGTGCCTGTGTGTCATTCTGACTTGAACTTTCTGAGGCACTAACAGTCCCAGTGTTTCCGCGTGGCTGTCATAGTGGACATGGCATAAGGTTCTGATTTCTCCACACTCTGAACTCCTGCTTTTTAAATAATAGTGTAATGGGTGTGAGGTGGTGTGACACTGTGGGGACTTCTGTTATTACTGGTATAGAACCAGGAATCTACAGCCCTAATTTGCTTGTGTATGACATTGCTGAGGCAATTGCATTTGGCCTTTTTTTTTTTTCCACTCCCAGTTAGTACTCTACCCCTTAAACCACATCTCCACTTTTTGTTAGCCTCTGACCTCCAAGGGTTCGTCTGCCTAAGCTGACTTTGAACTGCTGTCCTTCACCTCTCCCACATATCTAGCATGATAAGCTGGATGCTGGCGGCTCTCCTTTTCATTATTTTTTTCTACTCCTGCAGCTTGAGTGCAGGGCCTGGGCACTGTCTCTGAACTGTTTTTGCTCAAGGCTATTATCCTACCACTTAAGCCACAGGGCTTTTGGTTATTTATTGGAGGTAATATTTGTTTCCCTGGACTTTCCTGCCTGGCCTGCCTTCTAACCATGATCCTCAGATCTAAGCCTCCAGAATAGCTAGGAATAGATAGTCAGCAAATTAAAAAAAAAAAAAATCAAGTAACCACGTTCTTTTTGCCTCATGTTGTTTGAATTTAGGAATGAATTGATTTATTTTTAAGACTTTTTTGGTTAGGAAATTGTCCACTACAAGCATGCAAATAGTGACGTCCCTCTGCTCTCATAGCTGCGGTCTAGTTTACATGGGCAGAGCAGCAGGCTTTTTCGTGGTCACCACCATGTGAGGCCCTCGTTTGAGATGGGATGGGGACCAGCGCTGGCAGAGGTGGGTCTGCTTGTGTGGAACCAGTCGTGTTTCTGCCTGTCTCCTCAGGTGTTTGACCAGAGTGCGCTGTCAACCGAAGCCAAGGAAGAAATGTACAAACTGTACCCAAACGCCCGGCGAGCTCACCTCAAAACAGGAGGCAACTTCCCTTACCTGTGCAGGAGTGCAGAGGTGAACCTCTACGTCCAGGTAGGACATCTGGAGTCCAGACCGGTAGAACTCTCAGCACGATGTGGAGAGTGGATTAAATGAGGGGGTGCCAGAAGCCGCTGGAGCAATGAGCCACTGGCTTGATGGAAGTGGGCTGGGTGTTTGTAATTTGAAATATGGATTAGTGGTAGAGTCAAGCCTTGAGCAATAAGCAGGTAGGGACAATACCTGAGCTCTGATTTCAAGCCCCAGGAATGGCCAAAAAAAAAAAAAATTGGGGTCCCTAAATCCAGTGGAATTCTCCTTCAGAGCACTCTGTTTACTGTGCCTTTTCTAGAGCAGCAGG
Source organism: Megascapheus bottae (assembly GCF_031878675.1). NCBI lineage: Eukaryota > Metazoa > Chordata > Mammalia > Rodentia > Geomyidae > Megascapheus > Megascapheus bottae. The sequence goes on from NC_143533.1 coordinate 9,154,935, forward strand.
CCTCAATGAAGTGACTTCCGGGTTTTGGGTAATTATTGGGGTAATGTCACACAGTTCCTGCCTGAGCTGGCTTCAAACCACAACCCTCAGCGAGGACTACAGGCATGAGGCCGTTTCTGGTGGTTCTGGGGTCTGAACTCCACGTGCCTGGCAGCTGCCCTACCACCTACTCACACTCAACCCGTTTTCTTCCGTTGTTGCCTCTGCCTTGTGTATGACTGCTGCAGGCACAACCCACCACACCCCGCTTCATAGAGATGAGGGTCTCACTGACTTCCCCAGCTGGCCTCAAGCCACGGTTCTTCCAGTCTCTGCCTGCCAGGTAGCTGGGATTTGTAGACATGAGCCACGGATGAAGTGGCGTCTTTGGCAGGTACCAGGGACCTTACGTCCCACTGTACAAGTAGAGCCAGCAAGAGGATCGACAGCACAGGAAGCAAGGCCTCGCTGGGTATGAGTTTCAATCCCAGCTACGTATGGAGGTAGGCTGGGAGGCCCCATCTCAACAAACAAGCCACTCGTGGTGGTGTATGTGTTAGCCCATCCTACAAGGAGGTCTCAATCAGATTTGATCTCATGCTGACCTTGGGGGGCGGGGGAAGGATGTGAAATCAGAAAAATAAGCCTGGCACAGTGGCTCACGTCTGTAATCCTAGCTACTCAGGATCTGAGGATCAAGGTTCAAAGCCAGCCCTGACACTCTTATCTCCAATTAACCTCTAGAGCAGGGTGGTAGCCTTGAGCTGAAGAGCTTAGGGACAGTACCCAGGCTGAGTTCAAGCCCCATGGCCCATAAAATAAATACATAAATAAAGCCCAAAGGGCTGGTGAATACATAGTTCATGCGGAGAATGGCTGCTGCCCAGGCTAGCTTTGAACCATGACCCTACAGGCGTCAGCCTGAGCAGCTAGGATCTACAGGTGTCACCCCTAGCACTGCGTCTCCCAAAGCGTGCCCCAGTAGGGTATACTGGTGCACATCTATAATCCCAGCGCCTGGGAGGCGGAGACGGGAGAATCACACGTTTAAGGCCAGCCTGGATCACACAATAAAGACCTTGTCCCCCCAAAACCATCTCTGAGTCCTCTGTGTCTGCCAGTATTTCACCGATGAGCCTGTGATGCCGGCGGCTGCATCCCAGCTCCACCAAACACTTCACGACGGCCCTGTGTTTGTACAGATCCATTTGCTGCAATTCCACGGAACCAAATACGCCGCCGTCGATCCATCCATGGTCAGCGCTGAGGAGCTCGAGGTACAGAAAGGCAACCTGAGCGCCAGCCAGGAGGAGCAGTAACCCCGCGGGCCCCAGGCTAGCGATGCGGCCAGCCAGGCCCACTGCGTTTCGGAAGGACTGTTGCCTTGCCGCCTGAACCAGTGTGACTGTCCCCTCCTCCGTTCTTTTTAAAGTACTTTTGAGGACTATCACGTTTAAGAATCATGAAAATTTTGCTACCAAAAGCCTCCGCTCCTGTTGCCAGGTGACTGAATTTGAGGGCGGGGCGCCCTTCTCTTCTGTCCTCCCTGCCTTCTACGTTGGGTGCGGCCCCCTTGGGATAATGACGGCCACGACCCGTAAGCACGCTGTTGGCACGCTGTTGGCGGTGCTTTCTGTCTGAGACAGTACAGTATTTGGAATTAAAAATTCAATTTCAGAATGCGGCACTGTGATTCTTTCACCTGGATTGGGTTCACCCACCCATGATGGGTGGTAAGTCCCTTCCCCTGCATCAAGCACAGGTTGTAAATCTGAGGGTCACAGTTCAAAGCCAGCCCAGGCAGAAAGGTCCATGAGACAGCTTGCCTCTAATGAGTCAGCCAGAAGTGGAGGTCAGGGACCGCACCCAGACCCTGAGTTCAAGCCTCAGAAAAGGCGCACACAAAGGAAAAGCTACTACTACGTGGTAGTCCTTTTCTTACCATTTTTTGTGTGAAAATTTTTAAACACACATAGAAAATAGTAGAATTGTGTCCCCATCACCTAAGGCTGTTTATGAATTGGAAATTTTTCTTCTCTCTCAAACTGCTCACTCTTCCAGTTACTCGATAGCTAGATTACATTAAAGCCATTACTGTAGATAACTCAGGTTTTAGCCCTGGTGCTCTCGGCTCATCTAATGACTCAGGTAGCTGAAGATCATTGGTTCAAAGCCAGCCTGGCAGACCAATCCCACAGCTCAAGTGGTAGAGTGCCTGGTAGGAGAACATGAGGCGAAGTCCTCACACCAGTGTACACACCAAGTACTGGCCACTTAAAAAAGATAAATAACTTTGCACAAGGGAGTTAGAGGCAAGATGGTGGACTAGAGAGGCCCATGCTTACCTGCTCCTCCACCAGGGACAGGGGTGGCGCTACACAGCCATGTGACAGTAGAACCCTGGGTAAAATGAAAACAGTGACAGCCAGAGATCTCAAAACTCAGAGCCCTGGGACAGCAGCCAGAGCAGCAGGAAAGATCTTCCACAGCTGGCTTGCAGGCCGCCATGTGCACAGCCCAGCTTATGGGGTTCATTTCCCAGCAGCCCCGTGCTGGAGCCGGGAGCCTTCTCAATAAAGGACGGAGGCCGTGGAGTGAGAACCAGTCAGGTACCAGTGACTCATGCCAGGAGGCTGGGATCTGAAGATCACAGTTCAAAGCCAACCCACTCAAGAAAGTCTGTGAGACTCATTTCCAATGAACCACCAGAAAACCAGAAGTGGAGCTGTGGTTCAAAATGATAGAGCACTAGCCTTGAGCTCAAGAGCTCAGGGACAGTGCCAAGGCCCTGAGTTCAAGCCCCATGACCAACCAAAAACAAATGTCCATGGACATCCCTACTATCGCTAGAATCGAGCACTCGGGACCGACCCCAGGGCAAACACTGCTTCTACATGGCTAGTGAATCCACTGTGGCACAAGCCACACACAGCGGGTTCCCCAGCTCCAGCAGGCAAGCCCGTACTCATCAAAACCAAAGGAGCCCCAGGGAGCTGACGGCAACATACAAGTCCGAATATATACTAAACCAAGACATATCTTAGGAGAAAAACTAAGATAATACCTTCTTAGAAAGCCATATTTTAGAAGCAGTCAGGATACCAAAGGCAGATTCAACAGAGAAACCGAGCAAATACAAACATGGGGAAAAAAAAAAAAGGGCACCGTGACCTCTGATCTTTCCCCGGAAGAATCTACAATGTCCAAAAGATGTAGAAGTGAGTGAACGAAGAAGCCGCAGAGGAAGAATTCTGAAAGCTTCAAAAGACAAAGTGACAATGCAGAGTATTTAGGAAGAGACTGAGCAGTCAGAGACTTTGAGGAGCAGAGGCAGTAGCTCACACCTGTAACACCAGCTACTCAAGAGGCTCTGAGGATCGTGGTTCAAAGCCAACCAGGCCTGGGAAAATTCTTACCTATAGTTAAGCCACCAAAAAGCCAGAAATGGAGGAGTGATTCAAGTGGTAGAATACTTTTAACAAAAAAAGCCAAGCAAGTACATGAGGGCCCAATAACAGCACAGAAACATAAATGTATGTATGTATGTTAGACAAACTCATTGGAGCCAGATACAATATCAATACTCTGTTTAAACAAGTCAATCTCTGCCAGGCACAGTGGCTCACCCCTGCAATCCTAACTACGTAGGAGGCTAGGATCTGAATTCAAACAATGTCGGGGAAAAGGACTCTACTGCACTGCTGGTGGAATGTAAACTAGTACAACCACTCTGGAAGGCAGTCTGGAGGTTCCTCAAAAAACTGAACATAGACCTTCCCTGCAACCCAGCCATACCACTCCTGGGCATCTGCCGTGAGCATCATAACCCAGGATAGGATAAGGACACTTGCTCAGCTATGTTTACCGCTGTATTACTCACAGTAGCCAAGCTCTGGAAACAGCCCAGATGCCCCACAATAGCCAAAGTGGATCCCCCCAAAACGTGGTATCTATACACAATGGAATTTACACAGCCATTAGAAAGAATAAAATGTAGCCGGGCACAGTGGCTCACACCTGTAATCCTAGCTACTCTGGAGGGTGAGATCTGAGGATCACGGTTCAAAGCCAGCCTGGACACTAAAAAGTCCATGAGACTTTTCTCTCCAATTAACCACCAGAAAACTGGAAGTGGTGCTGTGGCTCAATGGGTAGGGCAGTAGCCTTGAGCTGAAGAGCTCAGGGACAATGCCCAAGCCCAGAGTTCAAGTCCCACAACCAAGAAAAACAAGAAGAATGTCATTTGCCCCGAAATGGATGGAACTAGGAGAAATCAGATCGAGCTGAAGGCCCTGACTTAGGTTGGTCAGAGCGCATCCCCTCTTACCTGTCTTTGACTGCGATTCCTCTCAGGGGGGATCTCATCCATCTGGAGCTTGAATCTGTGGAGTTGTCCTGCAGGGTTTAGCAATGAAGGCAGGCAAATAATAATTATTATAAGCAACATTCCTGGACCAACAAAGGTCATCAGCAAGCCTTTTAGGTTATTCAAGGAGGGCACATAGTGCTGAGACTGTTCAAACAACTCCTTGGCTGTCTGAGTAATCTCAGTGTCAAGAGATGGCGCTTGCTACTGTTAACCCAATAAACTTCCTAGGGCACATTAGGTCTTTCAATTGTTGTAAAGCCAAGATACCAGAATCTTCATACCAGGGTATAGGCTTATTTACAGGTAACATAATAAAAGGTGGTTGTTTAATAACAGAGGTAGCTCATCCACTATACATACAATTTGTAAAAGAACAATTATCGCATGTTACATTAAACTGTGTAGAATCAATGGATATGCTAAAAGGTCCATACGTAATAGCAAAAGGAGGAGAAACACAGCTCATAATGTTCTTTTGATAGGAGGAGCTGGGCCAGGTCACATCACCAAGGGCTGTTGCAACCATCCGCGTTTGATGTTGAGGGCGGCCATTCATCCACCAGTCCAGGATTAAAACGCTGGGTAGAATTGGCTCCTGACCAGTCTAGTAGCTGTGAGGAAGTCCCAGTAATATTGGTTGATCGTGTCTGCACTTCACAGGGTCGAGTTCGCCTGTGGATTCCAACACTTGAGTTGTATTGACACACCGGGGATGGAGACACATCCTGGGATGGAGTCATTGTCCCGAAGTTTAAAGCAGAGAATCTCCCCGGTTGAATGTGTTGAATAAACAGATCAGGAGCTGTCCCATATGCTCATCGGTTGACATGAACGAATAACTCAGGTCCTTCCCACATGGCAGGATGCACCACTGGAGGGTCGGGGGTGTAGGCCCAGTGAGTCGCTGTTTGGATGGCCACTGTCACAATCCGAACACAGCATTCAGGCAGCCAGCGGGCGTCATTTTCTTCCTGTGAAAAATCACATACATATCCTCGACCCCATGTTAGAACAGGATCGGGTCTGTGCCAAGCACCAGTTAGGGGATCCTTCCACTTCAATAGGGCAAAAGCACACTGCTCTCTTTTTTCCCCAGAATCGCTGAGCCGCGGATAAATTATTTGAATCCAAATTTTAAAACAAGGGGCCGGGAGTTTGTCCCAGTGGTTGAGTGCTTGCCTAGCATGCACAAAGACCCGGGTTCAATTCCTCGGTACCACATACATAGAAAAAAGCCGGAAGTGGTGCTGAGGCTCAAGTGGTAGAGCTCTAGCCTTGAGAAAGTCCAAGGACAGGGCTCATGCCCTGAGCTTAAGCCCAGGACTGGCAAAAAAACAAAAAATTAAAACAAATAAAGCATGATTAAGTATATTCACAGGGGGAGCGGGATACAACTCCCCCTTCTTTATTTTTACAATTTGATGTTTTAGTAATCCATTAGCTTGCTCCACAATACCCTGACCCTGAGGATTATAAGGAATGCCTGTAATATGAATGATGTTATAAGAATGGCAGAAGGATTAAAATGCATGGCCTGCATAACCAGGACCATTATCTATTTTAATTTGTGATGGAATCCCCATCACAGCATAACAGCGAAGGCAGTGGGAAATACAATGTTTAGTAGCTTCCCCAGCAAGGGGTGGCCAGGATAAAATGAGAGTAAGTATCTACAGTAACATGAACATATTTTAACTGGCCAAATGACGGAACGTGTGTGACGTCCATCTGGCAAATGTGATTAGAAAGCAGACCCTGTGGATTTACACCTGTATGGGGGGCTGGTGAAAAAGGGACACAGTTGGTGCAAGTCTTAACTATTTGTCGTGCTGCTTCTCTAGATAATTTAAACTGTCAGTGCAAGGCTCGACTGCTTTGCAAGTTCAACCTGAGTTAAATAAACTCTGGTGGCGGAGTCAATAACTGCATTGCCCTAACTCAAAGGGCCAGGAAGATTAGTGTGAGCTCGAACAAAGCCAAAAAACAAAGTGTGTACTTGGCGGAATTGGGTCTGAATGTTGGAGTTGAGTTAGTAGTTCCAATAAAAGGAACAGTTTCTATGACTTGAAGAGCACGAATTACATGTTGACTATCTGAGTATAAGTTCAAGGGCTCTGAGGGGTGTGGGGGGGGGGGAAATGGGTACCAAGACATGTGGACATGTGAAAGGGTATCAATGTATGTGAATTAATGCACCTTCTATCTGGCAAATATCATGTAACCCTTTTACTAATTACAATTAAAAAAAAAAAAAGTTCAAGGGCTCGCCTTGTAACAGGACAAGTGCCTGTTGGAAAAACCCGTAACCCAAGATTGAGTTTTCCCATTAATGGTTAAAGCAGCCGTTCCATTAGAGGATCCATCTGTAAAAACTAAGGCAGCAGAAGACAAAGGCGAGGCCTGTACTATGGAAGGAAAAAGAAACGTATGGCATGCAGCAAATTGGAGAAGTTTGTTAGATGGGCAGTGATGCAAAACTTTTCCTGTATAATTGGCCCAAGCAATAGCCCAAGAATCGCAATGAGCGAATAGCCAATCTTGTTGTTGTAAATTATATGGAACACAAATAAAATGAGGTTCCTGGCCTAAATATTTGCAGGAATCCACTCGGCACATATGCACTAGAGTGGCTACTAGTTCGTAATAGGAGGTCAGCCCTTTGCCAGGTGCTGATGGCAGATAAAGCCATACAAGCGGGCCTACATATGGCCCAAATATGTAAATGGGGGGTGTTCCTGAACCTTTTCAGCTGCTATTATGAGGCCAAAAAGGCTCAGATTTTGCTTTAGTTGTCCAAAAGCTTGTCGTACAACAGTACGGTCAGAACAAGCCAACAAAATATCCATATAATGAACAATATAAACAGAAGAAAATTTTTCACGGGTGGAAGAAATGGCTCTGGCTACAAAACTTTGACATAAAGTTGGGCTATTTGCCATGCCCTGTGGGAGCACGAGCCAATGAGACCGCTTTGTGGGTTCTTTAAAATTAACAGAGGGGACACTAAAGGCAAAATGCTTACAGTCTTGAGGTGCCAGGGGTATAGTATAGAAGCAGTCTTTCAAATCTATAATAATTTTATAAATATCCACTGGGATTGCCATGGGGGAAGGCAAGCCGAGCTGTAATGTCCCCATAGTTCCATAGTTGTATTTACTTTTCTTAGATCTTGTAACAGCCTCCATTTACCTGATTTTTTCTTTATAACAAAAATTGGAGAATTCCATGGAGAATTAGAAGGGTTTACATGCCCCAAATCCAGCTGTTCCTGCACCAGCTGTTGAGCTGCAATGATTTTTTTTTCTGAAGAAGGGGCCACTGGTCCACTCACACGGGTTCCTCTGAAAGCCAATTTATGGGATCAGGTGAAGGGCAGGACAAACAGCAGCCCCCGTTAAAAATACCCTAATCCCGGTCTCGGTGGGCGAGACTGGGATTGGAGTGGCTCTAGCGCTCCCTGTGCTGCTCGGCCTGGCCCCCCAGGAGGGAGGAGGCTTTGATCGAGCAGCTCTTAGTGACCGCAGCACTAGGACTAAACATATTCACCCCCATTTTTTCCATGATATCACGACCCCATAAATTGGCAGATGATCCAGGACATATGGCTGAAAATGACCAGTGCCCTTCCTCATCTCTCCAAGCAAGGATGGCACTGCTCTGCTGTGGATCAGTTGCTTGCCCAATCCCTTGTAGGAAGTCAGAGAGGTTGTCAGGGGCCATTGGGCTGGCCAATGTTTTTTAGATATCACAGACACATCTGCTCCAGTGTCTAATATTCCTTTAAAGGGCTTTTCTTGTATAAATAAAGTCATCTCAGGCCTCTCTTGTTTTATGCTTTGTACCCACTAGAGATCAGAGGACCCAAATCCTCTCTGTCCACATGGGGCAGAGGAATTAGCAGTCCCCTCAGGAAGTAAGTAAAGGCACAAGAACTAGCTGTGCTATTCTCTGTCCTGCTGGGATTGATATCACATGCCTTGGGGCAGAGGCCATAATCTTGATTTCACCAGTAAAATCCTGGTCAATTATGCCAGGTGTCATTTGTATCCCTTTAAGGGCCGAGCTGCTTCCCCTAGCAGCAATCCAACCACTCCCGGGGGAAGGGGGACAAGGCCCCCCGTGGAGAGAGCTTGTATCCCCATCTCTGGGGTCAATACTGGGCAGGTGGAGGAACAGAGGTCCAGTCCTGCACTGCCTGGGGTGGCACGGAAGAGGCCGGAGACTGATTTTGGGTGGTTGTTAGAAGATGAACTTGTCGCCAAGAGGGAGGGAGGGACTGCCCCATGGTTTTGCGGGGCCAGGGGCTGGCCCCTTCTCCAGTTTCCCGAAAATGGGCGGCCATTGTGATTTGTTACTGACTTGCAATCTTTAGCCCAGTGCTTCCCTTTACCACAGCGTGGACATGTGCCAGGTGAGGTTTCTCTAACTTGGCCTGGCATGGGCATTGCGCCATCGATGTCCCATTTGTCCACAAGAAAAGCAACTCCCTGGGGGTCCAGCAGCCCGAGAATGCCGCTGGCCCTGATATTTTATAAATTCAGTAACAGTCTTTCCTTGAGGAGCGGTGGCTAAGGTGAGGCCCTGTTTATGGGAGGGTCCAATATCAGCACACAGTCTAATATAGTCTGTGATTCCTCCCTTATTCCTGTGGGGTCTGATAGCCGCCTGACAGGCGGCGTTGCCATTTTCATAGGCTATTTCAGTACGGTTAGAATTTGGCCATTTTCTCCAAGCCTCTTTCGCCGCTGCATTTATTTGCATATAGGCTTCCATTGCATAGCCCAGTTGATCTTTGGTGTTTCTATAGGTTCCTCTCCTACCAATTGATCCAAAGTATAAGGCAGATTCTCAGCCCTTTTTGCTTCAACTATAGCTCGACATTGTTCAGTAAACTCTATTTCCCATAATAAGTAATCTCCCCCACTAAGGCATGCTCTGGCAAGCTGCTTCCAGGCATATGGGCATAAAATGTCAGTACACATGGACTCCAATGCTATTTGAGTAAAAGGGGCAGTTGGTCCATATTGGGAGCGGGCATTCTTTAAGTCCCACATTAGTTTAAAAGGAATAGGTTGGTGGTTTACCTGTTCATCATGATGAGCTAAAATGGGGGAGCATCGAGACCCTGAAACATCTTTCCACTTTTTAGCAGCCTGAGCCTGGCTTAGTTGCAGCGCACTGTGCCTGGTGGTAGGACCTTTGGGCATGCATAAAGGTTGAGAAGGGGGTTGGGGGCTGTAAAGCTGCAGCCGGAGGCGGTGGGAGTGGGGGGTAAGGATTAGAATGGGCCACAATAGTGGCTGGAGGGTCATATTTATTTCCTACTTCTGGGGGGGCTCTCTGCCCTATCCCCCTTTAGATAGTAAATGTAGAATTTATTTAAGCATCTCCTCTACCATAGCCGGCCGGACCTCATCATAGCTTTCCTCCTTGATATTCAAATCTGAATTCTTATACTCACTATCTACTGGCTGTTGTTCCCTTTTCACCATCTCATCTAAACTCTCTGTGGCATATGGCCCAGCCTCAGGTGTTTTCTCAGAAGGGTTCTTTAGTTCAAGATTAAGTTTGGCACTCTCATGTGGAAGATCTAAGCATTCATTTACTAAATTCCACAAAGTAATGGCCTCTGCAGGGGTCTTTTCAGGGCCATTTACACCATAATACTCTTGAATTCCTTTCCCTACCCTTAGCCAGGTTTCTAAATTTAGGGTTCCCTCCTCTGGAAACCCCGGGCATGCTTCCTCTATAAACTGTAGGAAACTCTCAAGCTGCCCTTGTCCCACCCGCGTTCCACGGGCTTCAAGTATGTCCCTAAGGACCTGCACATAGAGCCTGCGGCTAGTAACTTGACCCATAATGTTTTACTCCCGACTGTCCACTCTCCCGCTCTCTCACTCTCTTAAGATCCTCTCTTAAGAGTCCTATGATGCATCGCTCACCACAGCGGGGTCCTCCACCGTCTTCCCAGATTTTCAAGGTCCCTGTTCAGGCACTACTTGCCGGGGCCAGCCGGCAGCGAACCAGGGTTCCTGAAATAGGGGGCAGGGACTAGGAAAAAATAGAAGAGAGAGGGCCGGGAGTTTGGCCTAGTGGTTAAAGTGCTTGCCTAGCATGCATGAAGACCCGGGTTCGATTCCTCGGCACCACATACATACAAAAAAGCTGGAAGTGGTGCTGAGGCTCAAGTGGTAGAGCTCTAGCCTTGAGAAAGTCCAAGGACAGTGCTCAGGCCCTGAGCTCAAGCCCAGGACTGGCAAAAAAAAAAAAAAATAGAAGAGAGACAAACAGATGGGGTTCAGGAGGGCTACAGCCCAAGTCAACAGCCACAGCTTAAGAAGACTGTGGCCCAAGACTGTAGCCCAGTTTATTTCAAGTTCTGACCTTAAATACACTTCATTAAACTAGGGAGCTGCCAGGGGCTACATTCGTGCAAACAGTATCAAGTCTCAAATAGGTTAAATGAGAAGCCATCAAGTCCCAAACAGGTTAAAAGAGGAGGGATTGACACAGCCCAAAATCATGATAAGAGCTACTTCCTTGTGTACACAATTGTGTGGGTCCAAGGTCACTGACCCCACAGATGGTCCCCAACACAAAGCCAGCCCAGGCACAAAAGGACCTGAGACTCTTATCTCCAATTAACCTCTAGAAAATGAGAAGTGGGACTTGGTTCAAGGGTAGGGTGGTAGCCTTGAGCTGAAGAGCTCGGGGACAGTTCAAGCCCCATGACCTCCTCTCCCCCACCACCACCCCCCAAAAAAAAACAAAACAGGAGTAGTTGTGGCTCAAAGTGATAGAGTGGTAGCCTTGAGCAAAAAAGAAAGCTTAGGGACAGCGCCCAGACCCAAGTTCAAGCCTCATGACTGGAGGAAAAAAAAAACAAAAAACAGGACAAAGAAAGGAGTTTGTGTGTTCTGGCAATCCTGGGGTTTGAAATTGCCTCCCTGAGTGCTCTAACACCAGCACATCCCCAGCTCTAGGACAAAGACTACATCTACAAGAAAAAAAAAAAAAAAAAAGAATATCAGGCAACCCCATTAGACTAATCCATACTCCTCACCAGAAATCCCACAGGCCAAGGAGGCATGGAATAATGTATTTTAATTCTGGCAAAAATGTAACTCCTAGGGAGACAGAAATGGAGGGAAAGTGTGAAAGTGCAGCAGGGAGCTCACTTGACCTTTCTCAACATGAGCTGCACGGCCCGCGGCTAGAGACCAGAGGGAAAAGCTTGAGAGCGCAAGGGAGGGCTGATACAGTCCAAGAACAAATAGGTGGTGAAGCTTGAACTCGGGGCCGGGGCACTGACGGTCCCTCTGTGCTCAAGGCTAGCGCTCTACCACTTGAGCCACAGCACCACTTCTGGCTTTTCCTTTGTGCTGCTGAGGACTCAAGTGCATGGCAGGCCCCATTCCCAGCCCCAAGAGACGGGGGTTACCTGACATCCTACCACCCCCAAAATCAACAAACACCAGACTTAATACTACAGACCAAATGAATTTATCCAGCACCCCACATTGGAAACATGTTTCTTTCCACCAGTGCAGCGATATTTTCTAGTATAGACCCACGAGGCCACAAGCCAAATCTGAACAAAATTTCAAAACTGTGCAGGTGGCTCACCCCTGCAATCCTAACTACTCAGGAGGCTGAAATAGGAGGAGCACAGTTGGAAGCCAATGGGGCAGAAAAGTCCGTGAGACTCTTCATCTCCAATTAACCACCGAAAAACAAAGCGGAGCTGTGCATGTGGGAAATGTATACATTGCTAAAAGGCAACGTGGCCAGATCCGTGAGCTCCTACCTACGCAGCCGGCTAAGACCCAAGGATCATGGTTCAGAGCAGCCAGGCAATAAGTCCATGAACTTATCTCCAGCTAAGTACCAAAAAGCTGGAGGTGATGCTGTGGCTCAAACCCATAGAGCATTAGCCTTCAGCACGAAAGCTCAGGGACAGCACACAGGCCCTGAGTTCAACACAGGCGCGCACACGTGTACGTGTGTACGCGTGTACACACACACACACACAGGGAAAACCCCATCAAAATGAAATAACAGGCATTAACCAAACACTGCATTCATTAAACAAATCCTTTAGGACTAGCAAGTACAGATAGACCCCACCGCAATAATAGAGACTCTCCATGCAAAAAAGATCCACGCCAAAATACATTCTCAGACCTAAAGGACATTATAGAACAAATGGATTTAGCAGATTATCAGAGCATCTCAGCTAGGTGCTATACTAATGTACATTCTTCTCCCGGAACTTTCTCCAAAACTGGTCATGTTTTAGAACAGAAAGTCTTAACAAATGGGAGAAAACTAAAACAGTTTCCATATTCTATCACACTGTATAGAAATATCAAAACAGCCCAAAAAAATCTACAAAAAAATTCAACTAGGGGCTGAGAGTTTGGCCTAGTGGTTAAGGTGCTTGCCTAGCATGCATGAAGACCCGGGTTCGATTCCTCGGTACCACATACATAGAAAAAAGCCGGAAGTGGTGCTGAGGCTCAAGTGGTAGAGCTCTAGCCTTGAGAAAATCCAAGGACAGTGCTCAGGCCCTGAGCTCAAGCCCAGGACTGGCACAAAAAAAAAAAAAAAAAAAAAAAAAAGAAAAAGGTATGAAAAAAAAAATTCAACTATACAATTTGTGGGTGGGGACAGGATGGAAAAATGGAGAGAGGATGCAATGGGGTGACATTGTCCGAAAAGAAATGGACTCTAGGGTCGGGAGTGTGGCCTAGTGGTAGAGTGCTTGCCTAGCAAGCACAAAGCCCTGGGTTCAATTCCTCAGCACCACATACAAAGAAAAAGCCAAAACTGGTGCTGAGGCTCAAATGGTAGTGCACTAGCCTTGAGAAAGCTCAGGGACAGTGCCCAGGCCCTGAGTTCTAGCCCCAGGACTGGCAGGGGGAAAAAAAGGGTGCAAGTGGAAGGACGGATGGAGGCTTGGCTTATGTGGTAGAGTACCTGCCTCGAGAGAAAAAGCTAAGAACAGGAAACCTTGAGTTTACTAGTTCCACCATTAGAGCTGTGTGTATGCACATGTGCAAGCACATACGTAAGCTTTTCTCTATGCCACCATCTTGGAAAGACAGATCAAAATGAGGCAATCAATTCCATTATTAATAACCTTGAAAATAAACCACTTAGGTATGAACTTAGCGTTAGAAGATCTCCCAAAGAAACATTGTGAAACAGGGGGCCGGGAGTTTGGCCTAGTGGTTAAAGTGCTTGCCTAGCATGCATAAAGACCCGGGTTCGATTCCTCGGTACCACATACATAGAAAAAAAAAAGCCGGAAGTGGTGCTGAGGCTCAAGTGGTAGAGCTCTAGTCTTGAGAAAGTCCAAGGACAGTGCTCAGGCCCTGAGCTCAAGCCCAGGACTGGCAAAAAAAAAAAAAAGAAAAAGAAAAAAAGAAACATTGTGAAACGGAAAACTGCGATTTTAGATAGCACTAGAAGACAAAAGCCTTCCATGCACACTTGACGGAAGCTTATTGTGCAAATGACCATCGTATCCAAAGCCATCCACCCATTCAGCGCGGTCCTCGGCAAAATTCCAATGCCATTCTTTATAGAAACAGAAAAATCAATCCAACCATTCATGTGGAAGCATGAAAGGACCCTTGAGTTCAAGTCCCAAGACTGGCATGCACACATGCACAGACACACACACACTCTGCCCTGTGATTTCATATTGCCCATACGCTGTTGGTGGGGATGTGAACACCGGGGGTTGATTGCACACATTGTATTATGCACACAAGTGTCTAAATGAATCCCCATCCTCTCTTACAGCTACTGATAATCCCTTTTTTGTGTGTATGTGCCGGTACTGGGGATTGAACTCAGGGCCTCAGGATCTTGACCAGTTTTTTTTTCACCCAAAGCTGGCACTCTACCGGCTGAGCCACCTCTGTCTTTACCATATGAGTCTAGCATTCTGCTGCTTAATTGGAGATAGGCTGGTGGACTTTTCTGTCAGGGCTAGCTTTGAACCTGGAATCCTCACATCCTGAATAGCTAGGATTATAGGCATGAGTCACCAGTGCCAGCCAAAAAAATCTTAATAGGAAAAAGAAGACTTAAGTAAAGCAAAAAAGGTTTTATGGTATAGTAAAGTGCTAACACCACCTAGGAAACAAAGTTCAAACAGAAGGTGCTAACTCCTAGGTCCATAACTGTTTTTTTTTAAGGTGGAGGTGGGGGGAGGGTGGGAAACAGCCCTGGGGCTTGAACTCAGGGCATGGGCACTGTCCCTCAGCTTCTTTTGCTGAAGGCTAGCACTCTATCACTTGCACCACAACTCCACTTCCTGTTTCTGTGGTACTGAGGAATCAAACCAGGGCTTATGTATGCTATGCAAGCACTCTACCACTAGGCCACACTCCTGCCCATATCAGCCTGTTGGTTTTTTTGGCCAGTTCTGGGGCTTAAACTCAGAGCCTGAGATGTCCTTGGGCTTTCTCAAGGCTTGTGCTGTACCACTTGAGCCACAGCACCAGTTTGGGCTTTTCCTGTGTATGTGGTACCAAGGAATTGAACCCAGGGCTTTGTGCATGCTAGGCAAGCACTCTACCACTAAACAACACTCCCAGCCCCTCGGCTTGTTTATAATCTCTGAGAAAAAAAACCACAAAATTCATTTTTTATTGTAATGTATAGGATTAGTTATATTCACCAGGTAGTAGTTGCATTACCTGTCACACACTGATACCCCTTCTCCTGTTTTTGTCCCCATTTCCCTCCCCCACTCCCACAAAATTCATATTTTTAAACAGATCCAGATACATGATCTAAGTCTGACATGAGAAGCCTTTGTCAAGTAGAAAAGGATAGACTTTAGCTAAGCTCTTGCTCTGTCACCTAAGCTGACCTTGAACTCCTGGGCTCAAGTGACCCCATATCTCAGCCACTGTTTACGACCAGCCCTGTCGGTTGCTTGTTGGAGAGGAGTTGGAACATGGCACTGAGGTTTTGTATACCAGCACTTCACACTTGCTAAACAAGCACTCTACCATTTAGGCCACACCTTTAGCCCTTGTTTGTTTTGGCTTGTGATTGAGTCTTGCTCTATTGCCCAGACTGGCCTGAAATATCTGGTATGTCAGCCTAAGATAATCACAGAAAGATAGTGGAATCAGCTCAACCTACAGGTGAAAGGAGAAAGAAGCTTTAGTACATACAAACCATGAAATATTATACAGCCATTAAGGAATCCGAAAACACATCATTTACAGGGGGGAAAAAACAGGAAACTGCAGAAGGTCATGGTGGATAAACCAAGCTCAAAAAGCCAATAATGTAAGTTAAAATTTTTTAATTTAAAAAGTCTAATGTTTTCACTCATAGGTACATGTGAAATCTAAAAGATATATATACACATACATACAAAGAACAGAGGGGGAAAGGAGAGAGGGAAAAACAAAGGCAGAGGGTGGATAATTTCTAAATACACTGCAACTGTGTGAAGTCAGCCTGTGGAATCGGTGAGCCTTGATCCTAGGAAGTTGAGGGTGGGGCAGAGAAAGCAGCTGAGGGGCATTGTGAGAAAAATAGAGAATATCTACAACCACGGAGAGACCCCTGAGTGCCATTAATACGCTTTAAAAAGAGGGGGGGGGGATGCCAGGCACAGTGGCTCATTCCTGTGATCCTAGCTATTCAGTAGGCTGAGATCTGAGATTCCAGGTTCAAAGCCAGCCTGGGCACCAAAGACCTTGAGACTCTTATCTCCAATTAACCACTAGAAAACTGGAAGTGGGGCTGAGGCTCGGGGGGTAGGGTGGTAGTCTTGAGTTGAAGAGCTCAGGAACAGCTCCCAGGCCCAGAGTTCAAGCCCCACGACCGACCGAAGGAAAAAAAAAAAGGGAGGGAAGGACAGGACAGTCAAGCAGCCTTACGTGAGGGGTTGCCCCAGATCGAGGAGCTGCTAGGGAGGTTGAGTAAGATTCTAGAGGCTGGAAACACAACCACTGCTATTGTTTGGGAGAGGTGCAGCGGGAGGGGGAGAGGGCTAGTTTGACCAGGGTACATTATACAATGTACAGATATTTCACAATGACAACCCCCCCCTTATAAAACATATGCTAATAAGATTTTTTTTTGTAAAGAAGAGATATCTTTTGGCTTACCCGCTTCAGCTGTCTGTGGTCTGCAGCACGCTGGGCTTGCGGAGTGTGACCAGGGTGAGAAAGAGCCCTGGTGTCCCAGAATCCTGTTCAGGGCCACGCCCCTGGGCCTAACTTCCTTCTCCTGGTCCCACCCCCTGAGCCCTCCACCACCGCCCCAAAAAGTGCCCTCAGCTGGGGCCAATCCTGTCACTCATGCACCTTGGAAGACACTGGAGTGGATTCAAACCGTAGCACCTGGGCTCAGCTTCCTGAGTAGCTGGGACTACAGGCGTGCGGTACTGTGTCTGTAGTCGGGCCCTTTTCCTTTTCCAACTTTAGGGGTGTTTTTAAATAGATTTTAGTTCTTTAGAATGATGTCTGCACAGAAGGCATGAGAATTTCCATAGGTCCCTCTCCACTAGTGTTCCCTGGTAATATCTGTTACACCCGATGAGCCACTATTGATAAATGATTAACTGAACTGCAGAGTGTATGTTAGGACAATTTAGGAGTGAGGGAGTGTGTGTGTGTGAGAGAGTGAGAGAGTGAGAGTGAGAGAGTGAGAGTGAGAGAGAGAGAGAGAGAGAGAGAGAGAGAGAGAGAGAGAGAGAGAGAGAGAGAGAGAGAGAGAGAGAGTGTGTCATGGGTAGTGCTGCGGACTGAACTCAGAGCCTTAAAACCACAACCCAGGAACTGCTGGCTCATACCTGCAATCCAAGCTACTCAGAAGGCCGAGATCTGAGAATCATGGTTCAAAACCCAGCCCAGATAGGAAAGTCCATGAGACTTTTATCTCCCATTGACTAGCAAAAAAAAAAAAAGCCAACAGTGGAACTGTGGTTCAAGTGGTAAAGCACCAGCCTTGAGCAAAAAACAAAACAAACCCCTCAGGGACAGCACCTAGGCTCTGAGTTCAAGCCCCAGAACCACCACATACACAAAATGATGGACAGAGTCTTTCCTGACAGGCTCTGCTGGCTTTGACATCTATCTAACCCCAAGCACTCCATGAGTGGCGTTAAGTTGAGCAAACTGCTTCTCCTCCGGGCCTGAGTGTTGTATCTGTAAAGTGATCTTTGCATCCCAGGGGCTCTGCAGCCTGAGACCCCAAGATAAGGGAAGGAAGCTGTCACGACCTGTAAACAGGCCCTGAGCCTATCCTTATGAAAAAGGTTTCACATATCTGCCTGTTGGTCTTGCCTGGTGCAGCATTTCCTGAGTGTCTGAGATCTGTTAACAGTGATCGTTTCTAAAGCCCTTCGCTGATGGTCGTTCTCCAGTCAGGTGACACTCTGGACTGGTGGCCATCTCCTGATCAGGCGACGTCACGCCAAGGTCTCACGTGTTCACATGGCCGTGCAGTTCCTGGGGGCTCTTGTCTGGGCATTTCCTTTCTTTCTGATGCTCTCTGCAAGACACAAGAGCCCGGCTGCCTCACTGATGAGCTATGGCAGCCAGGGATACTTGAGCTTTGAATTTCCTGCTAGACACATGCAGGGAGGGAAAACAAGTCTAAGAATATATGTGAGTGAGTGAGTGTGTGCGTGCGTGTGTGCGTGTGTATATGTATGCACCAGTAGTGGGGTTTGAACTCAGGACCTGGGCTTTGTCCCTTTTTGAACCACAGCTCCACTTCTAGCTTTTTGCTGGTTAACTGAAGATGAGTCTTGCCTAGACTGGCTTTGAACCTTAATCCTCCAGATCTTGGCCTCCTGAGTAGCTAGAATTATAGGTGTGAATCACCAGTGCCTGGCTCCCACTTTGCCTTTAACACGAGGTCAGGAATCGGCCCACATCCTGCTCTCCTCAAGGTTCTCAGGATTATCTGAGCCAGTCTCACACCAGTCTTTGACCTACTTTATGATAAACCCCAAAGTTTAGCATATCTGGCTGGTACAATTCATCCTAGAAATAATGCCATATTAGCTGTTCCAAATTAGAAAATAAAGAAAGAAAGATTGGTTTTGATGGCTTTGGGGGCCTTCAGAGGTCAGAGGGTTCACCTGGGCTGCCACCACCACCACCGACTGGAAACTGGGCCAGCCAAGAGGTGGTTTGAGGCAGTGGCAGAGCAAGGACCAGGCTGCTGAGAAAGGCGGGGCCATGTGACAGGGCCCTGCCACTCCCACAGGTGCCCAGCAGGGGGAGCTCTTACCAGCCAGGTCCCTTCGGCCCGCGGCCACCAGGCCCTCAAACAGGGCTTTGCTGGGGTCCTCGCCTGCCAAGGCCACGCCGTGCAGCCAAATCAGTAGCATGCGGTGTCCGTGCTCCTGGTAGCTCCTGGGTCCTGCAGACAATTAGCGAGTCAACAGCCAATCTGGCACGTCTCTGCAGCCTATGTCCATGCCACCCTGGGCACGCCCAGCTGGCAGGAAGAGATCTGGGGTTGTGGTTCAAAGCCAGCCCGGGGAAGGAAAAGCCATGAGACTCTTACAACCACTAAAAAACCAGGAGGGCTGGGAGTTTGGCCTAGTGGTAGAGTGCTTGCCTAGCATGTACAAAGACCCAGGTTTGATTCCTCAATGCCACATACAAAGAAAAAGCTGGAAGTGGTGCTGTGGTTCAAGTGGTAGAGCACTAGCCTTGAGAAAGCCCAAGGACAGTGCTCAGGCCTTGAGTTCGAGCCCCAGGACTGACAAAAAGTAAATAAAAAGCCAGGAGTGGAGCTGGGCATTTTTCTGGGTATTCACACATTCTCTGCTGGGAGGGGGCTGGCATCCATCCTGAGCATACCCTGGGGCTGCCTGCTCATGGCTGTGATGTTACAGAGGAGCAGACAGCATAGCGGCAGGCAGCTGGCCTTGCTCATCCCCCACCCCCAGCACCCCAGCTGCTCCTGGGAAATAACCTGGGAGGCAAACACTGGAAACTTACTAGCACGGCAGGCCTGCTGCCCCCTCTGGTGAAGCCTGGGTGTGGCCAGGTAGTGGGCAGTCTTCAGGCTTCCCAATTGGTTCTAACAGACGGTCATGTTTGGAATATAACTCTGTGTTTCTTGGTGTTGATCCTGGGGCTTGAACTCAGGGCCTCAGTGCTGTCCCTAAGCTTTTTGTTCAAGGCTAGCACTCTACCACTTGAACCTCAGCTTCACTTCTGGGTGGTTAATTGGTGATCAAAGACTCATGGACTTTCCTGCCAGGCTGGTAGAACCAGGATCCCCAGATTTCAGCTTCCTGAGTACCTAGGATTACAGGTGTGAGCCACCAGCACCTGGCTTTTTACTCTGGTTCTATTTTTTTTTTTTTTTTTGCCAGTCCTGGGGCTTGAACTCAAGACCTGGGCACTGTCCCTGGGCTGCTTTTACTCAAGACTAGCACTCTACCACTTGAGCCCCAGCGCCACCTCTGGCTTCTCTGTGTATGTGGTACTGAGGAACTGAACGCAGGGCTTCATGCATGCTAGGCAAGCATTCTACCACTAAGCCACATTCCCAGCCCTCTCTAGTTCTATTTCTGCTTCCATTGCAGATGGCTTTGGTCGCAGGGGTGGCGGGTGGGTACAGTTGGGGTGATTCTGAGCGTGTCTGGGACTTTTCCAGGCCACTGAGGGGAGGGCTCACAGCTCGGAGGACTGAGGCAGCACAGAGAGGAGTAGGGGCGAGGCGGGGTCTGGGCTGGGAGTTGTCCTGGTTGGGGGGTGGGAAGGCAGTGTACCTGTCCACTGTTGCTCAATGGCAGAGACGTGAGCCTCAGTGAACTCCCAGAAATCTGCCAGCCTCTTCCACTCTTGGGGCCGCAAGCAGCTGGAGGCCAGGCTCCAGAGCAGAGCACGGAACGGCTGCGTTCCGGGCCGGTGGTCCTGCTTGAAGGTCACACTCTTCTCTCGGGGCTGGCTGGGGTCCCTGCAGGAGAGGTGGTCCTGGGGGGACAAATCCCACCATGCACAGCGTCTGGAGGGGTTCCCTACCAGCCCGTCCTCGTGATGTTTGACAGGGGTGTTAAGAGCCGCAGCCCCTTCACACCCAGCAGAGTGGGGCAGCTTGGGAAACTGAGTCAGCCTGCCACTTAATGAGAATAGTGTTTTGGGTTTGTTTTTTTTTTTTGGCTGGCCCTGAGGCTCGAACTCGGGATCTGGATGCTGTCTCTGAGCTTCTTTTACTCAAGGCTACCACTCTACCACTTGGGCCACAGCACGACTTCTGGTTTTCTGGTGGTTAGTTGGAGATAAGAGTCTCACGAACTTAACTGCCTGGGCTGGCTTTGAACCATGATCCTCATATTTGTCTCCAGAGTAGCAAGGATTTCAGGCATGCGCCACGAGCATCTGGCCAGCTTGGCTTCTGACTCTGAGCCTTGCCTCAGCCTCTGGAGCCCAAATTGCTGGCACTGTTCTCCCACTGGCTCTGTTACTCACCTCCCTGGCCCTCAACCTACTGCTATTCTGACAAGAGCATTCCCGTGCCGCCTCCTCCAGGAAGCCTTCCCAAATTTCTCATGGTGGGAGAGCCCTCCTCTCTCCCACTTCTCTGTTTTTGTTGGGGCTGCACTTAGCATCAAACCTTAGCATCAAACCTGAGGCCTCATGTGTGCTAGGGAAGTATCTGACAGCACAACTACATGGCCAGCCTCCCTCTGTGGTCTTCTAGCATGGGTCAGAAAGACTGAGACATAGTAGCCAATACCAGACAGGCTGAATACCAGGCTTGCTGAATCCCAGCAAGCAGAGAAGGGGGAGACTGTAAAGGTGCTTGTAGACAAAGCAAGTGAGATCATGAGGGGTAACAAAGGCATAAACAAAGCCCGCGCAAGCCTAAGCTCCCCTACAGGAATGGATATGGAACTCTGTTACAAAGGTCAAAGGTAAGGGGCAACAGTGGCTCAGACCTGTAATTCTACTGCTCAGGAGGCTGAAATCTAGAGAACTGCAGTTCAAGGTCAGCCTGGATAGGAAAGTCTAAGATTCCATCTTCAGACAGCCAGCTAAAAGCTGGGATGGGCCGGGTGGGATGCGTGCAGGGCTCACACCTGTAATCCTAGCTGCTCAGGAGGCTGAGATCTGAGGATCAAGGTTCAAAGCCAGCCCAGGCTCAAAAGGACCTTATCTGCAATTAATCTCTAGAAAACAGAAGTGGGGCTTGGCTCAAGGGTAGGGCAGTAGCCTTGGGATAAAGAGCTCAAGGACAGCACCCAGGGTGAGTTCAAGCCCCATGACCCACAGAAAAAAGCTGGGATGGAAGTATGGTTCAAGTGGTAGAGCACCAGCCATGATCAAGCAAGCCAAGAAAGAGTACAAGGCCCTCAGTCAAACCCCTACATTAGCAAAAAAAAAAAAAAAAAAGGAAAGAAAGAACAAGGAAACTACCAATTTTTGAGCCAGGCACCAAAGGCTCACACCTATAATCCTAGCTACTCGGGAGGCTGAGATCTGAGGATCGAAGTTCAAAGCCAGGCTGAGATTCTGATCTCTAATTAACCACCAGAAAACCAGAAGTGACTCTGTGGGCTCAAAGTGGTAGAGCTCTAATCTCAAGCAAATGAGCCCCAGTGGGTCTGAGTTCAAGCCCCAAGACCACCAAAAAAATAAATTTTTGAATGCTAAGTGCAAAATATTCTGTGTATAAAGACACCTTAAGTCAGGCATGGTGGCATATGCCTGTAATCCCAGCACTCAGAAAGGCTGAAATACCTTGTCTCAAAAAGAAAGAAAGAGAGAAAGAGAGAGAAGAGAAGAGTGAAAAAAGACAGAAACACTCCCGAGCATGCCAAAACCAAAAAACATCCCTTGACAGTCTCCCTCTTTCTCCTCCCCAAATCCATAGCAGACATCACCAATCGATCCCCACATACTTCCTGAGCTCTGGAAGCTGCTCAAGCACAGAGCCCCAAGGCAGCTGTCCCTGGAAGCTGGGAGTGGGATGGAACCAACTTGTCCCCATTTTGCCACACATGCATCCCTCAGGCAGGAGCGGGAGCAGTGACCGCAGCAGGCCTAAGCCAGTGTGAACCTGAGCCAGCCTTGTGCAGTGCTAGTGGAACTCAATCGTCTCTACATCGTCACACACAAGTCTGGTGGTACACAAGTGGGGTTCTCAGGGCCGGGACTCAAAGCTAGCTCCATCCCATCCCCAAGATGGAGGGGACCAGTGGCGACGGGGTCTCCATACCTTCTCCCATCTGTAGAAACGATCGGCCTTTATGATCATGTCTACCAAGCTCACGTGGTTGCTGCGGGCAGCCACTGCCAGGGCTGTTTTTCCTTGCTGCAGGGAAAAGGCAGAAGGAAAATGTCTACAGAGCCTTCAGGGCAACCACAAACCCTTCTGCCCATGCCCAGAGAAAGCCCTGTCCACATACCAGGCTGGGGAGTAGAAGGGTTTTCTGGCTATAGGACCAGAGCGTGTGGGAAATAAAACAGTACTAACCCAGAAACCACGGCTTCTGTGTTTCTTTAGGACTTCTAATACATTAGAGTTCCGGGGGGATGTTCCTGGTATGTGTGCCAATCCTGGGACTTGAACTCAGCCTGGGTGCTGTTCTTGAGCTTTATGTGCTCAAGGCTAGCATTCTACCACTTTGAAGCACAGCTCCACTTCTGCTTTTCTGGTGGGTCACTGGAGATAAGCGTCTCACAGACTTCCCTGCCTGGGCTGGCTCTGAACCACGATCCTCAGATCTCAGCTTCCTGAGTGGCTACGATTACAGGCCTTGAGTCACCAGTGCCTGACAACACGGGAGTTCTTGCACGCAGGGTCTCTGGTGAGGAGGGAGGCCTGGGAGGCGGCTGTGGGGGAGCTACCTTATCTCTCAGGTGCAGGTCCACTCCAGCAACCAGGAGCATCTCGGCTATGTCCTGGCAGGCGTGCTCAGCAGCCAGGTGGAGGGGCGTCTGCTGCCTCTGCAGGAGAGGACAGGTGAGCAGCTCACAGACTTGGGGGAGCCAGGGGCCCCCGCCTGTCATTCTAACTCCTCAGGAGGCTGAGATCTGAGGATCACAGGAAGTGGTTCAATGCCATCCTTGAATGAACAAGCTAAGGGAAAGTGCCCAGGTACTGAGTTCAAATTCCAGCGCCAACACACACACACGCGCACAGGAACTCTAGGATTAAGGGCTGTTTTCTTGCACAGTATCCCAGGCGCCGTGGCTCATGCCTGACTTTCCTGCTTTCCTGCCTGGGCTGGCTTTGAACCCCGATCCTCAGATCTCGGGCTCCTGAGCCCCCGCTGAGTGGGGAGTCCCTCGGGTCTGGACAAGCAGGCTCACGCTGTCCACGGCATCCAGGTCACTGCGGGCGGCGATGAGCAGCTGCACCAGGGCGGGGAAGTTGCGGCTGGTGGCCAGGTGCAGGGGTGAGGCGCCCCGCTGCGGAGGGGGGAGCAGGGGCGTCAGCGCGGGCTCCCCTGGCCAGGTGCTCACTGCGGGACCTGGGGCAGGCCGTGTCTCGTCCTCCGGTGCTCGCCTGGCCGGGTCCCGCCGGCAGGAGCACCTCCGGGCTGCCCACATCCGGAGGGCATTTAAACCCAGAAAGGGCTCCCCGAGGCGCGCGTGCGCGCTGGCACTTTCGCGCGCAGAAGAGGATACGCATGCGCACTGGCCTCTTTGCGAAGCAGGCGGACTCTACATCTCACTGGATGTTTTTCTAATCCAGAACCTAGGCAGGTTCCTGACTGCGACTGGTGTCCTCCTAAAGCCAGTCAGGGCCAGAAGACAGAGCTCCTTCCACATTCAACTTCCCAGGCCTCTTTTGGGGCTGGAAACACCAGTCCCCGGGGTCCCCTGTGGCCCTTAACCTACTGACAAAGTCCAAGTCGTGCCACAGGACTCCCTCAGATGACACACGGACACTGAGCCAGCGAGAGTCCTGCTGGTGATCCATGCCCACTATTACCAAAGCTGGGTGCTTGTGGCTCACACCCGGAATGCCAGCTTCTCAGAGGTGTACGTCTGAGGACACAGGTTCAAAGCCAGCCCAAGCAAACAAATCCAAGAGACGCTTATCTCCAAGCAACCAACAAAAAGCCAGAAATGGAGCTGTGGCTCATGTGGTAGAGTGCCTGGTCCAGCCACAACACTGTGGTGAGTCCTCCGTGCTGCCAGCGTCTCAGGTCTTGGCCCCACCCCAATGCAAAGATCCAAAGGTATCATTTCTCCCCAGTTCAGAGCCCTCAACCCAGGCCCCAAACTTACATGATCAGCCACGTTAGGGCAGCCCCCTGCATGGATGAGAGCCCTGGTCACATCCTCAGAGCCACCGAGGGCCGCGTAGTGAAGGCTGCTCAGCTTTTTCTAGAAGGAAACAGCTGTGAGTGCCATCAGAACATTTCCTGGGGACACGGTGGGAGACGTATTCCTTCTGAGAATTCAGGGGATTTGCCCAGACCTGCTGACTTAAAAAGAGATCATCGTGGCCTGACACTGGTGACTCACACATCTAATCCCAGCTACTCAGGAGGCTGAGACTTGAGGACTGAGATTCAAAGCCAGCCTGTGCAGGAAAGTCCGTGAGGTTTTTTGTTTTATTTTTGCCAGTCCTCGGGTTTGTGAGTCACAGTGTCATTCTGGCTTTTTCTGTTTGTATGGGACTGGGGAATCGAACCCAGGACTTCATGCATGCTAGCCAAGCATTCTACCACTAAACCACATTCCCACCCAGTCTTTGAGCAAAATAAGCTCAGAGACAGTGCCAAGACCCTGAGTTCAAATCTCACGACTGAAGGGTGAAGGGCGGGGGGGGGGATATTGTGGTCTTAGTCTGTTTGTCACTCATGTCATAAAGCTCTGGCATATAAACTAAAACATACCAAATTCCTGGGCTGGCAATGACACACAGATAACTTTGAGAAGACAGTTTCAAAGAGGAGAACAAATCAGACTGGCCAAGTACCACAGGCAAAGGCCACAGGGCACATGCCAGCCAGCTGCAGTTGAAGTCTCCATGTCTGAGCAAGAGCCCATGCGACAGAGTGGAAGGCTTGGTCACAGGTGGCCCCCAGGGACGCAGTCAGCTGGGTGAGCTGGACACCAGCTGTTTCAGTGCCAGGCTGAGGTGAGCAAACACCAGGGGTGGGGGCAGGGCGAGTAACAGGTTTTGAACTCCAGCGCCTTGAGCATGCTCAGCTTGCTTGCTCAACGGGCACTCTACCACTTGAGCCACAACTCCAGCACCTGCTTTTTGCTTATCTTGGAGGTGGAATTCGTGTGGCCTGTTCCGCCTGGGCGGGCCTCAAACGTCAATCCTCCAGATCTCGGCCTCCTGGGAAGCTAGGATTCCAGGCGGAAGCCACTAGCGCCCAGCTTAACAGAGATTCTGGCTGGGAAGCAGGACTCAGAGGTGAGCTTGGGGGCGGGGGTATGGATCAAGACAAGAACATGGGTATGGCTGCCTCGGTGTTCAGGAATTGCCACAGCTATGCCCGTGGGCTTAGAGTCTGACCACCCAGGGCCCGGGCACCTGGGTGAGGGCGTTCGCGTTGCTCCCGGCCCGGAGGAGAATCTGCACACAGTCAGCGTGGATTCCTTCGGCGGCTGAGTGCAGGGCGGTGAGGCCTTCCTGAAACAGGGGGGAAGAGGTGGGAGGGCCATTCCAGGAGCTGGGGACCAGTGGCCTCGGGCCTGAGCCACTGTCCTCCCTGGGTGACGTCGGGACACCACAGTCCCCTCCCCCATCTCTGCATCTTCTCCTCACTCTGTGCCACCTCCTCCACAGAGCCTGCCCTGAGCATCCCAGCCACAGCCTGGGACCCCAACCTGCACCCCAGTGGCTTCCAGGGGGCAGGAGTTTCCCATAACGTACCACGTTCTGCTCTTCCAGGTCCAGCCCGATATCCACGAGCCACTGCAGGACAGCCACGTGACCGTGACCAGCAGCCAGGTGAAGGGCTGTGTTCCCCTCCTGTGGGACAACAGTACCTGAGGGCCGGGCACGGGAGCCCCGGAATCACAGTCTCATGGGACTCAGCTGGGATCTACACACTCAGACACACAGCCCCTCTCTCTCCCTCCCTCTCTCTCTCTCTCTCTCTCTCTCTCTCTCTCTCTCTCTCTCTCTCTCTCTCTCTCTCTCTCTCTCTCTCTCTCTCTCTCTCTCAGATACAGCAGCTGAGGCTCAGGGATGGAATGTCAGGTCCAGGCCATGAGGGCTGTACAGACTCAAGCCTCAGTTTCTCCTTCCCTCGATTTCCAGACTCTCATTGTTCCTCAGGGCTAGCTCAGTGGTCAAGTGCCAGCTGTGAGCAAGCAAGCCAAGTAAGAACACCAGGCCCTGAGTTCAGGTCCAGGCTTGACCAAAAAATAAGTAAATAAATAACAATAAAAACAACAGGCTGGGAGTTTGGCCTAGTGGCAGAGTGCTTGCCTAGCATGCATGAAGACCTGAGTTTGATGCCTTGGTACCACATACATAGGGGGGAAAGATAGCCGGAAGTGGTGCTGTGACTCAAGTGGTAGAGCTCTAGCCTTGAGAAAAACCCAAGGACAGTGCTCAGACCCTAAGCCCACGCCCAGGACTGGCAAAATAAATAAATAAATAAATAAAATAAAAACAACTCAGGGCACGGTGGCTTATACCTGTAGTCCCAGCTACTCAGGAGGCTGAGATCAAAGCCAGCCCAGGCCTAAAGTCCGTGAGACTCTTACCTCCAATTAACCACCAAAAGGGGCCAGGAGTTTGGTCTAGTGGTTGTCTAGCATGCACAACCATCTGGGTTCGATTCCTCCATACCACATACTTAGAAAAAAGCCAGAAGTGGTGCTGTGGCTCGAATGGTAGAGGCCTAGCCTAGCCTAGCCTAGCCTAGCCTTGAGAAAACCCAAGGAGAGTGCTCAGGCCCTGAACCCAAGCCCAGGACTGGCAAAAAACAAACAAACACCAACAAAACAGAAGAGGTGCTCAAGGGGTAGGGTGCTAGCCTGAGCTGAAGAGCTCTGAGACAGTGCCTAGGTCTAGAGTTCAAGTCCCAGGACTGACAAAAAAAAAGGGAGGGGTGGGAGTTTGTTCTAGTGGTAGAGTGCTTGACTTCCATGCACAAAGACCTGGGTTCGATTCCTTGGTACCACATACATAGGAAAAAGCCAGAAGTGGTGCAGAGGCTCAAATGGTAGAGTACTAGCCTTGAGAAAGTCCAAGGACAGTGTTCAGGCCCTGAGCTCAAGCCCAGGACTGGCAAAAGAAAAAAAAAAAAAAGGCAGGCCCCTGTGCATGGTGGCTCACGCCTGTAATCCTAGCTACTCAGGAGGCTGAGATCTCAGGACCGTGGTCTAACGTCAGCCTGGGCAGAAAAGTCCATGAGGCACTTACCTCCAATTAAAGATCAGATAAAAACCAGAAGTGGTGCTGTGGCTCAGGTGTTAAAATTGTGTAACGCGCCTTCAGTCATTCAAAATAATATTTACTGAACATCAGAGAAAAGGGAAAGGAGTTGTTTTTCCCTGTTTTTCTTCTCTCTTTTTTTTTCTAGTCCTTGGGCTTGAACTCAGGGCCTGAGTGCTATCCCTGAGCCTCTTTGTGCTCAAGGCTAGCCTTCTACCCCTTGAGCCAATGGCTACTTCTGGCTTTTTCTGAGGAGTTCACTGGAGCTAAGTGTCTCCCAAACTTTCCTGCCCAGGCTAGCTTGAAACTGCGATCCTTAGATCTCAGCCTCCTGCATAGCTAGGATTATAGGCACAAACCACTAGCATCTGGTTACTCTTTCTTGTTTTGGTGGTACCAGGGTTTTAACTGAGGGCCTGGTACATACCTGGAAGGCACTTTACCACTGGATCCATATGCCCGGCTCAGTTATTGTCATCGCGGAATGCTAGAGATAAAATATCAACATTTCCCTATGATCACCAGAATATTCTACTAATAGTTGTGTGTATAAGGCTTGAACCCAGGGCTTTGCAATCTCCCTTACCACTCAGAGCTAGCACTCTCCCACCGGAACCACAGATCCATTTCTGGCTTTTTGCTGGTTAACTGCAGATAAAGAGTCTCTCAGATTTGTCTACTTAGCCTGGCTTCAAACCCCTAATCCTCCGATCTCAGCCTCTTGAGTAGTGAGAATTACAGGTATGAGCATCCAGTACCCAGCTTATATGAAATAAACTTTAAGTCCCTCCTCGGTAGCTCTGTTCCGCTCTCTCCACTTGGCCACGACCACATGCCCAGGGGCTTGGTGGTTGCATCCACTGTATGGACACAAAAGAAGGAGAGTGAGGGTGCCATAGGGCCCAGGTGGCAGGGGCGGGGCCGGAGGTGGGCCTTGATCATCCTTCTGGGTCTCAACCCCCCAGGTTTTGCCCCTGAGGGACCCCTGGTGGAAAGGGCAGGGACTTCTGGGGCCTGAGAACCTCTCCATCATCATACCTTATCTTTGGCACTGTGGTCACAGCCAGAGCCCACGAGGAAGTCCAGTGCATCCAGCTGTCCATGCTCGGCAGCTCTGTGAAACGCCGTCCTTCCCAGCTGGCCGGGAGAGTCAGTGAGCCTCCTCGCCCCGTCCTCCCGGCCTCTGCCTCCAACTACACCCCAGATATTCTCTGTAGAAGTCCTCACCACACACACCTGCCTGGACAACCCAGCCCGCACCCCACAACAACAGTCTCCTTGTTGGGGATCCCCCTTCCCTGACCTCCCTGTTGCCAGTTGAACCTGGGAGATTCTGAAGGCTGGAGGTGAGATCCCTCGTGGGGTCCTCAGCTCTCTCTGGCTTTCTGGCCAAGACCCCAGTCTACCCGAACCCGCATATGCAGGGCCCTTTCCACCTCTGAGGTCCCCAATGGGTCCTCTTTCCTACTTCACCCCAAATCACCAAGGGCCACCTCCTCCAGGGAGCAGAAGGCAATGCCCTCTTTTCTTTCTTTTTTTTTTTTGGGGGGGGGGGCAGTACTGGGGCTTGAACTCAGGACCTAGGCACTGTCCCTGGGCTTTTTTCATTCAAAGTTGATGCTCTACCACTTGAGCCACAGCTCTACTTCTGGCCTTTTGGTGATGAATGGGAGATGAGTCTCACAGACTTGTCTTGCCTAAGCTAGCTTTGAACCACAATCCTCAGATCTCAGCTTCCTGAGCAGTAGAGACGGCAGACATGAGCCCCTGACATACCAGGCTCCAAGGCTTCCTTCTCTGATCAGTGCCACTCAGAGGCAACTGGCCGTATTCGGCTTTGCGTCCTGCCACCTGCTCCAGCGCTCCCTCCAAGGACTCTCCAGGCAGGATCTAGTCTGCCCAGCGAGTAAAAGATGCTTCCAGCAGGGGGCACTAGTGCTCACCTCTGTAATCCCAGCTACTCGGGAGGCTGAGATCTGAGGATCACAGTGTGAAGCCAGCTCAGATAGGAAAGTCCTTGAAACCCTCATCTCCAAATAACCAGCAAAAAAAAAAGAAAAAGGCACAGAGCTGTGGCTGAAGGTGGTAGAGCACAAAAAAGCTAAGGGATCAGCATCCAAGCCCTGAGTTCAAGTCCCAGAACTGGCACAAAAGAAAGACAGAGATTCTCCAAGACTACTGGTGCTATGCTCTTGGTTTTAAGTCCAGGAGCCCAGCTACTGGAAGGAATGCGTGTGTCTGTGGCGCTCTCACCTTGTCTGCTTGGTCCAGGGCTACATCCTCCAGGTCCTCCATTATGAACGCCAGCACCGGCACATGTCCTTTCTGGGCTGCGCAGTGCAGTAGAGTCAGGCCATCCTAGAAACACCCAGGGTGGGCCCTGTGCTCTGTGATGGGAGGCTGGCTCAGCCACTGCCAGATCCCAGGCACAGCTCCCCCAGGAACCACACTGCGCATGACCAAGAAGCCGGGACGCCAGAGGCCAAAGGCCAGGTGTGCACCCATCAGCTCCCATCCCTGCCTCTCCCCCTCGC
This sequence comes from Megascapheus bottae, assembly GCF_031878675.1. Taxonomy (NCBI): domain Eukaryota; kingdom Metazoa; phylum Chordata; class Mammalia; order Rodentia; family Geomyidae; genus Megascapheus; species Megascapheus bottae. Next base: position 9,185,187 of record NC_143533.1, read on the forward strand.
ACTGAGAGCATTTGCACGAATCAGGATCATAAAACCTGGCCCCCCTGATTGTCAACTCGGAGTGGATCAAAAACCTCAATGGCAGACCTGAAACTTGGAAATCACTGCAAGAGGAGAAACACTAGAACTCTAGGCATAGGCAGAAACTATTTGAAGAGTCCCAGAGATACAGCAGAAAGGAGAGAGAGCCTTGACAAATGGGATTTCATCACGGTGTAAAGTTTCTGCACAGCCAGGCAGCGGTGGCCCACACCTGTGATCCTTCTCAGGAGGCTGAGAGCTGAGGATCGGGGAACGAAGCCAGCCAGGCAGGAAAGTGTGAGACTCTTATCTGCAATGAACCGCCAGAAAACTGAAAGGGGTGCTGTGGCTCAAATTGGTGGAGCACTAGCCTTGAGTAAAACAGCTCAGTGACTGCACCCAGGCCCTGAGTTCAAGACTCACCTTTGACTCCCCCCCCCCAAAAAAAAAGGTTGTGCACAGCAAAAGACATAGTTACTAAACTAAAAAGACAGCCTGGGAGAAGATCATTTCCAGCAATTCTGACAAAGGCCTGATATCCAATATATACAAGGAGCTCAAGAAAGTAACCTCTCCCGGCACTAACAAATCACTAAATGGAGCTAAGGAGAGACTTTTCAGAAGAGGTAAGGATGGCAAGGACACATGAGAAAATTCTCATCATCCCTGACCATAAAGAAAATGCACATTATGGCCGGGAATTTGGCCTAGTGGTTAAAGTGCTTGCCTAGCATGCACGAAGACCCGGGTTCGATTCCTTGGTACCACATACATAGAAAAAGCTGGAAGTGGTGCTGAGGCTCAAGCACTCTACCACCCGGCCCAAGAGATTTTTTTTTTCTTTGTTGATGTTTCTGTTCTCTTTTCCTTTTGTTTGTCTGTATTGAGGGGAGGGGCACAAAACTGGACTGACAGAGTCTTCATGACCTTTTGGCAGTGGTTATTGTGTACGCGTGTGTGTGTGTGTGTGTGTGTGTGAGCATATACATGTGCAAGCACCAGTCCTAGGGCTTGGACTTAGGGCCTGGGTACTGCCCTTGAGCTTTTTAATTCAAATCTGGTGCTCTACCATTTGAGTTACAGCTCCACTCTCAGCTTTTTGCTGGTTAATTGGAAGCAACATCTGCCCAGGCTGGCTTTGAACCATGATCCTCAAATCTCAGCCTCCTGAGTATCGAGGATTATAGGCGTGAGCCAAATGTGGGGAAAAAATAGCTGACACAAACCATATTTCTAATATTTAGCATTAAAAGAAATGCAAATTTTTGTTAGACCCCATAGCTCACACCTTATAATTTTAGCTACTCAGGAGGCTGAGATCTGAGGATTACAGTTCAATTCCAACCCCAGCAACAAAGTCTGTGAGACTTTTAGCTCCAACGAACCACCAGAACACCAGAAGTAGAGCTGTGGTTTAAGTGATAGAGTGCTAGCCTTCAGCCAAAAAAACTTAGGGACAGCATCTTGGCTCTGAGTTCTAGCCCTGGGAAGGAATGAAGGAAGGAAGGAGCAAAATTTCAAGTAGAAATTAATAAAAATAAATGTTTTAAAAAATCCAAATTTGGGGCCGGGAGTTTGGCCTAGTGGTTAAAGTGCTTGCCTAGCATGCTTGAAAACCCGGGTTCGATTCCTCGGTACCACATACATAGAAAAAAGCTGGAAGTGGTGCTGAGGCTCAAGTGGTAGAGCTCTAGCCTTGAGAAAGTCCAAGGACAGTGCTCAGGCCCTGAGCTCAAGCCCAGGACGGGCAAAAAAAAAAAAAAAAAAAAAAATCCAAATTTACTGGTCCCCTGAATTTTCTCCCAGCACCAAGTCTGAAAATGCCTGCTCGGGGGGATTCGGTCTAGAAATGGTGGCCTTTCCTAAATGTTGGCCTTTTCACTAATCCCCTTAAAAGGCAACCATAAATAATACATCCAGGCATCAGGACTTTCTGGGCCTCCTCCCTGTAAACACAAACACACACACACCAGGGACCCGCAGGGGTCAGCTCCCAAGCCAAGAACAAGACCCCCAGCGCTGCCCTCACTTCTCTCACTGCTGGCTCTGGGATGGGTAAACTGAGGCTCACTTTACCACACAGAGCACCGAGGAGGCAGGAGGTGCCACCCCTCTTCATTCACATTCCTGGTCTTCCTAACTACATTTTGGGGTGTTCCTGGAGCTCACTTTGTAAGGAAGCCACTGGCCGGAAGGCTCAGGACTGTCCCCACTGGACGGGGGTACCCCCTATCCCCACCCTGTGCCCTGCTCCATCCCCCATCCTCCTCACCCCCCTTTCCCAGACCCAGGGAGGCAGCCAGATAGATGGTTTCCAGGACTCAGCTCAGCTCATCGTGGGTTTCTAGAAGGTTCTGGAGAAGCTGGGGCAGGTGAGGGGGTCAGGGCAGAGGCGGGCACAGCCCCTGGTACCTGGCTGCCAAGCTGAGGCCTACCTTGTTCTCACAGCGGATCTTGGCCCCTGCGTTGACCAGGACCTGCAGGACCCGCAAGTGGCCAAACCAGGCGGACAGGAGAAGCGCATTCATTCCAAACTGGGAGAAAGGCCAGGGAGGGGAGGAGTGTGAGGGGGCGTGGCTGAGCTGCTGGACCATGGCCAGCCTAGGGGCCCCAAACTTTAAGAATGTAATGATCAGAAACAGAAGTGGGGTTCCAGTGGCTCATGCCTGTAATCCTAGCTACTCAGGAGGCTGGGATCTGAGGATCACAGTTCAAAGCCAGCCTGGACACTAAAGTCCCTGAGATTCTCATCTCCAATTAACCACAAGATCAGAAACAGAGGCTGACATACTATTGTAAACACTTTTGTATACATGTGTGCTGTTCCTGGAGCTTGAATTCCGGGCCTGGGTGCTGTCCCTTAGCTTTTTCCACTCAAGTGCTCTACCACTTGAGCCACTGTGCCACTTCCAGTGTTCTGGTGATTAAGTGGAGATAAGAGTCTCACAGGCCTAGTGGTAGAGTGCTTGCCTAGCATGCACAAAGGCCCAGGTTCAATTCCTCGGCTCAAATAGTAGAGCTGTGGCTCAAATAGTAGAGCTCTAACCTTGAGAAAGCCCAAGGAACTCAGTCACTGAGCTCAAGCCCCAGGACTGGTAAAATATGAAAACTTAAATTAACAAAAAGAGTCTCATAGACTTTCATGCCCGGGTTGGCTTTGAACCACGATCCTCAGATCTCAGCCTCCTGAGTAGCTAGGATGACAGGCGTGAGCCACCAGTATCCAGGAGAAATCCTGGATGCCCCTCCCCTGCAAGGACAGACACACAGACGTGCTTACGGAGTCCTCATCTTCCACAGCAGCCTCGTGCTCCAGGAGCAGCTGCACAGCCTGCTCGTGCCCGGTGCCTGCCGCCCAGTGCAGGGCCACTCGGCCCACCTGCTGGGGAGAGGCAGTTTGTGATTGCCACCTGGCTGCTTGGCCTGCCTCCCACACCCTTCCCACCACGACAGCCGGTCTGCAGGCTGGCAGGCCCCTTGTTGGCTCTGGGGTCCAGCTGGCTGGGGATCAGGCCCCTTCTTCCTAGCCAGGCAGCAGCCAAAACACAGTAAGATCCAGTGTCACCCACCTGTCCATCTGCCTGGATGGCTTCTTAGTAATCCTGACACAAATACCTGGCCCCTGGGCCTACAAGACTCTGCATGGTTCTGCCCTTCCCAGCATCTCAACCATCCCTCATAGGCCAGGTGCCAGCGGCTCATGCCTGCAATTGTAGCTACTCCAGAGGCGGAGATCGGAGGATCAAGTTCAAAGCCATTCCCGCAGGAAGTTGGTAAGATTTTTATCTCTAATTAACCAGCAAAAAGCTGGAAGTGAAGCTGTGGCTCAATTGGAAGAGTACTTAGGCTGGAGTTTAAAACTCTGGGAGAGAACCTGAGACCCTGAGTTCAAGCCACAAGAACAGCAACAACAACAAAAAAAATGGGGATGGGTGGGGAGGGCAGAGCAGGAGTGTGGCCTAGCAGTAGAATAATTGCCTAACATGCACAAAGCCCTAGATTTGATTCCTAGGAAAAGGCTAGAAGTAGTGCTATGGCTCACGTAGTAAAGCATAAGCCTTGAGAAAGCTCAAGGACAGTGCCCAGGCCCCAAGGCTGCCACTCCCCCAGAAATCTTGGGGGTGGGAAGAGGGAAATGGGGACAAAAGCACGAGAAGGGGTATCCATGTGTGAAAAGTAATGTACCTGCTTACCTGATGAATGTAACTGTAACCCCTCTATACATTACCCTGGCAAGAAAATAAAGCAATAAAAATAAACATCTCAAATGCTCTGGGGACTAGTGCAATCCTAACTAGTCAGGAGGTTGAGATCTTTTTTTTTTTTGCCCCCCAAACCTGGGGCTTGAACTCAGAGCCTGGGTGCCCTCCTGGAGCTCTTTGGCTCAAGGCTAGCACTCTACTACTTGAGCCACAGCTCCACTTCCCACTTTTTGGTATTTAACTGGAGATAAGAGTTTCCTGCCCAGACTAGCTTTGAACCTTGGTCCTCAGCTCTCTGCTTCCTGAGTAGCTAGGATTACAGGCCACGCCACCAGCTCCTGGCTAGTGTCCACTCTCTGACTGCTGACCTTTGGCCTACTGCCCTCTTGTTTCTACTCTTTGTCCTATCAGATAGACCAGAGTGGTTCTGAGTTTGAGCTTTGGAATGGCCAAACCTGGGTTGGAATCTTTCTTTTTTTTTTTTTTTTTGCCAGTCTGGAGCTTGAACTCAGGGCCTGAGTGTGCTGTCCTTGGGTTTTTTTTTTTTTATTCTCAAAGCTAGAGCTCCATCATTTGAGCCACAACACCATTTCTGGTTTTTTCTATGTATTGGTACCGAGGAATCAAACCTGGGTCTCCGTGCATGTTAGGCAAGCACTCTACCACTAGGCAAAACTCCTGGCCCTGTTTTTTTTTTGTTGTTGTTCATGGGGCTTGAACTCTGGGCCTGAGCACTGTTCCCGAGCTCTTCGGCTCAAGGCTAGCACTCTACTACTTGAGCCACAGCACCACTTCTGGTTTTCTAGTGGTTAACTGGAGATAAGACTCTCATGGACTTTTTCTGCCTGGGCTGGCTTTGAACCATGATCCTCAGATCTCAAACTCTTGAGTAGCTAGGATTACAGGCATGAACCACCAGTGCCCAGCTATGGGTTGGAATCTTGACCCTGACCTTGGACCAGACCCCAACTACTCAAGGTGTTCAAGACCTCAATGACAATCCCAGGGAAGGGGGAGGGGGTGTGAGGGCCCTTTATCCACATGGTTTCTGGCCCTGACATTAACCTTCTTCTCCAGCAGCTCCTTCATCCTCTCAACATGGTTCTGGCCGGCGGCCTGGTGCAGCTGCCTCTCCAGGGGAAGCACTGGGTGGGGGGGGGAGAGAAAGGGAGGAGAGAGAAGAGGAAGGGGTACAGTGAGAAGAGGACCCCCTGTCTTTAGTAGCTGCTCTTCTGAGCTAGGAGCGTGGCCTAGTGGGAGAGTGCTTGCCTAACATGCATGGCGCCCTGGGTTTAAGTCCTCAGTACTACACAGAAAAACCTTGAGCAAACGAAGCTCAGAGACAGTGCCCAGGCCCTGAGATGGAGCCCCAGGACTAGAAGAGGGGAAAGAAAAATCTGCTCTTCCAGAAATGTATGGAATTCCTCTTCCAGATCACTGTTAGTCTCCCAGCTCCTCCTCCCCCAACTTCCTCTCTCCTCACCCCAATCCTAACCTTGTCACCTCTGTGCTTTGTCTTCCCCATGGCCCCACATCTTCACTCCTCGGGGTAGAAAGCCTCAGAGCTGCTCCTGCTGAGCCACGCCTCCAGGCAGCCCTGGGCTGGGGTCAGGCAGCAGAAGGCCCCAGGCCGGGTGATAAGGTCTCACCCAAAGCCCCCCACCTCCGTCATCCCCAACTGCTACCCCTGGCTAAACCTCAGCCCTGGCCACCCCTGCTAGTCCTCACATGCCACAGCTCCCAGCTGTGAGAGCCTCAACACTGTGTGTGTGTGTGTGTGTGTGTGTGTGTGTGTGTGTGTGTGTGTGTGTGTGTGTGTGTGTGTGTGTGTGTGTGTGTGTGTGTGTGTGTGTGTGTGTGTGTGTGTGTGTGTGTGTGTGTGTGTGTGTGTGTGTGTGTGTGTGTGTGTGTGTGTGTGTGTGTGTCACCCCTGCTAGTCCTCACATGCCACAGCTCCCAGCTGTGAGAGCCTCAACACTGTGTGTGTGTGTGTGTGTATCTGTCTCCAGGCTCATAGATGCCTCTCTTCCCCAAGAAGGGTCCAGAAACCCTGGTAGTAGAGGACACTTATTGACTGGCCTGGCCAGTCCCTGGGGGAGGGGGAAGGTAATCTTGTGGTTTTTATCACAGCCCAGCCCCATTTTGTACCAGGGACAGGTGGCCAGTGTGATAAGGATGCATCACAATGACAAGCCTGCCAGGCAGTGTGAGTTTTTCCAGAGAAATCCCACGCTGCCTGCCAGCTGTACCAGAGCCTGTGGAGCTGTCTGGGACCTAACGGAGATGACCTCAGAGCTGCTGGCCCACACAATCTCGTGGTCCAGGCTACAACTCCTGGCTATGTGCCTTATGGTACTTGATTATCTGGTGCCTCAGTTTCTTCATCTGCAAAATGCAGACGTCAACTTCCCTGTGTTAGAGTTGTCTAAAAGAAGGATTCCATCTTCTAATTATTCTAATATTTCAAAGGGGGGCACAGGATCAAGAGAAGGGGCACCTCCCTTTCAAAGTCTGAGTAGTGGGCAGGGTGCTCATGGCGCATGCCTGTAATCCTAGCTACTCAGGAAGCAGAGATTTGAGAATTGTGATTCAATGGCAGCCGGGGCAGGAGAGTTCATGAGACTCTTATCTCCAATTAGGCATCAAAAATCCCAAGTGGGGCTGTGGCTTAATGGGTTAGAACACTGGTCTTTGAGTAAAAGAGCTCAGGGAGAGCACCCAAGCTCTGAGTTCAAGCCCTACAACAGACAAAAGAAGAGGGGGAGGAGGAAGGAGGAGGAAGGAAGAGGAGGGAGGAGGAAGGAAGGGAGGAGGTTAGGCATAGTAGCTCACATTTGTAATTCTAGCTACTCAGGAGGCAAAAACTAGCAGGACAAGCTGAAACAAAAATGCATGACAGGGGCCAGGAGTTTGGCCTACTAGTTAAAGTGCTTGCCTAGCATGCATGAAGACCCGGGTTCGATTCCTCGGTACCACATACATAGAAAAAAGCCGGAAGTGGTGCTGAGGCTCAAGTGGTAGAGCTCTAACCTTGAGAAAGTCCAAGGACAGTGCTCAGGCCCTGAGCTCAAGGCCAGGACTGGCAAAAAAAAAAAAAAAAGGAAGGAAGGAAGGGAGGGGAGGGAGGGAGGGAAAATGAAGGGAAGGAAAAAGGAAAGGACGAATAACCCAACAGGCTCTAAAAGAGCCCCTTTCATCCTCCAAAGCAACCACAGGAAATGCTAGGTCCTATGGTTTTCAGGCCTGAAAAAGCAAATTCAGTTGGGGAAGAGCTGGCGCTTTGGCTGGGTTCCAGCCCGGCATGCCACTGTGCAGTGGCACCATGCTGGGATAGCCCCAGCTCCCTCACCAGGGATCTTCTCAGCAGGAAAATCAGAGTTGGTGCAGGAAGGAATGTATACAGGGCCCTGTCAGCCTGCACACCCTCTCTCTGCTGAAGCCCGGGGAAATGGGCAAAGTCTCCACAGGGAAAAGCAAGCAAATCCTGTACGCAGCCAGCCAGAGATCAGGTGAAGATAAAGACAGCTCCTGATCAGCCAGGAGCTGGTGCCTCCCTCACACCTGAAATCTTAGCTATTCAAGAGGCTGAGAGCTGAGGAGCAAAGTTCAAAACACACACACACACACACACACACACACACACACACACACACACACACACACACACACACACACACACACACACACACACACACACACACACACACACACACACACACACACACACACACACACACACACACACACACACACACACACACACACACACACACACACACACACACACACACACACACACACACACACACACACACACACACACACACACACACACACACACACACACACACACACACACACACACACACACACACACACACACACACACACACACACACCCCCTGTCTCTTCCATCCACCTCACCCATGCATCCCAATTTAGTTATAGCAAATGCACACTACATCCGTTAGCCTCTGAGCCTTTTAGCCTGCTGGAGCCTCTGCTCATAAGCTCCTCCCACACAGAATGTTCCAAGGATACTCAAATTTTGTTGATGTTGCTGTTTGGTCAGTTGTGGGGCTTGAGCTAAGAGCCTGAGTGCTGTCGCTGAATTTTTGTGCCCAAGGCTAATGTTCTACCATTTTGAGTCATGGTTGCACTTTGGATTTTCTGGTGGTTAATCACAGCCTTTCTAGCCCAGATTGGCTTCAAATTATGATCTTCAGTTCTCTGCCTCCTGAATAAGCTAAGCATGAGCCGCCAGCACTCAAATACTACTCAGACTTTGAATGTGGAGTCTCCCTCCGCTAATCTTGTCTACGCTTTGAAATATTTAGAATCTCTTTGCTTCTTTCAAATGTACAGGGTTTGAATGCAGGGCCAAGCTTGGTTTGTTAGGCAGGTACTCTACCATAGCACACCTCTAGCCCTTTTTACTTTTACTTATTTTCCTGAGAGGATATCATTAGCTTTTTGCCTGGGAATTAGCCCCAACCCAGGATCTTGCCGTTTTCACCGTCTCAGTAGCTGGGATTGCAGGTGTGGACACTGACCCTAATAATTAGAACCTTAACGGCGGGGCTCAATAGCCCTCAGCTGAACAGATAAGGTTTGCTTCAGTATGCTGGACGCCCAAGGAGCTGTGCCAGAAAGAGAGGAGTATAGCTGGGATCACCCGTCAAGACGCAGCCTAGAGCCAGGCACGAGTGCTCACATCTGTAATCCTGGCTACTCAGGAGGCTGAGATCTGAGGATTGCAGTTGAAAACTAGCCGGGGCAGGAAAGTCTGTGAGACTCATGTCTAATGAATCAGCAAAAACAAACAAACAAACATAACTGGAGGTGTAGCTCCAGTGGTAAAGTGCGGATCTCAATTAGACACGAAACCAAACAAGAGCAAAGGACCAGAGTTCAAGCTTCAATGCTCACACACACTCTGTCTCACACACACAGACTAGACTGCATGATTAAGGACTCACAATCTTTTACTCTCAGCTCGCAGACAGGGCACCCAAAACTCCCCCAGGCTAGCTCACCCCCAACAAGCAGCCTGGGTGCCCACCTTGGCCTGGCACCTGTATAACACTCTGAGCAAGTGGTCTGTGGAAGCCAGCAAACCACCCAGGGCTGGCCACAGGCTTCTCCTCCTGCGTCTCCACCCCATGCAGCCCCGACACTCCGGCCACGCTTCCACCACTTAACCTCCTGCACCCCAATTTTCTTATGTGCAAAATGGAGATGACTAGAGGTACGGCGACTGCTGACAGGAAAAATGACGTCCTGCCCTCCTAAGGCCTGGCACCAAAGCCAGCCCCGATGAGAGTCCTGATGATCATTATTTGTAGACAACGTCTCTGCCCGGCCCCCTGCTCCGGCCTGGGGACGCCCCCGACTCCCACTAGCTTGGAGGTGACCAAACAGACCATCAACCTCAGCTAGCCGCCTTACTCGATCGTGAGAGGGGTCCCCCAGCCCTGGCGCCCCGGACTCACGGCCGTGGGTATCCCACACCTCGTCCTCCTCCATCCTGGAGCTGCGTGAACAGCGCGCAGGTGCTGAGTTCCAGACCTCGGGGCGGGGCACCAGGGCTGGGCCACGCCCACCGAGGGGCGGGGCAGGGGCGGGGCCTGCGGAGAGGAAATGAGCCGAGGGGCGGAGCCACGCTTGCTGATAGGCGGGGCATCAGAGGACGGTCCCGCCTCGGGAGGGGAGTAGTCAAGAGGCGGCGCCAGGCCGGTGGAGGGGAGGAGCCTAGGGGCGAGGCCACGACTGTATCGTGGCGGGGCATCCGGGTAAGGTCTCGCCTGACTAGGGACGGAACAGTGGGCGTGGCCGGGTCTGCGGAGGGACGAGGGGGCGGGCCTGGCCCGTGGGTGGGCGTGGCATGGGCGGGGCCGGGGGCGTGGTCGTATCGGTGAGTGGGCGTGTCCAGAGGCCGGCCCTCCAGATCGGAATCAGCGGTAATTTGCCTAGCCGTTGTCCCTCTGTCCCTCCCCACGTCGCATCTGCTCCGCATCCCCAGCACCAGTTCCTGAGAAGAACGTCTTCACCGGCACCTCCTCAGGGAACACGCCATCAAGACCAGGATTGCGGCCAACTCCAGAAACCCTCGTTGAACACGCTTTAGATATTCCACTAGGAGTTGTCTAACAAGGACCATAGTGATACACCTGGCCGGGAGCGTGGCCGAGTGGTACAGTGCTTGTCTAGCATGCATGAAGCCCCGGGTTCGATTCCTCGGTACCACATACACAGAAAAAAACCCGAAGTGGTGCTGAGGCTCAACCTTGAGAAAACCCAAGGACACTGCCCAGACGACTAGCCAGGCACCAGTGCCCCACACCTGCAGTCCTAGCTCCTCAAGAAGACTAAGATCTGAAAATCATGGTTTCAAAGCCAGCCCAGGCAAGAAAGTCTATTAGACTCTTATCTCCAATTAATCACCAAAAAAAAAAAAGCTGGAAGTGGAGCTGTGGCTCAAAGTGGTAGAGTGCTAGCCCTGAGTAAAAGAAGCTCAGGGAAATGCCCGGGTCCTGAGTTCAAGCCCCAGGACCAATACACACATCCACACAGAGATGTGCTAGAGCTTGAATTCAGGATCCTGAGCTATTGCTATTGCTTTAGGGCCACGAGTTTGTCCTAGTGGTAGAGTGTTTGCCTGGCACGCACGGACTCGATCCCTTGGTACCACATACATAGAAAACCCAGAGGTGGTGCTGTGGCTCAAATGGCAGAGCACTAGCCTTAAGGAAAAAGCTTTTTTGGGGCTAATATGAGATGAGAATCTCTTGGCTTTGTCTGCCTTGCTGTCTTCAAACCTCAATCCTCACATCTCAGCTTTTGCTTAGTTAAGATTACAGTAATGAGCTACACAGGCCACATCTATTAGACAACATTTCAAGCCCGTTGGCACCCCTACACTCATAGACCTCCCCCCACTCAACTTCCACACCTAGCATTGTAAACCCAAATTTTCTGGGTGATTCTGGCCCTCACTCTTTTTTTTTCTGCCAGTCCTGGGGCTTGAACTCAGGGCCTGGGCACCGTCCCTGTGCTTCTTTTAGTCCAGGCTGGCCCTCTATCACTTGAGCCATAGCACCATTTCTGGCTTTTTCTGTGTATGGTGGTGCTGAGGAATTGAACCCAGGGCTTCATGCATGCTAGGCAAGCACTCACTCTTGGGGGCCGGGAGTTTGGCGTAGTGGTAGAGTGCTTGAGGAGCATGTACGAGGACCCGAGATTCCATTCCTTGCTACTACATACATAGAAAAAAGACACAAGTGATGCTGTGACTCAAGTGGTAGAGCTCTAGCCTTGAGAAAGCCCAGAGGTAGTGCTCAGGCCCTGAGTTCAAGACCCAGGACTTGGGGGAAAAAAAGTACTACTAGGCAAGCAGTCTACTGCTGAGACACATTCCCGGCCCTATGGGTGACACTTTCTTACTGAGTTAAATCAGAAGGCGTGCAGCAGTCCCCAGCCCTTAGTGGTCATGATGGTGGTATTTGTCTTCTTGCACCAGTAGCACCATTCTCCTGTCCAGACATTTTGACAACCTAGGGGGATAAACACTAGATGTAATCAAAGCTCCAATTTCCCGAGGAGGCAAATGAAGCTCAGAGAGGTTAATGCATTGCTTAGCCACACACAGCAAGCAGTGCAAAGTTAGAGGGCCATGCATGTCTGACTCTCTACAAAGGTTCTGGGTCCCAGGCCCCCGCAATCCACAGAGGCACAACAACTCTAGAGAAGACTCTTTTACCAGAAAGGAAAGCGATTTAGAGAAAAAAAACCCTCAGAAAATTATAAAAGCATGGTCCAAGAATTGGCCCAAGGACAGGGGCCAGGAGCCCAAGGGTTCAACGTTCCAGACTGAGCCTCCCCAGCTGGGCGGGGAGGGCGGAGCCCGCAGGCCCTCCTGCAGTTCCGGATGTCGACACACGAGGGCGCTAGAGCCGCGGGCGGAGACTACCGTAATAACCCCAGGTGTGCGCAGCACAGGCCTTTCCCACCTTGACCAAGCTACAGGGGAAAGAAGGGTTAAGGAGACTGGAAGGGTGGAGCTGAGCAAGACTTTCATCCCTACAGGCCCATCCTTGTCCAGAAGGAGAGATATCACATTATCTAAAGCAAAGGGAATTCCGTGAGTCCGTTTCCAAAAAGTTCTCTGCCACCCGCACAAAGCCCAGACAGGAAACTTCCTCTGTGCCTGCCTCCTTGATTGCAGCTCTTCCCACGCGTGAGGTCCCATTCTGGGACAGCCATGGCTGTGCTGGAGTCATTATGCCTGGCCTTTCCCTATTACATTGTCCCCTCCCGATCACTGCCAGACTGTGCCAGATTGACTCAGCTCTGTGCTCATCCCCAAGTACAGCCTAATAAGAGTTTGCAAATGTTACTAAAGTTCATGGAAAGACAAAGGAATGGGCCAGGCACTGCTGGGCCTGGACTGTAATCTACTCAGGGGCTGAGATCTGACAAGCGTAGTTTGAAGCCAGCCAAGGCAGGTAAATTTGAGATGCTATTATCTCCATCTAACCAACAAAAAGCCACAAGTGGCGCTATGGCTAAAGTGGCTAAGTGGTAGAATGCCAGCCTTGAATGAAGAAGCTAGACCTTGAGTTCAAGCCTCAGTATTGACAGACGAAGACAAAGAGACAAAGATGTAAAAGGGGAGATGGACCCAGATATTTCAGGTCAACAATTTAACAGCAGCTATCAGAAGTCTGTGTGTGTGTGTGTGTGTGTGTGTGTGTGTGTGTGTGTGTGTGTGTGTGTGTACATGCTGTGTCTGTGTTTGTTGGTCCTGAGGCTTGAATTCCGAGCCTGGATGCTGTCCCTCGAAGCTAGTGCTATACTATACCACTTTCAGCCACAGCTCCACTTACAGTTTTCTGGTGGTTAATTGGAGATAAGAGTCTCATGGACTTTCCTACCCAGGCTGGCTTCGAACCACAATCCCCCTCAGATCTCAGCTTCCTGAGTAGCTAGGATTACAGGTATAAGCCACTGGTGCCTAGCTCAGGAGTTCATTTTTTAATGTACAATTTGGGGCTTGGGGATTTCGCTCATTGGTATAGACTAGAGGCTCTGGACTCTATCCCCAGCATCACAAAAACAAACAAAAAGCATGTATATGGGGTCAGGAGTTTGGCCTAGTGGTAGAGTGCTCGCCTAGCATGCATGAAGACCCAGGTTTGATTCCTTGGTACCACATACATAGAAAAGCTGGAAGTGGTGCTGAGGCTCAAGTAGTAGAGCTCTAGCCTTGAGGAAAAAGCCCAAGGACAGTGCTCAGGCCCTGAGTTCAGTCAACAGGACTGGCAAAAAAAAAAGTGCATGTATGACTTATACCAACTCCAACACTAGAAATCAATACTACAGAAATTACAGAGTAATTGAGCAAAGATACCTGTGAAACAATGTGTGCTACAATTTTGTTTTGCAACCATAATGAAGAACTGAGAATTCAAGGGTCCATCCATAGAGGGCAGGAAATAAATGGTGGGGTAGCCCTGCAATACAGGGACTGGTGAGTCCCACCTGTAATCCTAGCTAGTGAGGCACTGGAGCCTGAGATCTGAGGACTGCAGTGTGCAGTTAGCCTGGGTAGCGAAGTCTATGAGACTCTGATCTCTAATAAACCATCAGAAAAAGCCCGAAGGGGTGCTGTGTCTCCTATGGTAGGGCAAAAAGAGGCTCAGAGACAGCACCCAGAGCCTAAGTTCAAGCCCCAGGTCCAGCAAGAGAGAGGGAGAGAGAGAGAGAGGCAAGAGAAAGGGAAAGGGGGGAGAGAAAGAGGGGGGGGTGTTACCCTACAATCTGAATTTTTAAAGTGCTCCTTGTATAGTCCAGACTGGTCTTGAACTTGAAACCCTCTTGCTTCAGCCTCCAGAGTGCTTCAATCTCCAGTACTGCCAAAACAACAACAATAATGATAACAATAAAGCCCTAGTTTCAACATTCTGTCCCCTAGTTGAAGAGAGAAGTCCTTAGTCTTGTATCACGTCATAACAATCGTCTCCCGCCAGGTATCCTGAGGTGACTTGGAGAAAATGTTAGCGTGATGCTGGCACATGGGTACTTGAAGACCCCACCATCTGTACACACCCTCCAGGCACCACAGCAAAGGGACGTTTGTTCTCTGGCCACTGGATGGCTGGGGAGCATATGAGAGTCTTCCCTCACCCCCTTCCAAGTGGGGTTCCCCTCTCCAGGGCTGGAGGGACCAAGAGATTCTTGGTCTTACTTCTTGTCAGCATGAGGGGCAAAGCCAGGTATTGGTTACCCTGAGCTTGTAGCCATGATTTGTGTAAGTATGGCTGCCATCCTCTGGTGCCAAGGCTCTGATTCTGTCACTCTTGGCATCTCTCTGCAGACTCACCTTTCATCATGGCCCTGCCACAACTTTTGGTTTCAGTTTCTGCCAGGCACCAGAAGCTCATACCTCAGCTACTAAGGAGGCTGAGATCTGAGGATGGAGGTTTGAGGCCAGCCTGGGCAGGAAAAGTCCCTGAGACTCTTATCTCCAGTTAACCATCAAGCAGCCAGAAGTAGAGCTGTGGCTGAAGTACTAATCTTGAGCAAAGAAATCTCGAGGACAAGGCCCTGGCCCTGAGTTCAAGCCCCAGGGACTAAAGAAAAAGTAGTATACAAAATGAAATTTTACTCGTCCATTAGAAAGAATAAAAGTATGTTATTTAACACATACAACAATGGTACTCACTGGAGAGTCTTAATTCTCCAAAATACGGCCACTGAGTCGGATTTTCTGGTGGTTAATTGGAGATAAGATTCTCTTGGATTTTCCTGCCCAGGCTGGCTTTGAACTGTGTTCCTCAGATCTCAGTGTCCTGAGTAGCTAGGATTACAGGCGGGAGCCACTGGCACCCAGTTGTTTGTTTTGGGGGTTTTTTTTTGTTGTTGTTGTTTAAGGGGGTGCAGAAATGGAGGAAGAAGGGTGAACAAATACAGTCATGCTATTCACCATGTGAAAAATGAGCTATGGAACTATGGAACTGAGAGAGGGAAACAGAAAAGCAAAGGAAGGGGTGACATTGTCCAAAAACCAAATGTGCTCATTACCTGACTTCTGAAATGGTAATACCTTAATCATAACAATAAAATTATTAAAGAAGAATAAAAGGCCAGGCGCCAGTGGCCCACACCTGAAATCCTTGCTACTTAGAAGGCTGAGATCTAAGGATCATAGTTTGAAGCCAGCTTGAGCAAGAAAGTAGATGAGACTCTTATCTCCATTAAGCCATTTAGAAAAAGCCATACCTGATGCTATGGCTCAAGTGGTAGAGCACTAGCCTTGAACATGAAGAGGCAGGAACAGTGACCAGGCCCTGAGTTCAAGCCTCAAAATCAGCACAAAAAGGACAGAAAGAAAGAAAGAAAGAAAGAAAGAAGAAAGAAAAAAGGAAAAAAGACATGTTGGCCGGGAGTTTGGCCTAGTGGTAGAGTGCTTGCCTAGCATGCATGAAGACCCGGGTTCAATTCCTTGGTACCCCACATACATAGAAAAAAGCTGGCAGTGGTGCTGAGGCTCAAGTGGTAGAGCTTTAGCCTTGAGAAAGTCCAAGGACAGTGCTCAGGTCCTGAGCTCCAGCCTAGGACTGGCCAAAAAAAAAAAAAAAAAAAAGAAATGTCTTCCCTGCCCTGCTCTCCACCCTCGCCTTCCTCCTCCTCTGCCCACAGCCCTGGCTTTGTGGGAAGGAGAAAGAGGAAGAAAGAAGAAGACAGAGGAGTGAGTAGAGTTGAAGTACAGTCCACGCTGTATGTCAGGGCCGGTGGCCACTCACACGTGGACACACTGTGCATTGCACAACTCTGGGAGCCACCAGAATCCTCCACATTGGAATTTCCACAGCTATCAGCACAGGACGACGAAAGACATACCCAGCGAAGGAGCATCATTGTTTGGAATCAAATGAACCGCGTTAAGAGCAAAGAACATTACAAGGAATCAGGGGTGGACTCACACCTGGAATCCTAGCTACTCAGAAGGCTGACATCAGAGGACGTCAGAAGTGGAGCTGTGGCTGAGGTGCTAGGGGCCTAGTCTTGAACGAAAAAGCTCAAAGATAGCACTGAGGTCCTGAGTTCGAGCCCCAGAACACACAACACACACACACACACACACACACACACACACACACACACACACACACACACCACTGTCTTCACAAGGCTGGCCTAGGCCCCACTCCTATTCTTCTCCCGTTTTTCTGCTACCCTCTATCCTTGGGCCAGAGTTACAGGACAGCTCAGACCCTGCCATACCTCCAACCTTCACACCTTTGTCTCTTCCTCTTTCCCTGCCTCCAAAAACTTAAAACCTAAGTCTTATGTATGAAGGCCTGGCTCCGGTGTCACTTGCTCTGTGAAGTCTCCTCCTGTCCTGCTGGTAAGAAAAGAACTTCAGCCAGGCATTGGTGGCTCCTGCTTGATCTGAGGTTCAAAGCCAGCCTGGGCAGGAAAGTCTCTGAGACTGTTACCTCCAGTGAACCACCAGGGAACTGGAAGTGGCTCTGTGGCCTAAGTGGTAGAGCACGAACCTTGAGCACAAGAGCTCAGGGACAGTGCCCAGGTCCAGAGTTCAAGCCCCATGACAGACAAAAAATAAAAATACAAATAAATAGTTGCAGTACACCATCAACGTGGCCCTCCCTACTCAGCGACCAGGAAAGCCATTTCCCTCCTTATCAAAAGCAGGTCCTGAGCTGGGCGCCGGTAACTCAGGAAGCAGAGATCTGAGGACTATGGTGTGAAGTCACCCCTGGCAGACAAACCAAGAGACTTCAATCTCCAATTAACCAGCAAAAAACCTGGGAGTGGAGGCATGGCTCAGTTGGTAGAGTGCCAGCCTTGAGCAAAAGAACCCCAGGGACAGGGCCGGGAGTGTAGCCTGGTGGTAGAGTGCTTGTCTAGCATGCAGGATCACCTGGTTCAATTACCACTGGGGTTCGGTATCACAGACTCAGAACAGGCTGAAGGTGGAGCTGCGGATCAAGTGACAGAGTGCTAGCCTTGAGCAGAAAGTGTCCAAGGCCCCAGGACTGCCAGAGAGAGAGAGAGAGAGAGAGAGAGAGAGAGAGAGAGAGAGAGAGAGAGAAGAGGGAGGGAGAGAGGTTCATGTCTATAACTCTAGCTACTCAAGAGGCTGAGATCTGGGAATTGCAGAATTGCGGTTTGAAGCCAGCCTGTGGAGAAAAGTCCATGAGACTCTTATCTCCAATTAATGACCCCAAAACAAAAACAGAAGTAGAGCTGTGGTTCAAGTGGTAGAGCAGGGCTGGGAGTTTGGCCTAGTGGTTAAAGTGCTTGCCTAGCATGCCCGAAGACCCGGGTTCGATTCCTTGGTACCACATACATAGAAAAAGCCAGAAGTGGTGCCTACTGGCTCAAGTAGCAGAGGTACTTGAAAAAAAATCAGGTGGTAGAGCACTAGCCTTGGGCATAAATGTTCAGGGGCAGTGCCTACGCCTGAGATCAAGCCACAGGACTAACAAATGAGAAAAGGAATCTTTTTTTTTTTTTTTTTGCCAGTCCTGAGCTTGAACTCAGGGCCTGAGCACTGTCCTTGGACTTTCTCAAGGCTAGAGCTCTACCACTTGAGCCTCAGCACCACTTCTGGCTTTTTTGCTATGTATGTGGTACCAAGGAATTGAACCTGGGTCTTTGTGCATGCTAGGCAAGCACTCTACCACTAGGCCAAACTCCCGGCCCCCAAGGAATCATTTTTTTTTAATTGTTTGTTTTTGGCTGTACTGGGTTGGAATTCAGGGGTTCATGCTTGCTAAACTAGTGCTCTACTATTGAGCCACACCTCCTGCCCCGATTAGAACAACTACCATGTAGCCAATATGGCACCACACCACACACGCGCACACACACACACACACACACACACACACACACAACGTAGGGTGGGAGACTAATCTAGATGGCTTGTGACTCTTTAGAGACCCAGATTAATATCCAGAGTGTTTCCTCTGGTTGGAGACACTGGACAGTGTCACCTGCCATTCTTCCTTCCAATTGTGTGTGTGTGTGTGTGTGTGTCGGTGGGGGGTGGGGGAGAGGAGTTCCAGTGGAGAAGGGCTTTACAGGGTTTTCTATCAGCTAGTCTTTCACCCACACCAGCAACTTCCTCTCCACTCCCAAGCCTCCCTCCCAGTTCAAGTGGAAGAGAAACAGAAATCAATTACTCAATAGGAAAGAGCAGGAGTCTCTCTGTGCCCCTTCGCCACCACATGTGCAGCTGAGGAGAGGAAGTAGGGAGAAAGCTGAGTTCCGAAAGCTACCCCTTCATTTACAAGTGTGCAGTCTACACCCAGAAAAGGCCAGCGGTTTGCTCAAGGGCAGCCAATGAAACAGTGCTGGAATCAAATTTGAGGACTGCTTCTTCTTCTCCTCCTCCTCCTTTTCCTCCTCCTCCTCCTTTTCTTCCTCCTCCTCCTTTTCTTCTTCCTCCTCCTTCTTCCTCCTCCTTCCCCCCCTTCTCCTTCTTCTTCTTCTTTCCTTTGTGTCAGTCGTGGGGCTTGAACTCAGGATGTAGGCACTGTCCCTGAGCTTTTGTGCTCAAAGCTAGTGCTCTAGCACTTGAGCCATAGGAGATAAATGTCCCATGGACTTTTCTGCCTGGGCTGGCTTTGAACTATGATCCTCAGATCTCAGCCTCCTGAGTCAGTAAGATTACAAGCATAAGCCACCAGTGCCCAGATAATTCTGGGTCCTAAATCCCCTGCACATACCCATCAGCACATCAGGCTGTCCTTGTGTGAACAGGGCCCATACCCACTTCCTAAGCTAGAACACAAGGATAGAGACAGTACTGGGCTGGCATACACAGAAAAAGCTGGAAATGGTTCTATGGCTCAAGTGGTAGAGTGCTAGCCTTGAAAAGGTCCAAGGAGCCAGGCAAGGTGGCTCATGCCTTAATCCTAGCTACTCAGGAAGCTGAGATCTGAGGATCACAGTTCAAAGCCAGCCTGGGCACTAAAGACTATGAGAATCTTATCTCCCAAACGGAGTGGTGCTGTGGCTCAGGGGTAGGTTGGTAGCCTTGAGCTGAAGAGCTCAGGGATAATTCCCAGGCCCAGAGTTCAAGCCCCATGACCCACCAGAAAAAAACAAACAAACAAACAACAAAAAAGCCCAAAGACAGTGCTAAGGCCCTGAGTTCAAGTCCCAGGACTGGCAAAAAAAAAAAAAATCAGCACCCAGACCCTGAGTTCAAGCCCCAGAAATCTCTCTCACACATACACCACACACACCATATACAAAACATAGTTCAAAGCTGTGAAGACATGATTTACCTAGAAAGCAGGAGACCCCGAGGTTTTTTTGTTGTTTGTTTGTTTTATGTTTTTTTTTTTGGGGGGGGGGGATGTGAAACAATGGTACAAGGAAGAAGAGGAGTAGGCCTTCGACTCCAGAACTGTGAAATCGTGGAGGTTTTTTTTGTTTTTTTGTTTTTCCCCTTTTTGGTACTGGGGATCAAACCCAGGATGCTGCACTTGCTGGGCAAGTGCTTTGCCACTGAGCTACATCCCAGCCCAAGGGTGTTTGTTGTTGTTGTTGTTGTTGTTTTCCTGAACTCAGGGCCTGGGCTCTGTCCCTGAGCCTATCTGTGCTCAAGACCAGCACTCTACCACTTGAGCCTCGGAGCCACTTCCAGCTGTTTCTGTGTTTGTGATCTTGAGGAATTGAACCCAGGCTTCATGCATGCTAGGCAAGCACTCTACCATTAAGCCACATTCCCATCCCCAAGCCCCTGGCCTCTCATGGTCAGCTCTGATGGGGTGTGGAGGCTGCCACTGGCCCCCCTACACCTTCCTAGGGTGCCCCCGCTCTTTCAGAGTTGGCTCTTTGTTTTGAGTCCTAGTTCCTATTCTCCTCAGGCTCAGTTTCAGATTTGTTCACTGTGGGAGGAGTCACGGGTGAGGGGGAGACACTCCATCTCCCTTAGAAGACTTCAGGCCTCCAGGCTAGGCCAGGACAGAGAGCCATTCTAAAGCAGCTCAACTTGAAGTTTGACAGCCAGCTTCCGCTGCCTCCAGGGACTGAGGGAGGACACAGAGCCTGGCTGGGTGACCCCGCAGCCGGTGGTCAGCTGCGGAGAGCAGGCCACTGGGGAAGAAGGTCAAGTGTGACCTCTTTAGGGCTTGACACAAGAGGAGCCTCGAGGGCCTGGAGTGTGGCCTAAGGGTAGAGTGCTTGCCCAGCATGCATGAAGCCCTGGGTTCGATTCCTCAGTACCTCCTACAGAGAAAAAGCTGGAAGTGGCATTGTGGCTCAAGTGGCAGAGCACCAATATTGAGTAAAAAGTGTCCAAGGACAGTGCCCAGGCCCTAAGTTCAAGCCCCAGGGAAAATAAAAATTAAAATAAAATAAAACAGAAGTCTCCAAGGTGGGTACTGGTGGCTCATGCCTGTAATCCTAACTACTCAGGAGGCTGAGATCTGAGGGTCACAGTTAACCAGTCTGGGCAGTAAACTCTGTGAGATTTTTTTTTTTTTTGGCCAGGCCTGGGCTTGAACTTAGGGCCAGGACACTGTCTTTGAGCTTTCTCAGGGCTAGTATTCTACCATTTGAGCCACAGCACCACTTCCAGCTTTTTCTGTGTATGTGGTATCGAGGATTTGAACCCAGGGCTTCGTGCATGCTAGGCAAGCCAAACACCCAGCCACTGTGAGACTCTTAACTAAAAATCATAATAAAAGCTGGAAATATAACCATGACTAAGCTCAGGAACAGCACTGATGCCTTGAGTTAAAACCCCAGGAACTGCACAAGAAGGGGGAGGGGAGGAGGGAGAGGAAGGGAGAGGGAAGGAGAGGGAGAGAGCAAGAGTGCGGCAACACATTTGTCCTGAGACCCTGGAAGAGAATGGCTTCACAGTCCAGTCTTGCAAAGGCCTGGTCCTCCAAGATACCCCAAGGTTTTCCTCCCCTGGGGCCCTGAGCTGCCTGCATCCTGGGAATCCACCCCCTGCAGCTCCCACACTTCCCTCCTGACTCACCCAAGGTCACATGAGGAGACAGTCATAAGCCCGTGACTCGTTGGTGCCGCCCTGAGTGCCTGGCTGTTGTCAGGCAGGAAAGATGGCAGAACTGGGACTGGAGGTCCTCGGAGCCCTGAAGACAGATGGAGCCTAGAGGAGAAGTCTACACCTGTCCCTCTGGCTTCAGGACAGGCCCAACCAGAGCTCAGCCTCCCTTCAATGCTTACCATTCCTCCCACTGTCAGGCCAACCAGACTCTTCCAGGCCCTGGGGGATCCTCCTTCCCCTTTGACCAAACTTGGTCATCCCCTCACTCCAGAATGGAATCCTCTCTCTTCCTTCCTATTAAAGCTTGCCTTCTAGCCAGGCACCAGTGACGCACATCTAGAGTCCTAGCCACTCAGGAGCTGAGATCTGAGGATCTAGGTTTGAAGCGAGCCCTGGCAAAAATATCTATGACACTCTTGTCTCCATTTTAGCCAGCAAAAAGCCAGAAGTAGTACTGTGGCTCAAGGGCAAAAGCGCCAGATTTCAGGGAAAAAGCTATGTAAGAACCTGAAGCCCTGAGTTCTAGCCCTAGTAGCAACATAAGGAAAAGAAACTGTGCCTGGCACGGATGGCTCATGCCTGTACTCATAGCTACTCAGAAGGCAGAGATCTGAGGGTCAAGGTCAGAAGCCAGCTTGGGCAAGAAAGTCCCCAAGAGACTCTTTTTTTTTTTTTTTTTTTTTTTTTTGCCAGTCCTGGGCTTGAGCTCAGGGCCTGAGCACTGTCCTTGGACTTTCTCAAGGCTAGAGCTTGACCACTTGAGCCTCAGCACCATTTCTGGCTTTTTTCTATGTATGTGGTACCAAGGAATCGAACCCGGGTCTTCATGCATGCAAGGCAAGCACTTTAACCACTAGGCCAAACTCCCGGCCCCCCCAAGAGACTCTTATCTCCAATAAACTACTCAGTAAAAGCCAGAAGTGGTGTGTGGCTCAAGTGCTAGAGTGCTACCCTGGAACCTGAGAAGCTCAGGGACAGAGTGCAGGCCCTGAGCTCAAGCACAAGACGAGTAATAAACAAATACATAAACAATTAATTTTAAGCACAATGAAAAACTTATCATCCCAGAGCTGAGTGCCAGTGGCTCACACTTATAATTCTAACTACTCAGGGGACTGAGATCTGAGGATCAATATTTAAAGCCAGTCTGGGCAAATAAAGTCTATGAAACTCTTACCTCCAATTAACTAGCGAACAGCCCAAAGTATAACTATGGCTCAAAGGTAGAGCTCCAGCCTTGAGTGGAAAAAAACTCAGGGGCAGTGCCCAGGCCTTGAGTTTAAGCCTCAGTCCTAGCACCAAAAACAAAAAGAAAAGTATACAACAACAAAAAGACAGGAGTCATTTCACCTCATTTAAAATAGCTACCATCAAAATAACAATAAGAAGAATGACAATAATAATAATGACAATAATAACAAACAGCAAATGCTGGCAGGGCTGTGGAGAGAAAGTCTTGTGCAGTGTTGATAGGGATGGAAATTAGTGTAGTCATTATGGAAAACCATGAAGGTTCCTCATTGAACTGAAAATAGAACTTGTCGTATGATCTAGCCACCTCCCTCTTGGGTATAGGTCTAGAGGAAAGGAAGGAAAACCAATATGTCAGGACTTCCTTGTTTATTGCAGAGTTATTCATAAAAGCCAAGATTCAAACCAACCTAGGTAGCTGTAGGATTATGGATGCATAATCTCAGTTCAGCAGGTTTTATACACAAGTCCCCAATGCCTGCAGTTAGGTTGAAATGCCTCTTCCCTGCTCCCTGCCTTACCCTCCCCATTTGTTTCAGGCTCTACTTGTCTTGTGTCTTCCTTGGGCAGGAAGGGAGGGCAGGCACCTGTAATTATTATTGAATTGTTATTCCAGAACTGACACTGGGGCGAGGCCCAGGAAGAGAACACTCCCCACTCCCCCCAGGCTGTAATGTAAGGTCTACATTTGTGTTACTTTCACTTAGCTTTCCCTGGGAGAGTCAGAAAATTCCAGGCCTTGGCCTCTCCTGTGGGGCAACACAGTTCAGCTCAAATTTCAGCTGTTTTCCAGCTTCTAGTGGAGCTGGTAGGGGCATGATTCAATTGATCCTAGGAGTTTCAGGTCAACTCAGGCCACACAGCAAGACCCTATCTCAAACACACACACACACACACACACACACACACACACACACACACATATGCTGGTATGATCATAAGTGCTTATAATTTCAGTACTCAGGAGGCTGAGACCTGAGGATCACAGCTCAAAGCCAGCCAGGGTAGGGAAGTCTGTCAGACTCTTATCTCCAATTAACTACCCCAAAAACCAGAAGTGCGGGCCGGGAGTTTGGCCTAGTGGTAGAGTGCTTGCCTAGCATGCACCAAGGCCTGGGTTCGATTCCTCGGTACCACATCCATAGAAAAAAGCCAGAATTGGTGCTGAGGCTCAAGTGGTAGAGCTCTAGCCTTGAGAAAGTCCAAGGACAGTGCTCAGGCCCTGAGCTCAAGTCCAAGATGGGCAAAACAAACAAACAAAGAAACAAACAAAAAAAACAGAAGTGGAGCTATAGCTCAAAGTAGTAGAGTACTAGCCTTGAGTACAAAAGCTCAGAGACAGCTTGGAAGCCCTGTGTTCAAGCCCTACAATGAGAGAGAGAGAGAGAGAGAGAGAGAGAGAGAGAGAGAGAGAGAGAGAGAGAGAGAGAGAGGACAGATTTTTATTGTATGTTTTCTTTCACTTTTGAATTGTCAAATTCTTTGATTTTTGCCAACCAAATGTAAAAATTCACTGAAGTATTAATTTGCTTGTGTGTGTGTGTGTGTGTGTGTGTGTGTGTGTGTGTGTGTGTGTGTGTGTGGCTCATGGGGCTTGAACTCAGCCTGGACACTGTCTCTGAGCTCTTCACCTCAAGGCTACAACCCTACACTTGAGCCAAGCCCCACTTCCCATTTTCTAGAGGTTAGCTGGAGATAAGAGTCTTAGGTCCTTTTGTGCTCAGGCTGGTTTTGAACCTTGATCCTCAGACATCAGCCTCCTGAGTAGCTAAGATTGCAGGCATGAGCCACCACACTGGCTTTAATTTGCATTTTCTTGAATGTTAAGGTTGAACACATTCTCTCTTTCTCTCTCTCTCTCTCTCTCTCTCTCTCTCTCTCTCTCTCTCTCTCTCTCTTTGCAGTGCTGGGGATCAAACTCAGGGTCTTAATGCATACCACGTTAAGTACCTTACCACTGAGTTACATCCTTAGCTCAAGCATGTATTTGTGTGTGTTATTCATATAAGCTTCTTTTTCCTTTGGTGAAATCTCTATAAATGTCTTTTGCCAATTTTTATATGGTATTATCTTTTGGTAATTGGTTTATAAGACTTTTCTATATACAAACTTTTTTTCTCTTTATTTATTTATTTTTTTCCAATCCGGGGCTTGAACTCAGGGCCTGAGCACCTCCTTGGGCTTTCCTTAAGGCTAGCTGCTCTACCAATGGAGCCACAGCACCACTTCCGGCTTTTCTATACATGTGGGTACCATGGAATGCTAGGCAAGCACTCTACCACTAGGCCAAACTCCCGGCCCCCACTGGATTTCAACTCTCATAAACATGTCTCCACTGGGGATTATGTGTTCATGCCTCTATTTCTTCGCGCGTCATTCATTTACTTATAGTTTCTAGAACACATCTGCTCTGCTGGGAAAACTTGTTTTTCTTACATCAATCCTATCTCTCCTCCTTCCTTACCTCATTCCCAAGATCAGATCTTTTAAACACCAATACTAAGTGTTCTGTCACGTCCTGACACAGCTGCCCCAGCTGCATTTCAGGAAGCTGAGGCCTGCAAGGCGACCGCCACCCCCTCCCCACCCCCCAGCAGCAGCACATCAGACAAGACACTTCCAGTTCCTGGTTCCTGGTTCCAGCCCTCGATGCTGAGCTGGACAGAGAAAGATAGCCTATTTGCCGTCCAGGGCTGTTTCCACAAATGACAGGACCAGACCATTTCCCGAAGGGGAAGAGGGCGGGGAGAGGAAGGTTGCCAAGAGATTTGGCTCCTCATATGACCTTGGGCAAGTCCCTTTCCTAGTCCTTCCATGTGTAAGATGTAGGTTTTACTAAAGGCCCTCTGGTCTTAATCTTCCTGGGAAAGTTGGTAGCGTGCTTGCCTAGCATGCATGAATTCCTGGGTTCGATTCCTTGGTACCACATAAATAAAGAATTACAGAGGTGCTTCTGGAGGGCCTGAAAAGAAGTGGAGCAGGCCCTCCTGAGAGACAGTGTACCACAGGACAGGACATTGATACCAGGGAGATGAGTAGGGGACAATCTGGGTACTGCTCTCAGGGAGACATGATATGCTCATTAAACAGAGGACACAGGATCAGTTAAGTTAGCAAACTTGCCCAGAGTCACAGAGCTGCAGGATGTTTTCTTTTCTCTTTTTTAATACCAGTCCTGGAGCTTGAACTCTGGGCTGAGCTTCTGCTCAAGGCTAACCCTCTACCACTTAAGCCACGGCTCCCCTTCCAGCCTTTTGACAGTTAATTTGAAATAAGTTGTCTCACATACTTCCTGGGCTGGCTTGGAACTTCGATCCTCAGACCTTAGCCTCTTAAGGAGCTAGGATTATAGGTGCAAGCCACCCAGGCCTGCTTGGCTTTGTTTTCTTTTTTTTGTGCCCAGTACTTGGGCTTGAACTCACAGCCTTGTACTGTCACTTGGCCTCTGTTCTCAAGGTTTTGAACCACATCTCTGCTTCTGGGATGGAGTATCTGCACCACCAATCAAAGCTACTTAGTCTTGTAAAAGAACTTGGATATTGAAAAATTGGGAAACAGCCTGGCATGGGTGGCTCGTGCCTGCTATCCTAGCTACTCAGAAGGCTGAGATCTGGGCTTAACCCAGCGCAAGCAGGAAAGTCTGTGACTCTTAACCCCAAATAATCAACAAAAAAGCTTGAAATGTAGGTATGGCTCACATGGTAGAGTGCTAGCTTTGAGCCAAAAAAAAAAGCTGAGGGAAAGTATCTAGGCCCACAGTTCAAGCCCTAAGTATTAGCAACAAAGCAACACAAAATTAATACTGAAAAAGACAATCTCTCAAGGGCTCGAGAAACAGGTAAAGGCATGAAGAACCTGCCTCCTACAGCCACTGGGGGGTTGACAAAGGCCTAGACCTAATGTTGAAGTCTGAGCTGAGTTCTTTTCAAGGGTCTTTTTGTAATGATATGGGGCGCTATTTGGCCTGGGAAAGAAATCCTTTGCTGCCAGGCATGGGAAACCTTATTTCAGAATAGTTTGGGGAGATTCCTTTCCTCTAGACTTTCTGGTGACAGAGCTGTGCACCCAGTACCCAGACCGCAGCTCAGCACAATTAATGCCACACTATAGTCTAGGGACTCCAGAGACGCACAAGCCTCTACTTCAGCATAGCCTGGCCTGGCATGGGCCCACTTCCTTCACACTCAATGCCTCGGGCAAGGCAGGAAATGAAGTGGGCGGGGCCTGTGATGGTAAGCAAAGCTGCACGGAGGGAGGTGACTGGTGACTAACTAGCTTTTGGGCAAGGCTCCCCTCCCTGACCACTCTGCAGATCGAGGACCACAGACGATCTCACCTTGACCACCAAGCCTGGCTTGCAGCCAGTAGGCTGCAAATTTATGAGAATTGAGCCAGATCTGGCCTTACAGCTCATACTGCCAGACTTGCCCACTCACCCACAGCTACTGGTGTGCGTGGGGTGCATGTGTGTGAGGTGTAATAATGGGCAAAGAAATGGAACCTTGGTAGCTCCAGTCTAGAAACAAATACTGATGGCTCACGTCTATAGCCCTAGTGACTCAGGAAGCTGACTTATGGAGGATTACGGTTCAAAACCATCCAGGACAGACAAGTAAGATTCTGATCTCCCATATTAACCACCCAAAAGCCGGAAGTGTACGCATCTTCCTTTCTTTGGACCATGTCCTTGACCTTCTACCCCACTGGCCTTCTGGAAAGCCCCACTTTGGGATGCTGACACTGCAGGGTAAGAAAGGAGGCCTGTGGGCAAGCAAAGAGTCTCTGCAGAGGCTCAAGCTATGGGCTGTAACCCTGGGAGGCTCAGTCATTT
The DNA here is from genome assembly GCF_031878675.1 of Megascapheus bottae. NCBI lineage: Eukaryota > Metazoa > Chordata > Mammalia > Rodentia > Geomyidae > Megascapheus > Megascapheus bottae. The sequence continues at coordinate 9,212,551 of NC_143533.1, forward strand.
CCCTTCCCCCGCCCACCCAGCTGGGAGGCCCAGAACTTTCATCATAGCTCAGTTTGTTGTCCTTATAAGGGAAGGCCTTCCTTGCTGCTCCCTAGAGCCATAGCTGGCTGTTAGACAGCCAAGCTGGGTTGGAGTATCCATCAGTCACAGAAAGTAGAGATGCCTCAAGCCCGTCTCCAGGCAGTCTCTTCCACCTGAAGTCACAGGCACTTCAAGAGAAATAGGAGGAAGCAGTGACTTGTGATCAGGCTATATAACCCCTGTGGGGTTCAAATCCCTGCTCCTGATACTTCCTTTGCTCCAGGAAATTTGTTCTGTAAGACTATGACAACAGGAAGGAATCACCACATTGAACTTCCATTTTTTTTTTGAGCACTGTCTCTGAGTTGTTTTTGTTTTTTTCTCAAGGCCAGCGCTCTACCATTTGAGCCACAGCTCCACCTCCAGCGTTTTGGTAGGTAGTTAGTTGAAGGTAAGTGGTCATGAGCTTTCCCCCTCCAGTTTGGCTGCGAACCACAATCCTCAGGTCTCAGCCTCTGAGTAGCTAGGATTATAAGCGTGAGCCATGGGCTACTGGCCCTTGTTTGTATTTTTTTTTTTTTATGACAGCCCTACTGCCTGATACACAATCGCGCATGTCAGTCTCCTGGTTAACTCATTCCAAAGACAGAAGGCCAGGAGGGAATAAATACACTGGAGCCGGGCCTCTGTTCTGCACCCACATTCCTAAGCCCTGTCACCCTGTGGTTTGTGAAACCTAATACTGTAACTACCCATAGTGCATTCAGATCCCTGAGGTATCACAGCTTGTGTTAAAAGTCTCCCTTTTCTACTTCCAGTCCCCAAGACCTGAGGGAAAGAAAGTTCTTACCACATCCTTCCTCAGCCCTGAGGCCAATCACTAACACAATCCCAGTAACTGCTCTTTTTAAGGTGTGTATATGGGGAGGGGTGTTTCTCCACTGGGGATTTACTTCCTGGGTCAGAGGTGAAGAGATGCTCCCATTAGTAAAGACTCCTCTCTGATGAAATGGCCCGTGTGGTTCATCTGAGGTCTCCTAGGCCACTCATATGCCAAGCCAGAGGCAGGGGAATTCATGAGGGACCCAGGGTCATAGCCATAGTGGAGAGGTCCCAGGTCAGGTGTTTCCTGTTATGTTTGGCTAAAAGGCCAGCCTGTCCAGCAGCCCTTGGCAATCACAGTGTTGGGTTCCCACGGGGTGGGGGTTGATGGGAGGAGGTGGCACTGCAATCCTCTCTCGTGGATGAGCAAATTGAGATCTCCTAAAACTGAGCAGTCTCAGTGTGGGACTTGAAACTTGGTAGCTTAATTTGGGGCTCTTACCAACTTGCTCTGAGCAATCGGGGTGCTGTGATATGCCAGGGATCCAAAAGCATAAAACAGGGTTCACGCTCACTTCTAAACATAACAAGTCTGATGGTAAAACAGCTGGAATCATTATTTTGGAACCAGTACAGGAAACACCTGTTCTGTAGAATCATCCATGAGGGAGGGTAAATCTATGGAAATGATATTGAGGTGTCACATATTTGAGCGTGATCTTAAGACGCTTCTCCCTGGTTGCTCAATTGGGGGAAAAAATCAGACAGCTTTGCTCAGGGGGTCAAAATAAACCAACATGTGGAGGTGGTGTTACTCAGAGGTAAAGTAAAGCTGGCACATGCCAGCCCTTAGCATGTAAATAAACAACCAAAACCACCTCCTCATTGCAGTCTTCCAGCTGAGAACCCATGCAATCATAAACAAACAAACAAACAAAAACCACCACACGAAGAACAAATGAGGAACTATCATTAAGAATAGGGGATAGGCCAGGAGTTTGGCCTAGTGCTTTGCTTAGCATGCATGAAGACCCGGGTTCCATTCCTTAGTACCACGTATATAGAAACACCGGAAGCAGTGCTGAGGCTCAAGTGGTAGAGCTCTAGCCTTGAGAAATCCCAAGGACAGTGCTCAGGCTGAGCTCAAGCCCAGGACTAGCAAAAAAAAAAAATGAATAGGGGAACAAAAGACAGGCAAGTTGGGGGCGGGGGCGCGGAGAGGCGGGAGTTTGGCCTAGCGGTAGGTAGAGTGCTTACCTAGCATGCAGAAAGACCCGGGTTCAATTCCTTGGTACCACATATATAGAAAAAGCTGAAAGTGGTGCTGTGGCTCAAGTAGTAGAGCTCTAGCCTTGAGAAAGCCCAAGGACAGTAAGTCAGGTCTAGAGTTCAAGCCAGAACTGGCAAAATAAATAAATAGATAAATATATTAAAAAAAAAAAAAGGAATGCACGTCTGTAATATCAGCCCCGAGGAAGCTTATAACAGAAGGTTCTTGAGTTTGAGGCCACTGTGGGTACACAAGGAGCCTACCTCAAAAAAACCTACTTAACAGGAGTGTGAGGGATGGGAGTATGTTTTCCAAAAATGTATCATGAAAGACATACTCAGGGCAACACGCTGGTAGCTAGCATCTATAATCCCAACTACTTAGGAGCCTGAGATCTGAGGATCACAGTTCAAGGCTAGCCTAGGGTAGTACAGTCTGTGAGATTCTTATCTCCAATTAACCACCAAAAAGCCAAAAGTGGGGCTGGGAGTGTGGTCTAGTGGTAGAGGGCTTGTTTAACATGCACGAAGCCTTGGGTTCAATTCCTCAGTACCACATTCACAGAAAAAGCCAGTAGAGTGCTAGCCTTGAGAAAGCCCAAGAACAGTGCCCAGGCTCTGAGTTCAAGCCCCCGAACTGACACCAAAAGCCAAAACAAAAAGGCATACAGTGGAAATGTTTCAAACTAAAGACGGAGAAAGAGATATCCAGCCAGATGCTGGTGGTTCATACCTGTAATCCTAGCTACTTAGGGGGCTGAGACCTGAGGATCACAGTTCAAAGCTGCCTGTACAGAAAAGTCTGCAAGACTCTTCTCTCTAATTAGTCACCAGAAAACCGTAAGTGGTGCTGTGGCTCAAAGTGGTAGGGTGCTGGCCTTGAGTAAAACACATCAGGGATAGAACCCAGTCCCTAAGTTTAAGTCCTACAACCAACCAAGGGGGAGAGAGAGAGAGGACAGAGACAGAGACAGAGAGAATCTAATAAGATCTAATATTTGATCTAACCAGGGAGAAAATCCAAACCGTGATTCAGCATATTAACTGACCAAGTGACAGAACAGTTGCAATATTGTTAAGTGTACTGATTATATATATCCTTTCAGAAAATACATACTGCTCCCTGTCTCTCTGTTCCCTTAAGTCTTGGAGCTGGCTCCCATACCAACAAACAGGCTTGGGGCAGAGAAGTTGTGTAAAAAGAGATTTATTGCCGAACTTCAAGAAAGATGCTTTTATAAGCAGAAGACACTGAAGGCAAAAGGCTTCCCTGTGGGCCCCTCACCTCTTCCTCTCCACCCCGAAAGCTGGCTACCTCCCTGAGGACTCAGGCAGCCAAAGCAAGGGAACCAGTGACTTGGCCACTGAGGTGGCTCAGAGGTACGCGCCTAGCCAGCTGCTTGATGGAGGAGGAAACTGGGGCTTTGATTCCTGGAGGCAGGTGACTTGGCTAATGCTGAGAGCTCTGGCTTGCTGGAAGAAGAAAGCTGTTCCCTGGGGAAGGTGGTGATGGGGAAGGGATCATGTGACTGGATGCCTGAGAACACAGGAAAGGCAGACTGTGGCATGGGGGGGAGGGGCTTAAGGAGTGTGGTTTGTGGTAGAATGATGGGGTCTCATGAGCCATGGCTATGTGGCTCCCCCCCCACACTGCTTGGTATGAGCCATGGTGTGTATCTGCCCTATGGATCCCTTTTGGTACAGGTTTCTAACTGCACTAGAAGGCCTCAGGGGGCACAGCTGGTGGCTGGTGGAGGCTAAGTGGACAGAAAGGCCAGGGCCTGCTGCACCAATCCTCCCTTCTCAACCCAGGCCCCACCCTCAATCCAGCTGCTGGGGCAGGGTGGGGGACAAGGTTGAGGGAGTTCCCAGAGCTAGGGGCCAGTGGGGAGGACCTTGGGAGGGAACCAGGAATGAGAAAAGAGAGAAGAAAATATTTTCTCTCCTTGGGAGTTAAGGAGAGGCAGGCCACCAGAGGCCTAGGGGAATGGGAACAGTCGTAGATTCCAGCAAGCACAGAAATGGCAGGAATTGGGGCCCAGAGTTGGGCCTAGTGGTAGAGTGCTTGCCTAGCATGCACAAAGACCCGGGTTCAATTCCTCGGTACCACATACATAGAAAAAGCTGGATGTGGTGCTGTGGCTCAAGTGGCAGAGTGCTAGCCTTGAGAAAAGCCCAAGGACAGTGCTCAGGCTCTGAGTTCAAGCCCCACGACTAGCAAAAAAAAAAAGAAAAAAGAAAAAAGAAATGGCAGGAACTCTGGATTTGTTTGGGTTGAACCACAAAGACCCAGATAAATCTCATTTGAGAGGTACAAAAGTCTGGGGACAGGTGGGCTCTGAAGGTTGATTTCTGATCACTATGGATAGGGTTTTTCGGATTTTTTTTTTCCTTCTTAATGCTGGTACTGGGGTTTTTAAATTCAGGCCCTAAGTGCAGTCCTTAAGCTTGGTTGCTCCTTTTTTGTCCCTTAGCTTTTTTTTTTTTTTTTTTTTGCTCAGGGTTGGTACTCCACCACTTGAACCACAGCTCTGCCAGTTTTTCATTTGCTAACTTCAGGCCTCTGCAGGAATCTGCAAGGTTAGACACAGGCTGGTCCAGCAGCAGAGACCAGGAGACCTTTAGAGTTCCTCTTCCCTAGAATGCTCCAGATCTGAGCTTCCAATCACAGCTCACCAAAGCTGAGGGGACAGCAGAAAAGGAAACAGGCCCAGAGTAGGCCACACAGCCAAGGGCTTAAGACTCCAGCTGGACCTTCGGTTTCACCCAGCTGGACAGATGACCCTACAGCCTAGAGCAAAGGCCAATGAAGGGGGAGGTGGGGCTGGCTGCTGCCTGAGAACATCTGGAGATGGGGAAGGTGGGGCAGGGCGGGGGGGGGGGGGGCGCTGCTCAGCTCTGCTCTATTCAGAAGTCAGGAATGTAAACTACTAGGGGTGGGGACCAGAGAAACCCCAGAAACCCCAAGCACTGCGCCAAAGCCCTGGGCTGTCTGGAACAAGCACACAGCACACAAAGCCTGAGTGTGTCTAAGCCAGAGGTCTGCAAGCCTCCAGCCAGACCAGGGAGCCACAGTGGCACTGGGTGGCACACCTGGCACCACTGGTCAAGACAGGGTCAGAAGGATGCCAGGACTCTCTTCAAGTCCTATTAAATCCGGTTGTGCCCAGGGGTCCTTTTACAGCCTGGACTTGGAGCAGGGCTCCTCAGCAGGGCTGAGCTGTGACAGATACGATGGCCACGGCATGCTCTGTGTGACAGGCCTAGGGTGCGCTTCTCCTATACAGGGTCACCAGCTCCTTCCGCTTCTCCTGTAGCCCAGGGGCTTCCTGGTTCAGCTCTCCCAAATCCTTCATTTCCTGCAGGACCTGGGTGGCCTGTCTCAGCTGCTCCACGGCCTGGCTGAGCAGTGTCTCGGCACTCACAGGGGGTGGCTCGCTGCTGAGCATTTTGTTCAACAGTTTCTCTGTGTGTTCGGAGGCCACCTTCACCTCCAGCTGGGCCCGATACAGCTGTTCCCTGGGTTGCCTTGAACGCTGGGGGCCTTCTCCGAGCAAGTTTCCGAGGGAGGAGGAGCGAGGATGAAATGGAGGCGTCAAGTCCCAGGGGGGCAGGGCTGAGGACGGTAAGGCATTCTCTGGGGAGGTCCCTTGGGTGCCTTTAGCCTGGGATGGCCTGGTTGGCTCTGCACTGTCATCCATGCCATTCACGGAGACCTGCTCGGGCCCTGAGGCAGAGTTCTCAGGGCCGCCAGGACTGAGGGCTGAACCAGAAACCCCCGCCCCACTCAAGCACACCTTCATTTTCTCTGATAAGATTTTGGGTGGGGGGGCGGGGGGCTTCGTACCTTCCCGGGGGGTAGCCTCTAAAGTGTCAGAAGAGGGCACCCGAGACAGTTCTGAGCGCTTAGGAGCAGGGGACTCCTCAAGGCTGGAGTTGTCCCAGCTCACCATTAGTTTGTCCGGCAAGATGGTGCTGCTGGGCAACTTAAACCCACTGTCCTCCCCTGCTGCCGCCTCTGAATCCTCTTGGCTCTCAGAGTGGGCCTCGGAGCTGGCTGAGATGGGGGTCGGGGTTCTCTCCTTCACAGGAGTCTCTGCCCCATCACTAAGGTTGGTCCTCTCCAGTGCTGGGGAAGGCTTGGTAGGCGGCATGGGAGGCCGAGGGGTCTCTCGGGGTGGGGCTGGGCTGACATCATGGCCTGGGGAAGACACGGGTGGCCCACTGTCCGGAACATCCAGGTCCAGGCGCAAAATCCCATCAGAAGCTGCTTTGGCCACCTGGTGGGGGGAGTGGAAGGGCGGGGCGATGGTATCCAGGTGTCAACCTCTCACTCCCTTTTACAAGCATCCCATGATCTGGCCCACACCAGCTCTGCATCCCTGGAGACTAACAGGAAGTGCACGTTCCAGAGGCATCCTCCAGTACATGTGTGCATGCATGCGTGCATGCATATTTTTGTGCACACATGTGTGTGTGCACGTGCAAATGCATGCACCTGTACACTGTTTCATCTCTGAGTTCTTGCAGGGTCCCCTCTCTAAGCCTTGTCCTCTCGCCACCCCTCCAAACAGTCCTGTGCTCTCTGGGAACTCATTGCTTCTCTGCAGCTCCTCTCCTTGAAGCTGCCTCACCTAAGATCTTGGAGCCTTTCTATCCATGGGTCTTCCTTCCCGGGGTACCCACAGCTATGTCTCCCCATTGTAAATGTCACCTCCTACCTTGTCCTTGTTACTTGTGGCTGTCAGGACCCACATCCTGGGGAAGCCCTGGCCCCTCCTGCACCTTCCTTCTTGGCTGCCCAACTCCAGCCATGAATAGCACATTTGCCTTTGAAACCCTCCCCCATCAGCTCCACTGCTCTGAAAGAGGCTCCTCCTTCCCCCTCCTCATTATGTGAGCCCAAGGCATTCCTCCAGTCCTATGACACCTGACACCTCTGGCCACCACCCTGACCTGTCCATTCCTGCCGTTCAAGCACAAGCCAGGGTGGGTCCTGCTTCTGCGTTCTCTTCCATGAGTGGGTCCCTCTTCACCTCATTCTGCAGCCAACAGGGCCTCCTCTCCAACTCCTTCCCAGAGTCCCCTTTTCCTTCTCTTCCCTCCACCCAACCTAACCTACCCAGAGCTTCCAAATAACCCCTGAGGGGGGGGGGAATGCCTCTAGTTCTCCTCAATTTCCTTTCCCAGTCTGAGCTCCAAGCCAATGGATCCCCACTCAGTACGCCCTGAAGCACCCCTGCGCCTTGCCTGCCAGCCCTCACTCCAGTCTGTCCTCACTCTGTCCTTCAAGGGTCAGCTAAAATGCTGGTGACTCCTCCTCCAGCCCTGTTGCGCTACAAAACTAGACACTAGCCTGAGCAGTCGGTGGACTGCTTCTTGCTGAGCTCTAAGGTCAAGGACTAGCCTCTTGAGCCTCAGTTTCCCTCAAGCTACCTCTGGCTGAGGGACACATTATACTCCCGCACAGGTGGGTCCACTGTCCTTCCCCTCCATAAGCCCAACTCCAGGTGACCTCAGGAAACAGGTTGCCATAAGCCTGCTTGCTGCTTTAAGGAGCTGGATGAAGCCCTAGGCTCACATGACTTCCCAGCAGCCAAGCTAAGGGCAAGACCTTACCTCCTTCAAGTGAATTCTCGTTGGTGGCCTGCGTTTCTGACCCCCTCGAACCCGATCCCTTGTCACATGCTCCAGGGCACAGCTCTTGTCCACCTTTACCTGGGAGAGAGAAGGAAATAGGTAAGCCCCACCCAGCCAGGCCTTGGAGAGAGTGGAGAGTAGCTATTTTCCCAACTCACTGGCAAGGGCTAGTATCCTGGTACCTCACCCTTGCTTGACAGGGCCAATACTGGAGCCTTCTGTGAGGCCATTCCTCTGCTTCTGGACTCCTGATACCTCGCCATGGCTATGTTGCCTCTGGCGCTCCTATGTCTGAATCTGTCTTACTCTCTGCAGCTGCCCTGTTCATTTCAGTTTTGCTGCCTGATGTGGGCTCTCGGAACTTTCCCCCCAAACATCTAAGCAGCGGCTGAGAACCTGGCCTTGTGTTGGTAGAGTGCTTGCCTAGCATGCACAAAGCCCTGAGTTTGATTCTTCAGTACCACACACACAGAAAAAGCTGGAAGTGGTGCTGTGGCTCAAGTGGTAGAGTGCTAGCCTTGAGAAAGCTCAAGGACAGTGCCCAGGCACTGATCTAAACTGCTTTGGGAAGTAGGTCCAGGAGCAATTAGAAATCCCCGAGTAAGATTCGCATAGGAAGCCAGGCACTAGTGGATCCTGCTTGTAATTCTAGCTACTCAGGAGGCTAAGGGCTGAGGATTGTGGTTCGAAGCCGGTTCAAGCAGGAAAGTATTATTCCCAATTAATTACCCCCAAAAGTGGGAAGTGGAGCTTTGGCTCAAGTGGTAGGGCTCTAGATTCCTAACTAACTAGGATTACAGGCGCGGGCCACCAGCATCCAGATCCACCACCCACTTTGAGGGGCTATGAGTGAGGATTAACTGAAGTATGGCCCAGGGTATAAAGCCGAGACATAATTAAAGAGTGGTCTGGGCAGACCCTCTCCCATACCGTGCATGATGGGCCAGTGACTCGGAAACCATCACAGGACACTGTCCTACCTCATCAAAGGCTTTGTTCTTGCCCCGATTAATTCCTTCATTGAGGGCTTTGATCCAGGATTCCTTCTCTTCCCCACTGGGTGCCTGGAATTTGATGTCACTGACCTGTGAGATAGACAGGTAGGGTAGATGGCAGGTATTTTATAGGGTTCACATTTGAGATCTTTTGTTTTAGCTGGCTTTGAACCCCAATCTTTAGATCTCAGCCTCCTGAGTCGTTAGGATTACATGCACGCCCAGCTTGTTAGAAGCTCCTTATCTCCAGTTTCCAAAGTTGAACCAAAATGACCTCACAAAAAAAAGATTTGGTACCAAGTCTTGGGGGCAATGTGGAGAGACTCACAGAGGGGATCTCTCCCAGACTACTGCTTCCCGAGTCTTGGACAGTAGACTGTGGAAAGAGTTCCAACCTGGTCCTGGCTTGCCAGGAATAACCCAGACCAGCTGCCTGAACTCTGGCTTCAGTTTCCTCTGTGAGTAGGAACAGTTCTAGTCCACACTATCAGAGGTGATAGGTGTTCTAGAACAAGGACCAGCCTTAGCACAACACTGGGCCCCGAACCCAGTCCTGGCCTCAAGTGGAAATTATACCCCAACTCCTGCAACTCTGGATTCTTCTTTCTGGCCTTGAATCACAGGCAGAAAAGAAAAGGGCATCAAGAAATCAGTTCCAATCCCTCATCACATAGATGAAGAGACAGGCCAATTGATGCATTTACACATGGCCTCAAGTAGATCTCTTTTGACTTCCTAATTCCTGAATCCCAGAAGCTGAGAAAGCCAAGAGCATGGGGTCCTGAGTTCAAGCCCAGGACCGGCAAAAAAAAAAAAAGAGGAAGTGAATGGAATTTCTTATGATTCTGACTCCTGAATTCCACACTCAGGCAGAAATTCTGAGCGCCTATGTCAGGATCGGAAGGCAGCATGGAGCCCTGCTTCTGTGAGGCACAATGGCAGGAGAGATGAACAGGACTGATACATCTTGGGTAGCTACAGGTCCTCTGAGGTGGACAGGTCACCAGGAACAGCTAATCTTGGGCCTCAGTTTCTTCATCCATAAGAGAATGGGCCTACAGTTGTCTCAGGGAGCAGTAAAAAAAAAAAATGATGTAAGGCTGGACACTGGTGGCTCACTACTGTCAGCTACTTAGGAGGCTGAGATCTGAGGATCATGGTTCAAAGCCAGCCCAGGCAGGGAAACCTGTGAGACTCATTTCCAATTAACCACCAGAAAACTGGAAGTAGAGCTCAAAGTAATATAATACTAGCCTTGAGCAAAAAACCAGCTCAGGAACAGCACCTACATCCTGAGTTCAAACCCTATAACCGACAAAAACAAAAGGTCTCATGTAAGGCTCTGGAGTCAAAAAAGTAATTGAATAAGAAGACCTATCTAGCTAGCTAGATAGGTGGCTCTTGCCTGTAATCCTAGCTATTCAAGAAGCTGAGATCTGAGGATCATGGTTCAAAGCCAGCCCAGGCACTAAAGTCCATGAGATTCTTATCTCCAATTAACCACTAGAAAACCAGAAGTGGGGCTGAGGCTCGTGGGGTAGGGCAGTAGCCTTGAGCTGAAGAGCTCAGGGACAGTGCCCAGGCCTAGGGGTAGGGTGGTAGCCTTGAGATGAAGAGCTCAGGGACAGCGCCCAAGCCCCATGACCCCCCCAAAAAAAAGAATGCAAGGTCCTGAGTTCAAGCTCCAGTACTAGCAATCATACACACACACACATATGGGCACGCGCAAAACAATACATGCATGTGCACATAAGATATATTTAACACATATACCTATGTATACCACAGGACTATTCACAGAAACTACAATGTATAGACAGCTGATGAATCTCATGGATAAGCAAAATGTAGTACATACTTTTGGAATTGCTGTCAAATAAATGAACACTAGCTACTAGAACTTGGAAATCTCCTATTTAGGAGGCTGAGATTTGAAGGTTACAGTTCAAAGCCAGCCTGGGCACAAAATGACCTGAGACTTTTACCTCCAATTAATCTCCAGAAAATGGGAAGTGGGATCTGGCTCAAGGGTAGGGCGATAGCCTTGAGCTGAAGAGCTCAGGGACAGTGCCCAGGCCCAGTTCAAGCTCCATGACCCACCCACTAAAAAAAAAAAAAAAAAAAAAAAAAAAAGGAAGGCCAGGAGTTTGGTCGACGGGTAGAAGAGAAGTGCTTACCTAGCATGCACGAAGACCGGGTTTCAATTCCTCTGTACAACATACATAGAAAAGCTGGAAGTGGTGCTGTGGCTCAAGTGGTAGAGCACTAGCCTTGAGGAAAGCCCCAGGGCTGGCCAAAAAAAAAAGGAAAGACAAAAAGAAAATAGAAGGGTAAGGCAGACCTAAGTATCTAGGTTTATACTTGCAACACAGAAGGGTGGCTGCCAGAGGCTGGGAGAAGAGGGAATGCAGAAGTATTTAATGAATACAGCTTGGGAGGGGAGGTGATTTTTTTTTTTTTTACACTGGTCCAGGAGCTTGAACTCAGATCTTGGTGCTGTCCCAGAACTTTTTTGCTCAAGGCTAGAACTCTACCACTTGAGTCTGAGGGGAGTGAATGCTGATAACAGCAATTAATGCTGTTGTCTTCCTTCTGGACAAACAGTTCCAGTTTCCTTATCTGTAAAATGGGATAGAGATGCTGCAGAGGCAGACATGGTTAAAGCCAGGATTTGACACATAGTAGGCCCAGGTTAATTAGTTACTGAATGAATGAACCAATAAATGAATGAACCGGCCCAGTGTTCTTTCCTTGGCCCTTTTCTGGGCAGCTGCCTACTCCTTGACCTCAAGGCGCCCTAGTTCTTTGTTGGCGGTGCCCATCCCCCACCCTGGTGTTAGATAGCGCCGCCTCCCCTCCCCCCAACTCTCCTAGTTATGTAATACCGCAGTGTGCCTGGCCTGGCCGCTCGGCATCCCCATTATATAACTTCCTCCTGGCAGCATAGCGACCTCCTCCTTGTACAGGGCTCCCTGGGTCCCCCCTGCACACCAGGCTGAGCCAAATAAATGCTCATTTACATGAGCGGGGTAAATTCGATCCTGGCAGTAGATTTGCAGTGAAGTCAGAAACCCCAGGACACCTTGGCAACTGCCTCTCCACTCAGCCATCAGGGCTGCTGAGACTCAGGGAGGGACCACACTGCATCCCAAGGGGGGGCCTCCCCCCTCCCCGCCCCGGGAAGCTGTAAAGGCCATTCAGCTTCATAATGAGAAAGCTAGCCCCAATGACTCCAATCGCTGCTCCTTTCCAGGAGCTCTGAGCAAGGGATGAGGCTGGAAGGGGCATGACCCTGCAGCATCCCAGAGAACAGAAGGGCCTATGTGCAAGTCAGAAGTCTAGAGCAAAAGAGGGTCAGGGAAGAGTTATATGCATTGGTACTGCTCGGGGTATTGGTGGCTCAAACTTTATTCTTTTTATTTTTTTGCCAGGCCTGGGCTTAAGCTCAGGGCCTGAGCACCGTCCTTGGATTTTTCTCAAGGCTAGAGCTCTACCACTTGAGCCTCAGCACCACTTCTGGCTTTTTCTAAGTATGTGGTACCAAGGAATCGAACCCGGGTCTTCGTGCATGCTACCTCTAGGCCAAGCTCCCAGCCCTCAAGCTTTATTCTTAACTGCTCAAGAGGCTGACATCTGAGGATCCTGGTGTGAAGCCAAGCCAAGGGTTAGGATGTCTTCAATTAGCCACCAAAAGTCCAGAAGTGTTGCAGGGTGCCAAGGACTCACACCTCTAATCCTCACCGAGATCTGGGGATTGCAGTTCAAAGCCAGCTGGGGCAAGAAAGCTATGGAAACTTTTATCTCTAATTAACTGGCCAAAAAAGAAAAAAAAAAATCAAAAAGCTGAAGGTAGAGCTCTGGCTCAGGTGGTAGAGTGCTATAGTGCCTGGAGCAATAAAACTCAGGGCAGGTCCAACTCCTGCTCTGGCCTTGGCCCACTGGTGAAGCCTACCACCTACAGCTGCTGCGTGGTCTCGGGAAAGTACTGGCTACTAGAGAAGGAAATATCCTCAGGGCAGATCTACCATGAGGCCAAAGGGCTCCCAAAGTGAGAGAACACTAGTTACAGCTGTACCCTGAAGCGTTCTGTAATCCTGACTGAATGAGCCAGGCATTCCACAAGCATGACTGGAATAGGGACAATTGAAATAAACACCCAAAAGAGGCTATGTCTTGAAGGACTAAGGCTACACAGGTCCCTGCCACATGCCTGTCCAAGAAGCTCCAAGAACGGAGGCTTGTCTAGAAACTTACGTGCTAATAAGACTGGCCACAGAATAGGCCCTCAGGCCTGGGAAAGGGGGAAGGGCAGAAGGGCAGAGAGGAAAAGGGGGGAGGGGGAAGAGAGGAGGCAGGAAAGAGGAAAGGGCCTTGCTGGCCAACACCAGCAGGACAGCAAGGCCAGGAGTGGCCACCCTGCTTCCTGGCAGCGGCCTGCCTGTGACCTCATGGGCAGGGGCGTGGGGATGGAGAGGCAGAGGGAGAGGGACATGCAAGACACTGGAGTCTTTGTTTATTTGATTAGAGAGGAAAAAGGCGGCCTCAGGACCAGACAGCCAGGGTCACATGACCTCCCGGCCTGTTGGAGGCTGCACTGAAAGATGGGGAACACCCAGGGTGATGAGAAAGGCAGCCAAGAGGACACAGAGGATATGATGCTCTCGGGGGCCAGTCTACCATCTGGCCGCTGGGAAAGCCCTCAAACTGTGAGCTGGGGTGGTGAAGATCATGAGTCCTTTCCCTTTGAGCTATCATCGCTGCCTTCATAGCTCTATCTCTGTTCCCAGAGTCACCAGAGCCAATCTGAACTCTGGCAGGGCAAGGAGATGGAAGAAAGGGTGTGGCTGAAGAAGCTGAGAACTCAGCTATATAAACAGGCCTCTCTGAAGGTAATACCCTACCCAGAGCTGAGCCTGACCCAGGCAGCTGACAGCAACATTCAGGGGTTGGGAAAGTGGATGGGCCACAGACCAGCAGTGGTAGAGGACACAAGCAAGTCCCCCCCGCCCCCTACCCCAGCAGAACCACGCTTAAGAGACAGTCATGGGCCCACGCAGGATGCATGCACTTTGCCTCTCTCACACATACTCAACATCCACTCAGAGATCACTGGGTCTCCAGGATAGAGACCACAGGCCTGAAAGACCAAACTGTGACTTGCCCATAAACTCTCAGAACAGTATAAACCTTTGCAAGGTGGCCAGTGGTTCATACCTGTAATTCTAGCTGCTCGGGAGGCTGAGATCTGAGATTCTCAGTTTGAATCCAGACCCAACAGGAAGACTGGTTGAGACTTTTATCTCCAATTAACTAGCAAAAAGCTGAAAGTTGGAGTTGTGACTCAAGTGGTAGAGCACCAACCTTGAGTGAAAAAGTTAAGTGATAGCATCCAGGCCTTGAGTATAAGCCATAGTACCAGCATACAAACAACAAAGACCATGCCCTTCCATTGGGCATGGGTATACCCACCTAATACTCAGTATTAGAAATCCACAGCCTTCTTAACTGGGCGTAGTAGCTCACACTTGTAATCCCAGCTATTCAGGATGTGAGGATCAAGGTTCAAAGCCAGCCCGGGCACTAAAGATCCAGAGACTCTTATCTCCAATTAACCTCTAGAAAATGGGAAGTGGGGCTATGTTTCCAGGGGTAGGGGGGTAGCCTTTAGCTGAAGAGCTCAGGGACAGCGCCCAGGCCAAGGGGTAGGGCAGTAGCCTTGAGCTGAGGAGCTCAGGGACAGTGCCCAGGCCCAGAGTTCAAGCCCCCCATGACCTACCAAAAGAAATTTTTTTTTGTAAAGAAATCCATAGCCTTGGGGCCGGGAATTTGGCCTAGTGGTAGAGTGCTTGCCTAGCACGCACGAAGACTTGGGTATGATTCCTCAGTACCACATACATAGAAAAAGCTAGAAAAGGTGCTGTGGCTCTACCCTTGAGAAAGCCCAAGGTCAGTGTTCAGGCCCTGAGTTCAAACACTGGGACTGGAAAAAGAAAAAAAAGAAATCCACAGCCTTGGGGCTGGCAGCACAGCTTAGTGGTAGAGTGCTTGCCTAGCATGCAAGAAGCCCTGGGTTCAGTTCCTCATACGCAGAAGAAGGCTGTGACTCAGGTGACAGAGCACTAGCCTTGAGCAGAAAAGGTCTGAGGACAGTGCCCTGGCCCTGAGTTCAAGCCCCAGGACTGGCAGAAAAAAAAAATAAAAAAAGAAATCCATAGCCTCCTTTCCTTGCTCTGACCTCTACAGAGCAGGACAGATTGCTAAAGCATATATGCTCCTTCAGGGTCCAGGACCACAGAGCCCACAAAAGCTTGAGTCTTTCTCTTTAAAACTAGGAGAGAGAGCCGGGTGTGGTGGCGCATTCCTGTAATCCTAGCTACTCAGGAGGCTGAGATCTGAGAACTGCAGTTCAAAGCCAGCCTGGGCACTACAAAGCCATGAGACTTTTATCTCCAATTAATCACTAGAAAATGGGAAGTGGGGGGCCGGGAGTTTGGCCTAGTGGTAGAGTGCTTGCCTAGCATGCATGAAGACCAGAGTTCGATTCCTCAGTACCACATACATAGAAAAAAGCCGGAAGTGGTGCTGAGGCTCAAGTGGTAGAGCTCTGGCCTTGAGAAAGTCCAAGGACAGTGCTCAGACCCTGAGCTCAAGCCCAGGACTGGCCCCCCAACAAAAAAAAAAAGAAAAGAAAAGAAAAAAGAAAATGGGAAGCAGGGCAGTGGCTCAATGGTAGGGTTGTAGCCTTGAGCTGAAGAGCTCAGGGACAGTGCCCAGGCCCAGAGTTCAAGCCCCATGACCCCATCCCCCACCTCTCACCCCCCCACGCTCCAAAAAAACCAAACAAAAACTAGGAGTGAGAGGCTGGGAATGCAGCTTAGTGGTAGACTGCCTGCCTCGCATGCAAGAAGTTCTGGGTTCCATTCCTCAGTACCACATACGTGGAAAAAGCCTAAGTGGCACTGTGGCTCAAGTGGTAGGGTGCTAGCCTTGAGCAAAAGAAGCTCAGGGACAGTGCCCAGGCCCTGAGTTCTAGCAATAAATAAGTAAATAAATAAAACTAGGGAAGAAATAAAATGGCTCTAGCAGGCCCAGCCCAGACATGCTCCCCACCTCCTTATTCTTTGTGACTCAACCCTACTCTACAAGGCTCCCGCTGATGGGCAGAGTTTGGGGTGAGGTGTGAAGGGAACTGGCAGGAGGTGCTGGATAGCTCGGCTAGCCTCAGATCTGATCCCCTCCTCCTGACATCTGTGAAATTACACCCTGTGGCAACATCTGCCGGACTCCTGCCAGGGAAAAGTTGTTCAAATAGCAAACTTTATCTGTGCTCTGGAAGATCCCAGGGAAAGAATCTCCCGGGTTAGTGATCTTCCCCAGCTATAGCCAAGAAAGGAAAAGGAAAGGAGCAGAAAGCTGAGCTGCATCCTCCTAGCCCTGGAATCTAGAGGACTCTAGAGGAGGGAGATAAAGAAGAGGCCACACCCTTGCCTCAGCCCAGACACAGTTCTGCAGGCCTAGCAGGACAGAGGCTTCATGGAAAGCTCTCTTAGCTCAGCCAAGGACTTCATGTGTTCAGGATACAAAAGAGGGCCAAGGATCCACCTCCAACAGCTACTGGCAACTACAGCCTGAGTCCTGAGGGAAGGAAAGAAGAGATCTCGGCAGACCCCGAGGGTATCATCCATCAGCTAGCCACTAGATGAACAGAGAGCTCCAATCTGCAGCAGATCCTGAGTTTGAGTCTCAGTCCACTCGCCAGAAAATCTGCAGACTGCTTTGAGGGGTCCAGTCTTGCCTTCATCCCCAGTGGGATCTCAGACAGATCTTGGCCTCGAGGGAGGCAGTCAGCAGCAAGCATTTTTCTTACCTTGTTCCCTGGGGATCGCAGGAGGATAAAGCGATGCTTCCGCTTCAGGAGGGCACGGAGGTCCTGGCATTTCTCATAGCTGCCCAGTTCCACAGTCTCCACACACTTCTGCTCATCCTGGGGAGAGAAACAAAGGATATGAGCTGGAAAGAGCTAGAACCACCCAGATACTCAACCACACATGCCACACTCCAGACCCAGATCCACCTCAGAGAAGACATCACGTCACCAAATTATGGTATTCAGACCCTGGCGTGCACGTACTGTTTAAGGGGTGTCCACAAAGCTCACCATCCCCAAAAGAAATGGGACACACAGCCTGGGTGTAGGCATGTGCCTAGGGGTGCATCCACTGTGCCTGCAGCCAGAGGTACAAACAGAGAGACTTTAGAAGAAAAGGTAGCCTGGAAGAGGGATGTAGGATATCACAAAATGAGAAGGGAAGAGACTGAAAGAACATAGGGATTCTCAGCAGTGGTGGCTCACACCTCTAATCCCAGCTACTTGGGAGACTGAGCTCTGGGGATTAATGTTCCAAGCGGGGCAGAAAAATCCACACTTTATCTTCAATTAATCATCAAAAGGCCAGAAGTGGGGAGCTGTGGCTCAAGTGCTAACTTTGAGCAAAAACGCTCAGGGATAATGCTCAGGCCCCGAGTTCAAGACCTAGGACAGGAAAGAAAAGAGGGCTGGTAGTGGTAGAATGCTTGCCTAGCACACATGAAGCCTTGGGTTCAATTCCTCTATATATCACATATACAGAAAAAGCTGAAAGTGGCACTGTGGCTCAAGTGGTAGAGTGCTAGCCTTGAGCAAAAGAAACTCAGGGACAGTGCCCAAGCTCTGAGTTCAAGCCCCAGAACTGGCACAAAAGGGGGAAGAGAGAGAAAGAAGGAAAGAAAGGAAGAAAGGGGAAAAGAGAAAGAGAAAAGGACTCTGATACCTAGTGAGCATTTGAGCATTCTAGGTTCTTCTGAACCCTGCAGGAACTCAAAGCCCAGAGTCTTATATCTGCCTCATTAGACAGAGAGAATGAGGCTAGAGGAGAGGTGTCTTTCCCTAGGGGCAAGATGCAAGCCACAGTCCTGAGCCAGGCCAGGATCTCTACTGCATACCACACTCCATCCAACCCAAGCTGTATGTTGCTCTATGCCTGCACGTCTCCCAGTGTGGCACCAGGGCCACACTGAGAACCACCTGAGTATCAGCACCACCTGAGAATTTGCTAGAAACGGAAACTCTTGGACTGAAGCCCTGTTGACTCTTAGACCTACAGGCCTAGGTCTGGCAATGTGTTTTGTGGGTGATTTGTCTGTGTGATGGTCTTGGGGCTTGAACTCAGGGCCTAAGGAGCTTTCCATGAGCTATTTGCTCAAGGCTAGTGTTTTACCACTTGAGCCACACCTCCACTTCTAACTCGTTGGTGGTTAACTGGAGAAAACTCTCATGGACTGTCCTGCCTGGGCTGGCTTTGAACTACAATTTAGATCTCAGCCTATTGGGTAGCTAGGATTGTAGGCATAAGCCACCTGGGCCCAGTCTCAATGTGAGTGTTAACTAAGCGGTCCAGTGACCCTGCAGTGCATGAAAGGTTGCGGATCTTCACCCAGACCAGTGAATGATGCCAATATCTCTGTCTTTTGGTAATACTGGGATTTGGACTTAAGACCTCATGCTTGCTAGGCAGGTGCTTTTACCACCTGAGCCATGCCCCCAACCCTATTTGTTTCAGTTGTGTCCCTGATAGTGTTTTGTGGTCTGGGCCACAGCCAGCCTTTGATTGTAATCCTTCCACCTATGGCCTCTTGTAATTGGGACTGCAGGCATGAACCACTGTACCCAGTCTCAATTTCTTTAATTTACTTATGTTTACCGGTCATGGGGCTTGAACTCAGGGCCTGGGCGCTGCCTTTGAACTTTTTCTGCTCAAGACTAGGGCTCTACCACTTTGAGCCACAACACTGCTTCCGGTTTTCTAGGGGTTAATTAGAGGTAAGAGTGTTGTGGACTTTTCTGTCACAGCTGGCATGGACCCACAATCCTCAGCTCTCAGCCTCCAGAGTAGCTAGGATTACAGCCATACACCACCAAAGCTCAGCTCAATTTCGTTTTTGTTTTTGAGACAGGATCTCACTATGTAGCTAGGCTGACCTGGAACTTCAGACCATCCTGCTTCAGCTTCCCCAAGTGCTGGGGTTACAGGTTCGGACCTCCTGTTCGAAACTCCTAGTTTCCTTGGTCTTGGTCACTGCTATCCTCCTCTTTATCTGCCTCTTCTTTCCCTATCTCCTGTCCACAAAGGATTTTATTAACCTTTGTTTGAAACTTTATTCTCTGGGCTGGGGATGTAGCCTAGTGGTAGAGTGCTTGCTTAGTATGCAGGAAGCCCTGGGTTCGATTCCTCAGTACCACACACACAGAAAAAGCCAGAAGTGGCGCTGTGGATCAAGTAGCAGAGTGCTAGCCTTGAGCAAAGTGTCCAGGACAGTGCCTAGGCCCTGAGTTCAAGCCCCAGGACTGGCAAAAAAGAAAAAGAAAGAAACTTTATTCTCTGGCTTCTTCAGCTTAATTAGCTACACAGAATGAATCCCGCTTAAAGAAAAAAATTGAAAAAAAGCTGCAATATCCAAGGAGCGGGGGTGCGAAATTTTAGAGTTAGATTTTACGAAATCCAGGTGCCAGTGGTTCATGCCTGTAATCCTAGCTATTCAGGAGGCTGGGATCTGAGAATCCAGGTTTGAAGCCAGCTGCAGGATTTAGAAGTCTGAGACTCTTATCTCCAATTAAATCACAGGAAACGCAGGAGATGGCACTGTGGCTCAGCTAGTAGCATGTTAGCCTTGAGAAAAACAAACAAACAAAAAACCAAAAAAACCCTTCCAGGACAGGGCTGGGAGTTCGGCCTAGTGGTGGAGTGCTTGCTTAGCATTCAGGAAGACATCAGTTAGATTCTTCGGTACCACATACATAGAAAAAAGCCAGAAGTGGTTCTGTGGCTCAGGTGATAGAGCTCTATCCTTGAGAAAGTCCAGGACAGTACTTAGGCCGTGAATTCAAGCCAGGACTGGGGGGGAAAAAACAAACAAACAAACAAAAAAACCCTCCAGGACAGTGCCTAGGCCAAATTCAAACCTCAGGATAGGCAAAAAATAAAAATTAAACAACCAAGTTTTCTTTTCTTTTTTTTTTTTTGCCAGTCCTGGGCTTGAGCTCAGGGCCTGAGCACTGTCCTTGGACTTTCCTCAAGGCTAGAGATCTACCACTTGAGCCTCAGCACCACTTCCGGCTTTTTTCTATGTATGTGGTACTGAGGAATTGAACCCAGGTCTTCATGCATGCTAGGCAAGCACTTTAACCACTAGGCCAAACTCCCAGCCCCACAACCAAGTTTTCAATAGCAGGCTCCATATCACACACTGTTACTGTAACTTCTTCAAGGTTTATTGTCTTCAGGAGCTGATTCAGTTCAGTTTGCTTCACTCTTAGAAGCCTCCAGAGTCCCCACCACTGTCCCCTCCAGCTCCGTGTTTTGTGTTTCCATGCAGATTGTGTGGTCAGGCTTAGGCCAGGCTCCTGCAGCTCCACAGACTGCATGCACTGAGCTGGTTTTCAATGCGTACAAGTGTTTGGCCAGCTGCATTCTGTCAGCATGGATTGTAATAGTCTAAGTGTTGCCAGAGCGCTTATCTTTACTGTTCTTAAGGTGGACCACACTGTTTCTTGGTTTGTAAACACGTTTATTTTTTTCCAAACCACAGATACTGTTTACATTCTTCATCTCTTTTTTGGGGGGGGTAGAAGGGGTACCAGTACTGGGGTTCGATTTCAGGGCCTCCAGCTCTTGGCTTATTAGCTTTTTCACTCAAGGCTAATGTTCTACCACTTGAGTCTCCTGAATTCTCTATCTGGGCTGACCTTACCTGTGATCTTCAGATCTCAGCCTCCTGAGCAGCTAGGATTACAGCTGTGAGCCACCAGTACTGGGCAGCTGTTATTGCTTTTCTTTCTTTCTTTTTTTTTAACCATCTGCTATGGCTGTTGTATGAACCACTTTCAGTCTGCAAACAGTTCCTGTCTCCATCGGTGCACACTCGTTGCCTGCAGTTTCTGAGGTTTTCCTGGCTCTTTCATCTGAGGCTCCATCCTCAAGGGGAGGGAAGGGACTATGTCCTGTGGCCCCCAGGGCCACCACTCCTGGCTGGACCTCACTCCCTGTGGCAGTCCTTCTCACCATGTTCTGATCCTCATCCTTCCCTGGGTTGCTCCTTTTTTGGGGGGTGGGGTGGGGTACCATGATGCTCTTTTTTTTTTTTTTTGCCAGTCCTGGGGCTTGAACTTAGAGCCTGGGCACTGTCCACGGGCTTTTCCTCAAGCTAGTGCTCTACCACTTAAGCCACAGCACCACCTCCAGCTTTTTCTGTGTATGTGGTGCCAAGGAATCAAACCTGGGGCCTCACGCATGCTAGGTAAGCACTCTACCACATTCCCAACTCAGTACTTTTTAAAGCACACGATTCTGCAATAAAAGTGGCAATTCTCTCTATCCTATTCTTTGTGTGTCTGTCTCTTGTACAAAACAGTCATTAGAGGGACACATAGCCCAGGTGTAGGAGCGCATGCCTATAAGCGCTGCTATGAAGGACACAGAGATCAGAAGGCCAGCCAGTTTGAGGAAAGGGTTATAGTGAGGGCCTCATTTCAAAAAATAGACAATGTGATGGTATATGTCTCAAATAGGATTATGATCCAAGGCTGAGTGTGGGGGGGGAAACAAGATCTAAAATTGGTCTGGAGGCATGGTTCAAGTGGTAGAGTGCCAGTCTCACAAACTCAAGACCATCCATACCAGAGAGAGAAGACAAGACAGGCAAGACCAGTTTGCTGGACTGTGTATCTAGTCCACCAGAGGCAGACCCCAGGAAGCCTCTTCCTCAAGGGTATCCCACAGAGCAACATGCCAGTGAGATATGCTCACCTGCCCCACATTCACAGGGGACCCAGCAGGACGACCACTGGTTCCAGTGGGGACAGAGTCAGTCCAGCTTCCCACCAATGCCACCCTGCATCTGCTTTCCCCACCCGAAACGCTGAATCATCTCAGCCCTTCTGCAGCTCAGAAAAACGGATAAAGCAGCAGGCAGGCAGGCAGGCAGGCACTGGGCGGGGCAGCATCTTCTGACATCAACCTCTCTGACAGCAAAGGAACAGCCAAGAGCCATCAACACTTGCCTACTTCCTTACATCAGAAAGAGGAATTGAGCTTATAAGCATTTCTCAATTCCTCCTCCAGGGCCAAACTCCCTCACTCTGGAAACTACATTTCAGTTCATTTTAAATACGTGTGTGTGTGTGTGTGTGTGTGTGTGTGTGTGTGTGTGTGTGTGTGTGTGTGTGTGTGTGCGCACATGCCAAGGCCTGGGCACTGTCCCTGAGCTTTTGTGTTCAAAGCTAGCACTCTATCAGTTAAGACACAGCTCTACTTCTGACTTGGTGGTAGTTAACTGGAGGTGAGTCTCTTGGGGTTGGGTGCTGGTGGCTCACACCTATAAACTTAGCTACTCAGGAGGCTGAGATCTGAGGATTGAGGTTCAAAGTCAGCCTGGGGAAGTTCATAAAACTCCTGCCTCCAATTAACCTCCACAAAACCAGAAATGGAGCCGTGGCTCAAAGTGGTAATACTACCCTCGAGCAAAAACACTCAGAGACAGCACCCAGGCCAAGTTCAAGCCTCACAATGCCCCCCCACCCCCCAAAAAATATATATATATCCATCCTTGGGTTTATTAGCCTGAGCTAGCTTTGAACATGATTCTTAGATCTCAGCCACCCAAGTCACTAGAATTACAGGCAGGAGCCACTGGTGCACAACTACACTGATTTTTTTTTTTTTTTTTTGCCAGTTCCAGAGCTTGAACTAAGAACCTGGGCACTGTCCTTGGGCTTTCTCAAGACTAATGCTCTACCACTTGAGCCATAACACCACTTCCAGCTTTTTCTGTGTATGTCATACTGGTGAATCAAACCTAGGACTTGGTACTCTATCACTAGACTAAAGTCCCAGCCCTAATTTTTTCCCCCGCCAGTCCTGGGCCTTGAATTCAGGGCCTGAGCACTATCCTTGGGCTTTCTCAAGGCTAGAGCTCTACCACTTGAGCCACAGACCACGTGCAACTTTTTCCTATGTACACAGTACCAAGAAATCGAACCTAGGTCTTCATGCATGCTAGGCAAGCACTCTACCACTAGGCCAAACTCCTAGCCCCCTGATTCTTTTTTTTTTTTTTTTTAATGCATCATTGGGCTTTTTGTGTTTAGCCATGTGAAATCCTACTTCCCAGCTGTGACCAGATGTGGAGTCATAGTCCAGGACAATTCTGGCAGTGCCTGTGGGCAGACAGCTGAGAACCTGTCACTCAACTCTCATAGCAGCTGGCACTGGAAGAAGCTGTGACAACCCCCTTTATTTATAAAAATATCCCTCTGCTGCCACATTCCCAGCCATGACACCTCCTAATTTGGTGAGAGCCCCAGTACAGAACATCTGGGGGGCTGTCTGCATGTCCTCCTCTCACTGCTTCTCTGACACCAGGAACTGGGGATGTAGTCAGGGCATGCAAGCTGCTTCTCAAAGCCAGCTCTCTGAAACACTTAGATCAAGGTCACTCAGTTTTTCTTGGCCTAGGACACTTAGGAATTTGCCAAGCTACCCTGAAGGAGGCTGAGAGAGGGTAGTAACAGAGAGAGGCTGGCCCCTCTGCCCACCCTCACATAGTTCAGCTGCCAGAGCCTGAGACATACTGAAAAAGCTGCCTCAGAAGGTGGTATTCTGTGTGTGTGTGTGTGTGTGTGTGTGTGTGTGTGTGTGTGTGTGTGTGTGCGTGTGTGTGTACAAGCAAGCATCCCCCCCATACTGCAGAGCCTCACACTTTTGCTTGACATTTTTCTCTTGAATCTGATGTTTTACCACTTGATTCACAGCTTCATTTTCTGACTTTTGCCAGTTAAAAGGAAAAAGTCTCAAAGACTTTTCTACCTGGGCTGGCTTTGAACTGAGGTCCTCCTCAGATCTGAGCCTCCTTAGTAGCTAGGATTACAGGCGTGAGACAATAGTACCAATTGAAGGTGGCTTTATAATAAGCCATTACTAACAGGGAACAACACCGTAACCCCTTAACTTCTCCAGTCTTCAACTAGAACTTTACTGACTTGCATTTATCATACAGACTTTTCTTTCTTTCTTTCTCAATCCTGGGTCTTCAACTCTGGGCCTGGGCACTGCCCCTGAGATTCTTTTGCTCAAGGTTAGCA
The DNA here is from genome assembly GCF_031878675.1 of Megascapheus bottae. Taxonomy (NCBI): domain Eukaryota; kingdom Metazoa; phylum Chordata; class Mammalia; order Rodentia; family Geomyidae; genus Megascapheus; species Megascapheus bottae. The sequence goes on from NC_143533.1 coordinate 9,236,473, forward strand.
ACTCTACCACTTGAGTCGCAATGCTACTTCTGGCATTTTCTGTTTATTTGGAACTGAGGAATTGAATCTGGGACTTCATACATGTTAGGCAAGCACTCTACCACTAGGCCACATTCCCAGTCCTCTGAGTTTCTTTTTGCTCATGTCTAGTGCTCTACCATTTTGAGCCACAGCATCACTTCTGGTTTTCTGGTGGTTAATTGGAGGTAAGAGTCTCATGAACTTTCCTTCTTGGGCTGGCTATGAACTGAGATCCTCAGATCTCAGCCTCCTGAGTAGCTAGAATTACAGGTAGGAGACACTGGTATTTCAGCCTTATTTTTTCTTTTCTTTTTTTTTTGGGGGGGGGGCAGTCCAGGGGCTTGAACTCAGGGCCTGGGCATTGTCCTTGCACACTTTTTGCTCAAGGCAGCACTCTGCCACTTGAGCCACAACACCACTTCCGGCTTTTTCTGTGTATTTGGTAGCAAAGAAACTCTAGGTGAGCACTCTACCACTAGGCCACACTCCTAGCCCCTATTTCAGCGTTCTTGGTCATCCAGATTTTACACCTCCTCAATCTAGGAGGGACATCAGGTTCTGACCCTGTTCTAGAGGCATAAGAATAACAAAAGTTGGGGCTGGGAATGTGGCTTAGTGGTCGAGTGCTTGCCTAGCATGTATAAAGTCCTGGGTTTGATTCCCCAGCACCACATAAACAGATAAAAAGCCCAAAATGGCATTGTGGCTCACGTGGCAGAATGCTAGCCTGGAGTGAAAGAAGCTCAGGGGCAGTGCCCAGGCCCTGAGTTCAAGCGCCAGGACTGGCAAAAAAGAGTGGGGGTGAAGAATAGTACAAGTCACTGGTAGTCTGGTGTTACAGGTGAGAAGAGAGGAATGGGCATGGTCGTGCACACTTATAATCCCGCCAACTAGAAGCCTAAGAGCAGGAAGACTACAAGTTTCCAGGCCAAGCTAGCTGGGTTACAATGCAAGGCACTACCTATCTCAAACAACAACATAAAAGAGCTCCAAGTGCATATGAGGGTTAATTCTTATTTTTACTACCATTATTGCATGGAGCAGACTTCAGTTCTCTGGAACATTCCTTATACAGAATCTTGCCCAGGGACAGGAAGTTCTAGTATCCAGGTGTACGGCTGGGAAGACATGTGCCAGACACACACAGAGTTCAAAGGGACCGGCAGATGCAGAGGTATCATCCCAAACCACAAGCACAGATCTAAAGGAGATCAAGCACTTGCCCAAAAAGGCACATCAAAAGCAGAACAGCAGTTTGGCCTAGTGGCAGAGTACTTGCCTAGCATGCATGAAGACCAGAATTGATTCCTGGGTACCACATTCACGGAAAAAGAAACGGTGCTGTGGCTCAAGTGGTAGAGCTCTAGCCTTGAGAAAGCCAAGACCCTGAGTTCAAACCTTGGGGCTGGTTAAAAAAAAAAAAAGGGGGGGGGGACAGAACAGAAGTTGGGTGTGGTGGCTCATGCCTGTAATCCTAGCTACTCAAGAGGCTGAGTTCAAAGCCAGCTAGGCACTAAAGACCAAGAGACTCATCTCCAATTAACCACTAGAAAACCAGAAATGGCCCGGTGGCTCCAGGTAGCTTTGAGCTGAAGTGCTCAAGGACAGCGCCCAGGCCCAGAGTTCAAGTTCCACGACCGACAAAAAAGGAAAAAAAAAAAAAAAAAGCAGAACAGAGGCCTGAGAATGTGGCTTAGTGGTAGAGTGCTTGCCTAGCATGCATAAAGCCCTGGGTTCGATTCCTCAGTACCACAGAAATAGAATAAACCAGAGTGGCACTGTGGCTCAAGAGGTAGCCTTGAACAAAAAGAAGCTCAGGGACAGTACCCTGAATTCAAGTCCCAAGTCTCAGAACAAAAACAAAAACAAAAGAATAAGCATGACAGACCTGGGTATCTGGAACTCATGCCAAGAAATCCCAGCTACTTAAGAGGTTTAAATCTAGAGATCATAGCTCAAAGCCAGCCTGGGCAGGAAGTCTTGAGACTTTTATCACCAAATAATCACCATAAAGCCAAATATGGAAGTGTGGTTCAAGTAGTAGAACACCAGGCTTGAGTAAACAAAACAAAACAAAAAAACCTAAGGGATGGCGCCCAGGCCTTGAGTTCAAGCCCTAGTACCCATATAAAAAAAAAATTAAAAATTAAAAAAAAAGGCTGGATGCTGGTGGATCATGCCTATAATCGTAACTACTCAGGACACGGAGATCATGGGTCAAAACCAGGCTAGGCAGGAAAAGTACATGAGACTCTTAATCCAATTAACTCTCCTAACACGAGAAATAGAGCTGTGACTGAAAGTGGTAGAGCACTAGCCTTGAGCAAAAGAACTCTGGGACATGGGCCGGGAGTTTGGCCTAGTGGTTAAAGTGCTTGCCCAGCATGCATGAAGACCCGGGTTCGATTCCTCGGTACCACATACATAGAAAAAAGCCAGAAGTGGTGCTGAGGCTCAAGTGGTAGAGCTCTAGCCTTGAGAAAGTCCAAGGACAGTGCTCAGGCCCTGAGCTCAAGCCCAGGACTGGCAAAAAAAAAAAAAGAACTCTGGGACAGTGACCAGACTCTGAATTCTAGTCCACCACCAACCAAAAATAAGAGCAAAAGAGAGCAGCTGCCATCACTTTTTCCCAATCCCAGAACTCTCACGGTCAGCTCGAAGCAGGTCCCCACCTCATTCTCGTAGACCAGCAGCTGGGCCTGGCACAGGAGCAGGTAACGATCTTTCCAGAGACCCAGAAGGCCCCCACTGCTCTTCTTGATCCAACCAGCCTTGTCCGCAGTCCGTGCTCCATGAAGCTTCTCACCCCTGTCCTTCACACCCTGTAAGACAGCATCAGGACAATGCCATGAGCCACGTGGGCCACAGACCACACAAAGGGTGTGAACCCATGCTGGGACCTACGTGATGTCCCCACTCCTCACAAGACAGATATTCCTAATCCAGTGTCACAAACACAGTAATAATAGCAGCAGCCACTGTACACAGTCTCACTCAACTCTTACAATTGCCCTCTAAGGTGGAAGTTCAAGATGACTTTCCAGAATCACATGGCTAGAAGGAAGCACAGAGACAAAATTCAAAGCAGGTCTCTGTGACTCATTTCTTCTCATGTTCTTTAAGCCAGTCAACAAACATATTCAGTACTTATAACATCACCAGAGAATGAAAGTAACAGTTTTGGCCAAGTACCAGTAACTCATGCCTATAATCCTAGTTATTTAAGGGGCTGAGAATTGAGGATCACAATCAGAAGCCAGTTTGACAGACAAGTTCGAGAGACTCTTAATCTCTAACCAGCAAAAATTCAGATCTAGAGGAATAGCTCAGATGGTAAAGCCCCAGTTATGGGCAAAAAAGCACAGAGTGATAGTAAGATTCTTTGGATTCAAGCCCCAGTACAAGCAAAACAAAAGAAAAAGAAAAGAAAGAAAAGAAAAAAAACTGTCATAGGGGCTGGGAATGTGGCTTAGTGGTAGAGTGCTTGCCTAGCACTCATGAAGCCCTGCGTTCAATTCCTAGGTACCACATACACAGAAAAGGCTAGAAGTAGCACAGTGGCTCAAGTAGTAGTGTGCTAGACTTGAGCAAAAGAAACTCAGGGACAGTGCCCAGGCCCAGACTGGCAAAAAGGAAAAAAAAAAAAGTCAGAGCTCACAGTAGGAGGAAGAAGGAATTGAATAAATACCACTCAGATACACATTAATCAATGTAAAATTCTACAAAGGACAAACAGGGGCCAATAAGAAGATAAAGTAGCCAGGTCTAGATTGGGGTAGTATAAAAAGGCTTCCGACTGGGAGTTTGGCCTAGTGGTAGAGTGCTTGCCTAGCAGGCATGAAGACCTGGGTTCGATTCCTCAGTGTCACATATATAGAAAAAAGCCAGAAGTGGTGCTGCAGCTCAAGTGCTAGAGTTCTAGCCTTGAGAAAAAAAAACCCAAGGACAGTGCTCAGGCCCCAAGCCCAAGCCTAGGACTGGCAAAAAAAAAAAAAGCTTCCATGGCCGGGAGTTTGGCCTAGTGGTTAAAGTGCTTGCCTCGAACGCATGAAGACCCGGGTTTGATTCCTGGGTACCACATACATAGAAAAAAGCCGGAAGTGGTGCTGAGGCTCAAGTGGTAGAGCTCTAGCCTTGAGAAAGTCCAAGGACAGTGCTCAGGCCCTGAGCTCAAGCCCAGGACTGGCAAAAAAAAAAAAAAAAAAGCTTCCAGGAAGAGAGAAGATGATCAGGTGTCAATAGTTTATGTCTGTAATATTAGCTACTGAGGAAACTGAGGACTGTGGTTCAAAACCAGAGCTAGCCAAGCCCTGGAGGCTCACTTGTAATCCTAGATACTCTGGAAGTTGAGATCTGAGGATATAGGTTCAATGCCAGCTCAGGCAGGAAAGTCTGTGAGCCAGAAGTAAAGTTGGAACTCAAGCCCAGTACTGGTGTGAGTGCATGCGCACGCGCGCGCACACACACACACACACACACACACACACACACACACACACGCACACACACACGCACACACGCACGCACGCGCACACACACACAGAGCCACCTGGAGCAGAAAAGATGTCAGGACTCCATTTCCAAAACTAGTAAAAAACTGAGCTGGAGGCATGAATCAAGTGGGGTAGAATACCAACTGAGCAAGCAAAGCTCTGAGCTCAAACTCCAGCACACACACAAAAAAAGGATTGCAAGGATGGGAAGGAGTAAGACAATTGACCCTCTGCCTCTCCACTCCTGCACTTCTAATGAACTCACTCTGCAGCTCAGGCATCTTGCCCCAAAGCAGAAGGCTCCTCTGTCTGCATCCCTACCCCAGGCCAGGACCCCAGGCAGCCTTCTGATCTGAAAGTGCAGGCTGGATGCTGATGGTTCATGCCTGTAATCCTGGCTACTCAGGAGGCTGAGACCTGAGGACAGTGGTTCAAAGACAGCCCAGGCAGGAAATTCTGTGAGACTTTTATCTCCAAATGATCATCAGAAAACTGGAAAGGGCACTGTGGCTTAATGTGGTAGAGTGCTAACCTTGAGCAAAAAAAAAAGCTCAAGGACAGCATCCAGGCCCTGAGTTCAAGCCCATAACCACCACCACCACCAACAACAACAACAAAAAAAAAAACTAATCTGAGAGAGCTACAGAAGTCTTCCTTCAATCACTGTGGGTACAGTAGTTAAAAGTCAAGCCTGGATAGACAAGGGAGCCACAATGCCTCCTCAGGGCATCTTGTGTCCTGTCTGCTTGGATGGCTGGGTGCAGAATACATGCCTACCACATGGGGTCAGATTCACCTCTGGGCTCCCAAGCACTCGAGTCCTTTCTTGGGGACCTAAGAAATATCTGTGAAATGGAAATAAAAACCCACCCAGTTTGGCACACCATTTTTGCTTCACTGGCTGAATCACACAGCAGTGAGTGTGAAGGAAGAGTGGCAGGGAAAGGAAAGTGGGAGGTCAAGAGCAGAAATGGAGAAAACTCTAGAAGGGAACCAGCACTCACTAATTTTGACTATGCTATAATTTACATAAAACTCAAAAAGGGGGCCCCAGTGAGAAGAGGCACGCCTCTCCCCAGGGATGTCTTGTGGCCACAGCTGTCTTTTGGAAGGGCAAGCCCAGACACAAGTAAGTGTGGTGAGCTGTCAGGAGGCGGGCAAGGCCTAGCTTTACCTGCTGTCATGACCCAAGGTGGGGGGAGGGAGTCTGGGGAGCCCCAGACAGCTTCTCCCTGGCCCCTCGCTACTTCCTGACCTGTGGGTTCTGGGGGTGTGCAGAACTGTGGGCAAACCTCTTGGTCTCAATTTGTTTAGCCTCATCCATCTTTGACATGGAGATGTTAACAGAAAAAGTAGAAAACTTTATATCCATGGGGGCAGGGATTTTCAGTTTGTTTACTACTATCCCCAGGGACCCAAGGTGCCTGGTACCCAGTAAATACTCAGAAAAGGTTTGTGGCTGAATGGAGATAAGAAATATAAAATAGTTCCAAGGATGTCATAAGCCTAGTAGGTTGGCAGCTGTCATTTCTGTTACTGCCAGCTCTCTGGCTCTCAGGGACTCTTTTGTGTGTCTGGGTCCCGATTGGGAACAATGATTTTCTAATCTACAGTGCTAGCCCCAAATCTCTACCAATTCCAGGAATACAGGGAGCCTCTTTGGGGAAATGGGATGGTCTTGATACTCTTCCCGGAAGCAAAAATGAGGAAGTAGAGGGTTGGCCAGTTATGAGCCATCCTGCCTAGGGGAACAGGGAACTTAAGGGCCCCTTGACAGAGAGGTGGGGGGAAGACTCTCTGAGAACCCCTCCCGTGTCACTGTTAGTACCAGGTACTTAGCTCCCATGAGCTAAAGGACCCTGGAAGGCTGTCATAGGACCCAGGGTGAGAAGGGAAAACAGGGAAACAGGAACTCCCTACACCTACATGTCTCACACTCAGCACTCCTACCAGCTTACCCCACTACCTGACACAGGAAATTTCCTCCTAGCTGGAATCTCTGGGGGACAAGGTTGGAATCTGGTGTCACGATCACTGTTAGCTCTGACCAGAGCTCAGTGAACAGTATGACTGCATTAGAGAAATAAACTCCAGGCCTAGAAGGCTGGGTGAGAGCTGGGCATGGTGGCTCAAGAGGCTGAGATCTGAGGATCAAGGTTCAAAGCCAGCCGGGACACAAAAGGACCTGAGACTCTTGTCTCCAATAAACCAGTAGAAAACGGAAGTGGGGATTGGCTCAAGGGAAGGGACGTAGCCTTGAGCTGAAGAGCTCAGGGACAGGGCCCAGGCCGAGTTCAAGCCCCATGACCCACAAAAAAAAAAAAAAAAAAAAAAAAAGGTTGGTGGGACTGAGGCAAATTAGTGGGCTACAGATGAGTGTGAATCAACACCCAGCCATCCTATGGGAGGCCTGGCTGGATACCAGGGTCCTACTTGCCTCAGCCCTCCATTAGGCCATCTCCTTGCCCCTCAGACCTCTTCCCAGCAGGGGGCCTGGCTCTGCCTCAGTGAGTTTTAACAAGGCACCCCTCCCCTTGGCAAGGCTCACAGGGAATGTTTTGTCCTGCTCAGCCAAGTTTCTAGGCCTCTTCTCCTCTTATTGAGCAGCTGACCACTGTTTCTGTTTTGCCCTCCCCCACCCATCCATCCTCACCAGGCTCTCTCCTGACCACTGTGAGCAGCCACTGAGACAACCGTGGCCATAAGCCTGGCTTCCTATGCCTGACACAGGAGGCTCTGTGGGAAAAAACAAACAAACAAAAAACAGGAGCTGGTGGCTTATGCCTATAATCTTAGTTTCTCAGGAGGTAAGATCTGAGGATCAGGGTTCAAAGCCAGACAGGGCAGAAAAGTCTATGAGATTCTTTTCTTCAATGAGCCAACAAAAGTCAGAAGTAAAGGCATGGCTCAAAGGATAGAGCGCCAGCTCTGAACAAAAAAGCTAAGCAATTGTGTGGGGCTCTGAGTTCGAGCTCCAGTACTGGTAGCAAAATGTTCTTTTTTTTAAACTTACTTCATTTATCTTTATTTTACTTACTTATTTCTTGGTTTGTTTGTTTTGTGGGTCATAGCGCTTGAACTCTGGGCCTAGGTGCTGTCCCTGAGCTCTTCAGCTCAAGTCTACGGCCCTACCCCTTGAGCCATAGCACCACTTCCAGTTTTCTGATGGTTAAATGGAGGTAAGAGTCTCTCGGACTTTTGTGCCCAGGCTGGCTTTGAACCTTGATCCTCAGATCTCAGTCTCCTGAGTAGTTAGGATTACAGACATGAGCCACCAGCGCCAGGCCCAAGTTGCTCTTATCTTTGTACTCTGAAGATAGATGGAGGGGCCCCGAGTTTGGCCTAGTGGTAGAGTGCTTGCCTAGCATGCAGGAAGATCCGGGATTCCTTGGTACCACATACATAGAAAAAAAAAAATAGAAGTATGCTGTGGCTCAAGTGGCAGAGCTCTAGAAAACCCAAGGACAGTGCTCAGACCCTGAGCCCAAACCCAGAACTAGCAGCAGCAGCAGCAGCAGCAGCAGCAGCAGCAGCAGCAGCAGCAGCAGCAGAAGAAGAAGAAGAAGAAGAAGAAGAAGAAGAAGAAGAAGAAGAAGAAGGGGAGGAAGAGGAGGAGGAGGAGGAGGAAGAGGAGGAGGAGGAGGAGGAGGAAGAAGGAAGGAAGGAGACGACAATGACAGATGGAAAGCCATAACAAACCCAGAACAGAGAAGCAAAGACCAGTAGAAGAAACTACTGGCATGTTATAATAGAGACCTCAGGCGGCTCCAGCCAAACTTTGCCCTTAGATTAGTAAAGTAGCCCAAACTCCAGAGAGAAGCCACCATGTCAGAGCCCTGGGATCAGAGACTGTGGTGGAGCAGGCAAAGAGAAGAAGCACAGGCCCACCCTCAGGGAAGCCACTAACATGGGGAGTGGGTGGACGTCTCCGGCTTGTAGTGTAGGGAAGTCATTTGAGAAGGTTGAGGGTGGGCAGAGCTCCAAAGAAAGTAAGAGAAGGAATTATTCCACTCTTAATCCCTTCACCACAGAGAGGATGACCTGTGAGGACACTAGATTAATTAACTCAATGTCACAAAATCAGTATTGGGACAGGGCAGGGGGGGAAAAGTAAAGAGGGCAGGACTTCAGATGGCCCAGGAATTCACAGAGTTCTCGACATCTGGGAATCAGAAAGTCTCGCTATTAGAGATTAAGGACTAGAGCCAGCACAGGGCTGAGCCCAGGAGGCCGCAGGGAAACTCCCTTTAATTGGGGGTCAAAGCAGATCAGGAGATGGAGTATTTCTCATCCACATCCTCAGGGAATAGGGAAGGGGCCTGAGCCAGAGAACCAAGTCCTGGAAGCAAGCACCCAAGCAGCCCCACCCGTGACAGCAAGAAGGAAACCACAGCAAATCTTAGTGGCTATCTCGCCTCCTATCTAGACCCACTGAGAAGGGACCACATCATGCCGTCAGGCCTGGGGGAGGTGGCTAGGCCCTGTATTTTATAGAAGAGGAAACGCTGGCTAAGAGGGGAAGTGACTTATCTATCATCCCACAGAACTGCAGGGCTGGGTCTAGAGGGAGCCAGCCGCCTACCTGCTCCTGACCAGTGGCCCCAGGAAGTAGGGAGATGGATACTGACAGGGACTCAGGCAGCCTGGACCACTCAGGGGTCTCCAGAAGGCCAGGGTTTCCTTGTCACCTATCCAGGCAAAAAAAAAAGACTGTTCCTTTCTTTGGGGTTAGAAGGGCAATAGATGGGAAAACTTCAAGGGATAAGAAACAGCATCACCAGTACGTTATACCTGTAACCTAGCTACTCAGGAAGCTGAAATCTGAAGATTACAGTTCGAAGCTAGCCAGGACAGGAAAGTCCCTGAGTTTTCTATCTTTACCAAAAAAAAAAAAAAAAAGCCCGAAGTACAGCTGTGGCTCAAGTGGTACAGCGCCTGCAAGCCTTGAGTGAAAAAAAAACAAAACAAAACAACTAAGAGACAGGACCCAAGCGAGTTCAAGCCCAGTTCTGGTGCACACAAAAAAGAGAAAGAAAAAATAAAAGAAAAATCATATTCACATTCATGCGAAGGACAGTCATTAAATGCTTGCTAGGAAAGATAGGGCTGCTGGGAGAACAGTTTGCATGCAAAGGGCAGAGATCACAGGGTACCTGATAGCACCCCAGACCAAGTGTGTCCGGAGAAGGTAAGAGTGAGGCTCAAGAGGCATCTCTCCACCAGTCCTATAAGTTCCTCAGACACTTAGGTATTCCCAGGGATGTTGGAGGTGCGGGGGGGAATGCAGAGACCTGACTATTCAGCTAGGATTGGGGCCAGGGAAGATGTTAAGAGGGGAAAAAGAGGACGGGAGTTAAAAGTAATTTCCTCAGTCTCCCTGCCACCAGGCTCTGTGAGTGTCAAGATTCCTTGAGCTAACGATCCTGGAAGCTACAAGGACCTCTTTCCCCTAAGCACATCCATACACAGACCTGGCCAGAGCAGGGATGGAACCCAAGGAGCGACCCAGGCCCCTCCCAGCAAGTCGGAGCCTCAGTCTCCCCATCAATCCAATGGGAACAATAACAGCCACGATTTCCACACAGAGAGGAAAAGTCAGAAACATGATGAAAGAGGATGCGGTCTGCCAAGTGCCGGACGCGGTTCTCTTCCCCCGCCTCTACCCTAGGCTTTCTCAGAGGAGGAGGGGGGGCGGCTAGGGGGCAGGAGGACGGGGTTCCAGGCCGGTGGACGAAGGCCTGCGTCCGAGACCCCCAACCCCGTGAGAGACTCGGTGACCCCTGCCTGGCCGACCCCACCTCTCCTCACTCCGGTTTGGCCCGGCTGACTCCGACCCTCACCTCCTCCTCCATGGCGAGTCGGTGAGGTCCGGCTCGAGGTTCCGCCGCTCACTCCCGGAGCCGCGAGGGACCCGCCAGCTCCATCAGCGCGCGCGGCCGGGCGGCGGCTCTCTACATTCTGTCCCGCCCGCCGCCCCGGGCTCAAGAAACTTCGGGGGGCGGGACCGGGGGCGGGGAGAGGCTTCCGGGGCCGGGAGGCGGGGCTAAAAGGCCTGAGAGAGGGATGGCGAGGGGGCGTGGTCTAGGGTGGGGCTGGAACGCCCTAACTAGGGGAGGAGTGGGCGTGGTCCGTGGTAGGGGGCGTGGTCTATCGGGGCGGGGCGGGGAGCCCAGGCGCTGAACTGAGGGGCCCTGGCGGCGACGGAACGAGAGAGGAACTGGGCGGGGCGCGCGGTGGAGAGAGGTTTCCCGGGACCCGCGCTCGGGAGAGTGACTAAGGAGTGGGTAGCGACCTCAAGCGGGGGTTGAGGCCGGGGAAGGGAAAGGGGGCTTCCGGCCCAGAGACCAAGGCGAGGGCAGCAGGGAAAGGCCGGAGGGCGGGGCTGGGAGGGGCGGGGGGCGGGCCCTGCCAGAGCTGGAGGCGAGGGCGGCTGCTTCCTTTGAGGTCTGGGGGGGGGGGGGGGGACACACTGTGGCTGGGCTTTGCTGGAATGGCCTCAGCTCCCCGGGGCGGCCGGGGACCAATGCACAAAGACGCTCCTCCTCTTTCCTCCTCCCCGATGCCTCCTGGGGTTAGGAGTCTGTATGTTCCTGGACCCTCCAGGAGGAGCTGGGCCTGGATCTCTCCCCTATGGATCGTATAACAGAAAGACTTGGGGCTGGGGGTCTGGACTCCAGGGTCCTGGGTAGGAGGATCCATCTTTCCCTGACTTTCAGCGATCGCCACCCTCCTCCCCCCCCACACACCAACAATCCTTTCCTGACTCCGTTAGCATGGCTGCGCCCCTCTCTGACTCCCTAACGCTTACTCCATCCAGTGGTGATTTTGCAGCCCTGAAATTACCAGAGAGTGGAGTATTAAAGACTAGAGAGACAAGGAGGTATCATCGAAGCCTCCGTCAGCAGCCATCTCCCCCAGCGTTACTGGGCAGCCTGGCCCCATGCAGAATTAAGCCCATACAAGATCAATGGTGACCTCCTTTGGCTGTAGCTGCTATAGCAGCAGCTATGTTAGTGGACATAGCTCCTCTTTCACTACCTTCTACTAGTCCTTGGGCTTGCAGCATATTTCCAGCCAAGGGGCAAGATGTTGGGCACACTTGGTCTCATGCCTGGGTCTGGTTCCTTTACCTAAAGGGGGAGAGAGGGAGGGAGGGAGGAAGGGAGGGAGGGGGGGGAGAGAGAGAGAGAGCGCGCCTGAGAAAGAGGGGATATATGGTAACCTCTTATAACAGCCACATGTGTTTATTCTCTCAATCCTTAGAGCTGTCTAATGTTTCACGCCTTGCCTGAAGACTTGGATCTTGAATCTGAAAATTGAGGCCCTACCTGCAGGAAACCAGAGACCCTGGGGAAATTTATTGTTACACAGAACCAGCCCTGTTGGGGGAGGGGAGTGAGCAGTGAGGTCAGATGTGCATGTGTGTGTGTGTGTGTGTGTGTGCACGCCTGAGTGTATGTGCTGGTACAAGGGTTTGAACTCAGAGCCCGGGTATTGTCCTCTAGCTTTTTCACTAAAGGCTACAACTTGAGCTTTTTGGTGATTAATTGGAAATAAGAATCTCATGGACAACCAGGCATAGTGGCTTATGCATGTAATCCTAGCTAGTCAGAAAGCTAAGATCTGAGGATCTCAGTTCAAAGCCAGCACGAGCACTAAAGATGGTGAGACTTCTCTCCAATTAACCTCTAGAAAACCAGAAGTGGCACTGTGGCTCGAGGGGTAGAGAGGTAGCCTTGAGTTGAAGAGTTAAGGGACAGCGCCCAGGCCGAGTTCAAGACCATCTAGAGAGAGAAATGCTGAGAATAGTGTAGATGAAGGAGTACACACAGTGAGTTGTTGAAACTTTTCCCTTGAAGAAGGACCTACTTGTATTCTAGCAGTGTTAGCTAGATAGGTGCTGGATCAGAGGAAATTCAGAAGGACTCAAAAAAAGGAGAACTTATGGGATTTCCTGCCTTCTTATGGAACTATAGGCAGGTTTTGCCTGGTCATATGATGGTGGGTGAGGGGAAAGTTTTTAAGATGCCACCAGGGAAGTGCAAGGCAGAGGAACACTAAGAATCTCATGTAAGGAATTTGAGAAGCTTGAAGCAGGGTATGCCAAGTTTCATTTGCATTTTACAAGATCATTTGCATAGCTGCTGTGTGCTGAGTGACTGGAATAGCCTGGGTAAGAGAGACAGAGAAGTCCTTTGGGTAAGATACAGGTGGAAGTGATGGATCCTGAAACAAGTAGAGCTTTGAGGATGGTAGGGACACATTTCAAGAGACAGGAAACAGAGGGACCAAGTCTTGGAGGGAGTGGTTTCATTATGCATAGATTCATCTAATTAGAGAGGCTACTGTGTGTCAGAGATAAAGGCATAATATGACAAGCATTCTAGTCTTCCTGATGCAGAGAGGGATGATAGGGCAAATAAACAAATGAACATGATAATGACTGTTCCAAGTTCTATAAAGGAAATAAATTAGGTAAGAACAGTTATAGAGGAATCCATTACAGGTATATGGGGGGATTTCTTTCCTTTCTTTCTACCTTCCTTCCCTTTTGTTGATGGGGTTTCATTATGTAGTTCAGGCTAGCATCAAACCTGATATACAGCCCAGGCTTACCAAAAACTGTATTAGTCTCCTGAGTCCTGAGCTGACAGGTATATAGCACAAAGCCTGAATATGAAGCCTTTTCTGAGGAGTGAGTATTTTGACTAAGAACTGAAAGATGAGCAAAAAGCAGCCATGCAAAGAGGATGAGTGGAAGGAAGAGGGTATTTCATGCAAAGGAAAAAAGCAAGTTAGTGACTTGGGAGAGGGCGTTAGCATTGTTTATCTTTGCATGTGTATGTGTACATGTCAGCGAGTACTGGGGCTTGAATTCAGGGCCTCTTGCTTGTTTCTTTTGTTTGTTTTGGCTTGAAGGCTGGTGCTGTACCACTTGAGCTACATTTCCATCTTCTTTTTGTTAGTTGGAAAGAAAGAATCTCTCAATTTTGTCTGTCCACATTGGCTTCCAGTTGCGATGATCAGATCTCAACATCCTGAGTAGCTAGGGTTATAGGTATGAGGTACTGGCAATCAGCTGCTTCACTTTTAATGTTTATTATTATTTCTTTTGCCAGTTCTGGGATTTGAACTCAGGGCCTGTGCACTGTCCTTGGGTTTTCCTCAAAGCTAGCACTCTACTACTTGAGCCACAGTACCACTTCTGAATTTTTCTATGTAGGTGGTACTGAGGAATTGAACCCGGGTCTTCTTCATGCATGCTAGCTAGGCAAACACTCTACCACTAGGTCAAACTCCCGGCCTTCGGCTGCCTAACTTTTTACAAGCACGGATCCAGAGGGAACTTTTCCACTCCTATCTAAGAGTGGAAGAGGCAGAGGACAAGGAGGAGGGAGGATAAGGACAGAAGAGTAAGACCTACCAAGGAAAGAGGCCAGGTGAGGTAACAGGGCCTGTGATATGTTCTGGAGGCCATAGGAGTGGGAATCATTCGTTTTCCATTTCCCTTCCTCCACAAGACTTCTTGAAGCCACAAAAGCTGGGAAGCAAAAGCTTGCAGGGAAAACACCCTAGGTGGAGGGGCGGGGCCCCAGGCTCCTGGGCGTGTGTCACGTGACACGGACCTGCATGGCTGTCCTTTGTGGTGGTTACAACTGAGCCAAGGATTGTTACCCTGGAGCTGGCAGGTGAGACCTGGAGGGGGGGAGGAGGAGGAGGAGGAGGAGGAGGAAATTTTGATAATGAAGAAATCCATTTCCCCTGAAAGCTGACTTCCAAATCAGGCTCTGGGTTAGACGAGGAAATGAACCGGGGAGCAGTGTTGTGCCGTCCTAAGAATTGACCCAGCAGCGGCAGCAGAGAGCAAAGAACTGACCCGAGGTGCACAACAGCGGAAAAACCGAAGAGGAAGTACTGCGCTAGATGGAGAAGACCCTGGCCACGCCTCCCTCCCCGCGAGCCAATCAGAACTCAAAGAACAGGAGGGCGGGAGAGGGGGCGGGGCCCCAGCCTGCTGAATCGGCGGGGCGGTGTCTCCCTCAGCGCAGGGCTTCAGCGGGCTCTCTCCCCAGCTAGGAGTCCTGGTAGTTTGCTGCTGCCCCCACAAAAGCCTGGGTGAGCAACCGCTATGGCAAAAGGTCCTAGCAGGTTCTGTAATGCTGAATATTACACTTAGGCTATGATCCAGAATTTCGAATCCATGGATTTATTCACAAGAAATGAGCCAGGCATTAGAATCCTAACTCACTGAACAGAAGAGATGAAATCTGAGGATCAGGGTTTGATGCCAGCCCCGGCAGGAAAGTCAGATTCTTCAATTCACCACCAAAAAAAAAAAAAAAGCTGGAAATGGAGCAGTAGCTCACGTGGTAGAGCATTGAAAAAACAAAACAAAACAAAACAAATCTCAAGGAAAGCACTTAGGCCCAGAGTTCAAGCCACAGGATCTGTACAAAAACGAAAGAAGTGTACACCTCAATGCACAGCAAATCCACTCAGCAGCAGGCAAACGATTAACAACAGTATTCAATAGAAAAGAACCAATTCTCCAATTGTTGTTACAAGCAGAAACATATAAATCTCAAAATCGTTATGCTGAATGAATAATGTATATCTGTAATTAGAAGTACGAAAACAAGCTAATCTATGGGAATGCAAAAACAAAACTGGGCTGGGTGCTGGGGGTTCATGCCTGTACTCCTAGCTATTCAGGCTGAGTAGCTGAGATCTGGGGATCACAGTTACAAACCAGCTTTGGCAGGAAAAACTATAAGACTTATCTTCAGGAGTGTGGCCTAGTGGTAGAGTGCTTGCCTAGCATGCACGAAGCCCTGGGTTTGACTCTTTGGTACCACACACACACAAAAATCTGAAAATGGTGCTGTGTCTCAAAGGTAGAGTGCTAGCCTAAAGAAAGCTCAAAGATGGCTGGGAGTTTGGCCTAGTGGTGGAGTGCTTGCCTAGCATTTACAAAAACCCAGGTTCAATTCCTTGGTACCACATACATAGAAAAAGCCCGAAGTGGTGCTGGGGCTCAAGTGGCAAAGCTCTAACCTTGAGAAAACCCAAGGACAGTGCTCAGGCCCTGAGCTCAAACCCAGGACTGGCAAGAAAGCAAGCAATCAAGCTCAAGGACAGTGCCCAGGCCTTGAGTTGAAGCCCTAGGACTGAGCCAAAAAAAAAAGGGGGGGGAACTCTTTTTTTCTCTCCTCAAATCGTTTTTAATGCGTTTTTCCACAGCCATATAAATTTAAAATATGTAACAACAATAATACAACTATAGAATCTAGGTTCTCTTTTAAAGCAGCAGCATATAAAACATAGAAAAGCTAAAACCTCAGCACAAGCTTCTAAAAAACAAGGACTGAGAGGTTTTTGATGAAGACATGAAATGTACAAAATACAGTACACAAAATACTAGGGGGGGGAGGTGAGACTCTCATCTTCAATTAACCACCTAAAAGCCAGAAGTGGCACTGTGGCTCAAGTGACAGAGCACTAGCCTTGAGCAAAAAAAAAAGTGTCCAAGTACAGGACCCAGGCCCTGAGTTCTAGCCCCAGGACTGAAAAAAAAAATCAACGATAATGCCCAGGCCTCCCCAAAAAGCTAGAAATAAAAATGTGTGGCTTGGCCGGGAGTTTGGCCTAGTGGTTAAAGTGCTTGCCTAGCATGCATGAAGACCCGGGTTCGATTCCTCGGTACCACATACATAGAAAAAAGCCGGAAGTGGTGCTGAGGCTCAAGTGGTAGAGCTCTAGCCTTGAGAAAGTCCAAGGACAGTGCTCAGGCCCTGAGCTCAAGCCCAGGACTGGCAAAAAAAAAAAAAAAATGTGTGGCTCAAGTGGTAGAGTAGCAGCTAAACTTGAGCAAAAAAAGCTAAGGGAGAGCCGGGAGTTTGATCTAGTGGTAGAGTGCTTGTCTAGCATGCACGAAGGCCTGGGTTCCATTCCTCAGTACCACATACATAGAAATAAGAAAGGCTAGAAGTGATGCTGGGCTCAAGTGGTAGACCTCTAGCCTTGAGAAAAGTCCAAGGACAGTGATCAGGCGCTGAGTTCAAGCCCCATGACTGGCAAAAAAAAAAAAAAAAAAAAAAAAAGCTAAGGGACAGAACCCAGTCCTTGAGTTAAAGTTCCAATGCTAGCACACACACAAATACAATAAATAAATAAACAAACAAACAAACAAATAAATATGAAGTTCAATTTCAGTGCTCAGTGTAGGTATATATGCTAGCAGCTATTACTTTGGCTAGCACAGGCACTATTCAATTGCAGAAAGCTATGAAAAATTACCAACAACCGGGGCCAGGAGTTTGGCCTAGTGGTTAAAGTGCTTGCCTAGCATGCATGAAGACCCGGGTTCGATTCCTCGGCACCACATACATAGAAAAAAGCCAGAAGTGGTGCTGAGGCTCAAGTGGTAGAGCTCTAGCCTTGAGAAAGTCCAAGGACAGTGCTCAGGCCCTGAGCTCAAGCCCAGGACTGGCAAAAAAAAAGAAAAAAAGAAAAATTACCAACAACCTAGAAAACGTCATCCCTGTCCTAGTAAACTCACCCTAAATCCTCAGAGAACCTCTCTTCTGGTTTGTTTGTTTGTTTTTCGGTCATAGGCACTGTCCTTGGGCTTTCTCAAGGCTAGCACTCTACCACTTGAGCCACAGCATCACTTCTGGCTTTTCTGTGCATGTGGTACTGAGGAATCAAACCCAGGATTTCATGCATGCTAGGCAAGCATTCTGCTACTAGGCTACCCTCCTGGCACCCCCCATAAGACTTTTATCTCTAGTAAAAGTGGCACCGTGGCTCAAGTGGTAGGGCACTAGCTTTGAGCACGAAGAAGCTCAGGGACAACACCTGGACCCTGGGTTCAAACCCCAAGACTGACAAGAAGATGAAGAGGAGCAAGAGGATGAAGAAGGAGGAGGAAGAGGAGGAGGAGGAGGAGGAGGAGGAGGAGGAGGAGGAGGAGGAGGAGGAGGCAGCAGCAGTGGCAGCAGTGGCTAAGGCAGACAGGTTGCTTGAGGTTAGGAGGTTGAGCTTAACCTGGGCAACATAGACTCTAACCAAAATAATAATAATAATAATAATAATAATAATAATAATAAAGCCAGGGGCCAGTGATCATATCTAAAATCCTACTACTCAGGAAACTGAGATCTGAGAATCATGGCTCTAAGTCAGCCTAGACAGAAAAATCTGTGAGGCTCTTATCTCCAATTTACTATAAGAAAAAGTCAGAAGTGGACCTTTGACTCAAGTGATAGATCACTAGCACACACACACACACACACACACACACACACACCTTAAACAGTAGTGACTCACATCTGTAATCCTAACTACTCAGGAGGCTGAGATCTGATGATTATGGTTTGAAGTCAGCCTGTGGTTCAAACCTAGCCTGGGTAGGAAAGTCCATGAGATTCTAATCTCCAATTGACCACCAAAAAGCCAGAAGTTAGAGCTGTCCCTCAAGTGTTAGGGCACCAAAATCTTAAATTGAAAAAGCTAAGGAGGGCCGGGAGTTTGGCCTAGTGGTTAAAGTGCTTGCCTAGCATGCACGAAGACCCGGGTTTGATTCCTTGGTACCACAAATATAGAAAAAAGCTGGAAGTGGTGCTGAGGCTCAAGTGGTAGAGCTCTAGCCTTGAGAAAGTCCAAGGACAGTGCTCAGGCCCTGAGCCCAAGCCCAGGACTGGCAAAAAAAAAAAAAAAGAAAAAGCTAAGGAACAGTGCCAGGCCCTGAGATCAAGCCTCCTACAGGCACACAGGCACTCAGGCACTCAGGCACTCAGGCACACACACACACACACACACACACACACACACACACACACACAATGAAAACAGAAATCTTTATTGAGATATAATTCACATGTGAATTACTGTATTCAACATATAAAGATTCAGTGGAAGCTTGGAATGTGGCTTAGTGGGACAGTGCTTGCCTAACATTTAGGAAGCCCTGGGTTTGACTCCTCAGTACCACATGGACAGAAAGCTGAAAATGGCACTGTGGCTCAAGTGGTACAGTCCTAGCTGGCCTTGAACAAAAGAAGCTCAGGGACAGTGTCAAGGTCCATTGTTCAAGCCCCAGGACTGGCCCCCAAAAATGTTTTAAATTAAAAACAAAGAATAATAAATGAAATCTGAGAGACTAGTTGCAAACGAGAGTGATCAGAAGCTCACAGGTGGGAAAGACAAAAATTATAAAATGATCTTTGGAAGGTCAGCGAATGATGGAAAGAGTCCAGGCCCGGGAGGACAGATAGCAGACTGGACAGGTTCTTAGGGTGTCCTACCTACTAGGTTAACAATGACACAATGAGGAGAAACAGCAGGAGAGACCAGAGGCAGACCTATCCCTTAGACTCAGCAGGTTCCAGAAAGAGCGTGTTCTCTCTCTTTCAGTGCTGCGATGGGTGACTTTACACCTGGCGCTGCCCACCCGCAGCCCGTTTACTTGTCTACGGGAAATCGCAGGCTGAACCCTCTCAATAAAATCCCCCCCTCTCCGGGGCGGTGCCTAGAGGACCAGCCAGGCTGCAGGAGTATGGCAACAAACGCTAGACCCGCCCCTTGGCCACGCCCCCAGCCTCTGATTGGCTGGAGGATTTAAAGAGCCGGCCGGTGATAGGGTCATTTGCTTCTCCCAGAATTTGAAAGTTTCTCGGTTTGCAGCTTCAGCGTGTGCCAGCTCCGGTGAATTCACTAGGTCAGAAAGCCAGCCATAGTGAGTTTTATGCCCATCCTGTAGGTGGGAAGCAGAGAATCTGATTCTTCTGAGGGGTCCCCGCCAGGAGAGCAGGATAGAGGAGTGAATCGGACCAAGGTAACACGGCGGATTCCAGGGCCCTGGGATTTCCCAGTGAATTCCCTTCTCCCCCACTTCGGAGGTGGGACGACGCATCGGGGGGTCGGGGACTTGGGAGTCACAGTGACCTTGATACCCTTACTGGTCCTGTGGCTTATGAAAGTCATAATGAGTTTGCCTATCTCAGCCTGTTGTTTCCACTGCTGGAACAGCGAGACCTGACTGGCTCTACAAACCTGTGAATGTCCCTGGACGACAGAACACACATCACCCCTAGGACTCCCCGTTTGCTTCCTGGTGAGTGGACCCCGACGATTCCCATGCGGGCCTTGCAATCTCTTCAAACACGTTTCTCTGCGGGGCAAACCTCCTCCTCAGCCCTTTTTATCCGTCCAAGGTAACCCCAGTCATGACAGCGTTTGACCACGCCCATCTACCCCGCTCCAGGGCTTGAACTCGTGGCCTACGCTCTGTCTCTTTGCCTTTTCTCTCCAGGCTGGCACTCCGCCACTTGAACCACAGCTCCACTTCCGGCTTTTTTGTTTTGTTAGCTAATTGGAGCTAAGAGTCTCAGGGACTTTTGATGGTGGCAGGGAACCACAAACTGGATGGCCAGATAGATCGCAGCCCCCTGAGTTTTCTGTTAGTTCAAAAAGGGGCGGGGGGAGGGAATTTTCACTGTCACCGTGGCCTCTTGGTGACAGCCTGAGTCGTGACCGTCATCCCATCCTTGATTACGCTCCCCTGCCCCCCACATCCCCCTAGTTTCTCTGCAGAGGCGGCCGCGATGGGGTCTAGCACGGAGACGGCTGACTGTGAGGACGCGGAGCTGCAGTGTCGGGTGGCGGTGGAGGAGTTGAGCCCGGGAGGGCAGCCGCGGAAGCGCCAGGCCCTTCGCACCGCGGAGCTGAGCCTGGGTCGGAACGAGCGCCGGGAGCTGATGCTGAGGCTGCGGGCGCCGGGGCCGGCGGGCCGGCCGCGCTGCTTCCCCCTGCGCTCCGCGCGCCTCTTTACGCGCTTCGCCGCGGCCGGGCGCAGCACGCTCCGGATCCCCGCCGACGGCGCCCCGCGGGCGGGCACCGTGCAACTGCTGCTCTCCGACTGTCCCCCGGATCGCCTGCGCCGCTTCCTGCGCACCCTGAGCCTCAAATTGGCCGTCGCCCCCGGTCCCAGCCCCACCTCTGCCCGCGCGCAGCTGCTTGGTCCGCGTCCCCGAGACTTTATCACCATCAGCCCGGTGCAGCCAGAGGAGCTGCGTCGGGCAGCGGCTTCCCGGGCTCCGTCTACCGGGTCGATGAAGCAGAAACAGCCTTCGGAATCTGGGACGGTGGACAAGCCCAGTCAGGTGAGGACAAGAAACGAGGGGGGGGGGGCTTCCTGAAATGGAGGAGACCCAAGGTTAGGGAAGCTGGTTTGGTAATATGAAGGCACTGCTGGTGATTGTGCGTGCTTGTGAACCAGTCCTGGGGCTGGAACACAGGGCCCAGGCGCTGTCCCTGTGCTCTTTTACTCTACCATTTGAGCCACAGCTCAAGGAAAGTCTCAGGGACTTTCCTTCTCCAGGGCTGACTTCAAACTGAGATCCTCAGATCTCCAGTGTCCTGAGTTGCTGGGATTTCCAGGCTTGGACTTGCTGGTTATTCATTAACTATCAAGTGCTCTGGGGACATCTGAGTATGTAGAAGCCATCTGTGAGTGCTAATACAAACCCTGGAACTGGGAAAAGTGAGAGTTCAGGCCAAATGAAAAGACAAAAACAGAGGCTAGGAAAAGAGACTTTAGAACAAAAAGTAGGAATGTAAGAAGGCTCAGAGAGAGGAGTTTTTTTTGGAGAGAATGGAGTGGTCAGCAGTGTCACTGGAAAAATATTTGTTGAGTTAGACAGTGGACTGGACAGGTAGATTATCAACCAAAACTTGCTACTAGCCAGGTGCGGTGGCTCACGCTTGTAATCCTAGCTACTCAAGCTGAAATCTGAGAATCACGGTTCAAAGCCAGCTTGGGTACTAAAGCCCATGAGACTCTTATCTCCAATTAACCACCAGAAAACTGGAAGTGGTGCTGTGGCTCAAGGTGTAGGGCAGTAGCCTTGAGCTGAAGAGCTCAGGGACAGCACCCAGGCCCAGAGTTCAAGTCTCACGACTGAAAAAAAAAGAAAAAACTTGCTACTGAGTTAGTGAGAAGCTAGAGATAGCTAGACATAGAGCAAGAAAAGCCAGGGCTTTTTCTTTTCTTTTCTGCCAGTCCTAGGGCTTGAACTCAGGGCTTGGGCTACCTTGGGGTTTCTCAAGCCCTTTAGCACTTGAGCCACAGCACCACTTCTGGCTTTTTTTGTGTATGTGATACCAGGGAATCAAACCCAGGGCTTCACGCATGCTAGGCGAGCACTCTACCACTAGGCCACACTCTCAGCCCCCAGGGCTTTTTCTTTCTTTCTTCCTACCTTCCTTCCTTCCTCTTTCTCCTTTCCTTCCTCCCTCCTCCCTCCCTCCCTTCCTTTCTTGCGTGTGTACTAGTACTGGGTCTTAAACTCAGGTCCTGGGTGCTATCCCTTGACATCTTCAGTCAAGGCTGCTGCTCTACCACTTGAGCCACACCTCCAGTAGTGGCTTTTTAGAGATAAGAATGTCATAAACTTTCCTATCCAGCCTATCTCTGAACTGCAGTCTTCAGATCTCAGGCTCCTGAGTAGTTAGGATTATAGGCATGAGCCACGGAAGCCCAACTCTGGCAGGGTTTTCCTTGGGTATTTTGAGATGAGAAGCAAGTTTGTGCTAGGAAGATAATATAAGAAGGTAAGTTGGATGTCAGGATCAGAATGACCAAGGAACTCAGGAGAAGAAGCTGAGGGGTGATCTAGACTAGGTGTCTTCGGGGCACAAGACAAGACATGGACCTCAATAATTTCTATAAGATTTCTAGGTGAACCAGAGCTTCTCAAGAGTTCTAAGGAATGCAACTGACAAGATAGCCTGCTACTGGTGACTCACAGTTGTAATCCTAGCTACTCAGAAGGCTAAGATCTGAAGATCATGGTTCAAAGCCAGCCTAGGAAGAAAAAGTGCCCATGAGACTCTTTTTTTTTTTTTTTTTTTTTTGCCAGTCCTGGGCTTGAGCTCAGGGCCTGAGCACTGTCCTTGGATTTTCTCAAGGCTAGAGCTCTACCACTTGAGCCTCAGCACCACTTCTGGCTTTTTTCTATGTATGTGGTACCGAGGAATTGAACCCGGGTCTTCATGCATGCTAGGCAAGCACTCTACCACTAGGCCAAACTCCCGGCCCCCATGAGACTCTTAACTCCAATCAACCACGTAAGAACTGAAGTGGCACTGTGGCTCAAGTGTAGAGCACTAGCCCTGAGCCGAAGAGCTCAGAGACAGCGCCTAAGCTCAAAGTTCAAACCCCATGACTGACCAAAAAAAAAAAGCTGAAATCTGGGGATCCATGCCAATTAACTACCAAAAGGCCAGAAGTGAAGCTGTGGCTCAATTGTAGAGCACCAGCCTTGAGTAGAAAAGGCTGAGTGTGAGGCCCTCAGTTTGAGCCTTAGTACTGGCATTAAATAATAAATGAACAATGAAATAAATTTTCAAAAGGGACAAAAAAAAAAAAAAGGACTATCAGGTTTGCATTGCACATGGGGCCAAAGGATGGTGGGAGGTTCTAAGATACTCGTTTCCTTCCTAGGAAACCCCAAAGTGGCCTCTGCCTGTGAAGAGGCTGAACTTGCCCCACAGCAAGCCACAGCTATCTGAGGAACAGGCTGCTGTGCTGAGGACTGTTTTGAAAGGCCACAGCGTTTTCTTCACTGGGAGCGCAGGTAGTAGGGAAGGAGTGGGGGCTGCTGGGGGTGGGGTGGGCGAGGAAGGGCAGTGGGAAGACAGGATGGAAGAGCTGACTTCACCCGCCTACAGGGACAGGGAAATCCTATCTGCTGAAGCGTATCCTGGGTTCGCTGCCCCCCACAGGCACGGTAGCCACTGCCAGCACTGGAGTGGCAGCCTGTCACATAGGAGGAACCACTCTCCACGCCTTCGCAGGTAAGTGAGGGAAACCCCTGGGCTTGAACTAAGGACAAAGGAGAATTGAGAGAGGGGACAGCTCAGGAATTGTCAAGGACTTGGGAGTGTCTTTCGATCCAGGCTGAATAGTGTCATTTGTAGGTATTGGCTCTGGCCAAGCACCCCTGACTCAGTGTGTGGCACTGGCCCAGCGGCCAGGTGTGCGACAAGGCTGGCTGGCCTGCCAGCGTTTGGTCATTGATGAGATTTCCATGGTGGAGGCTGATCTGTTTGATAAGTTGGAAGCTGTGGCCAGGTCAGTACCCGTGGCAAGGGAAATCCTAGAGGAAGAATCGAGTGACATCTGCGCATCAGAGTACTTCTAACGCACCCCCTGCCCCCCACCTCCTTCCAGAGCCGTTCGGCAGCAAAACAAACCCTTTGGTGGGATCCAACTCATCATATGTGGGGACTTCCTGCAGCTGCCACCAGTGACCAAAGGCTCCCAGAGCCCCCAGTTCTGCTTCCAGGTACAGACTCACCCCTAGACCTGTCCCCTGTGTGTGGTGATGGTGGTGGTGGGAGGGGGGGGTTCTACTGTGTTCCCTGACCTTCCTTCACCCCTGCTCTCACCAGGCCAAAAGCTGGAGGAGATGTGTGCCAGTGACCCTGGAGCTGACTGAAGTGTGGAGGCAGGCAGACCAGACTTTCGTCTCTTTGCTGCAGGCTGTGAGGCTGGGCAGGTGGGCCATGGAGGGTAGTAGAGGATAGGCCATGGGATGAAGAGGGGAGCATGGGCTGGAGTGGAGCAGAAGGAGAGATGCTTGTTGTCAGAAGTAGGGTGATAAGAAAGAGGTGCCTTAGGCAGAGCATGGGCAATTGAGGATACACTACAGTACACTGTAGTATACTGTACTCTACTACTACAGTAGTCCAGAGTGAGATAGTATGGGTACCAGTGGCTCACGCCTGTAATCCCAGCTACTCAGGAGGCTGAGATCTGAGGATTCGTGGTTCAAAGCCAGCCTGGGCACTAAAGTCTGTGAGACTCTTACCTCCAATTAACCACCAGAAAACCCGAAGTGGCACTGTGGCTCAAGGGGTAGGGTGGTAGCCTTCAGTTGAAGAGCTCAGGGACAGTCCCCAAACCCAGAGTTCAAGTCCCAGGACCAACAACAAAAAAAAAGCAAACAAACAAAAAACACCTCAGGGACAAGGCGCAGGCCCTAAGTTCAAGCTCCAGGATTGGTACAAAATAAAAGTGTTAGGGTGCCAGGTAGGGGGAACACGCCTGTAATCCCAGATCTCAGGAGGCTGTGGCAGGAGGATTATGAATTTCAGGCCATGCCAGGCATGGCATAACTCCAGCCAGGTACTGCTGGCTCATGTGTTAATCCTCGCTACTAAGGAGGCTGAGATCTGAGGATTGGGGTTTGAGGCCCCCAATTGGGACAAGAAGATCTTTGAGACCCTTATCTCCAATAAACTACTTGGAAAAAGCTGGAAGTAGCACTGTGGCTCAAGTGGTAAAGCGTTAACTTTGAGCACAAAGAAACTCAGGGATAGCAACCAGGTACAAGCACCTGAATCAAAAAAGAAAAAAGAAGAATTTGAGGCGAATCTAGTTTATATAATGAGACATGGTATCCAAGCAACAACACACAGAGAAAATATAGAAATAAGGCTGGGAACGTGGCTTAGCAGTAGAGTGTTTGCTTAGCATGCAACAAAACCCTAGGCTTGATTCCTCAGTACCACATAAATAGAAAAAGCCAGAAGTGGTGCTGTGGCTCAAGTGGTAGAGAACTAGTCTTGAGCAAAAGAAGCTCAGGAGCAGGACCCAGACCATGAGGTCAAACCCCAGGACTGAAAATAAATAAATAAATAAAAACAACAATGACAAAAAACAAACAAACAAACACATAGAAATAGAGGCTAGAAGCTGGATGCCAGTGACTCATGCCTGTAATCCTAGCTACTCAGGAGGCCTGAGATCTGAGAATCAAGGTTCAAAGCCCAGTTCCAGAATTCAAGTTCCATGACCCATTTAAAAAAAAAAAAAAGGAGGAAGAGGAGGAGAAAAGACTAGATCTATCTTCTCCAGGCAGCAGGCAAGAGGCTAGATTGTCCCCTGGAGGGTAGCCTGCATTACAAAGTATCAATATCAGCCCTTTGTCCCAGGCTTGCAAACCTCTGGCCTAAACACACTCATCCTACTTAGCAATCCTCAAAGATACTGATGGAAGGGCAGCCAGCTTCTTCCAGAGGCAGACCCAGGAAAGGGGGTCCCCCTGTGATCACAGCCCAGCACCCCTACCTCATGCTCCTTTATAATATCTGTGGTCCAAGTAAGGAAGGGATAAGTCAGCTGGCCTTAAGGGTACCATCTTTCCATGGTACCCTTTTCTGGTCTCATGGCTTGCTGCTCAAGCCATACTGTCCCCATTCCTCACCTTCTCTGGTATTCAGGGGAGCCCTGCCCTGACAGTCCAGCCTCCACAGGTGCTCGGATGAAGTTACCCGCCAGCTCAGAGCCACAGCTGCCCACAAGGTGGGGCGAGACGGAATTGTGGCCACGAGACTCTGTACCCACCAAGATGATGTAGCGCTCACTAATAAGAGGCGGTTGCAGGAGCTGCCAGGTAAGTAGAAAGCTGGCCCTTCCGGGTGGGCGGGGCCAATGTGGGCTCCACCTCCCAGGAATGGGCTCATTTGCATGCCCAGATTCCCAGCTTCTGGCCACAAAGACCCTTGACATTTTCCAAATATAACTGTCCCCAGGAGGTGTGGTGAAGTGATTGCAAAGCCTCTGCTAGGCCTGAGCAGCCCCCACTCCATCCTCCATGCCCTCGCCTAATATATACTTTTGGCAGCCACAGCCAGTGATTTGTGTTTTCCCAACTCTCCTGTTCTAGGTGAGGTACACAGCTTTGAGGCTGTGGACAGTGACCCTGAGCTAGCCCACATCTTGGATGCCCAGTGTCCTGTTAGCCGGCTCCTTCAGCTAAAGCAGGGGGCACAGGTAGGTGAGAAGCAAGCCCAGACTCTAGAGACCTGGGCTGTTCTTCCTAAGCCTCCCTAATCTGGTATTACCCCTTTGCCCAGGCTTCTCTGTAGCAAATGGGGCCAACTGTGACCACATTAAAAGCTCCTGACCACCCCCCCCCAACCTGCTTCATGCTAGTGGCTGATGCCTAGAGTTGCACTTATTCAGGAGGCTGAAATCTGAGGATTGCAGTTCAAATCCAGCCTGGGCAAGAAAATCTATGAAACTCTTTATCTCCAGTTAAGTAGCAAAAGGACAGCAGTGGAGCTGTAGATCAAACGACAGAGCACTAAGCTTTGGATAAAAAAGCTAGGGGAAAGGCCTGAGAATATTGGCTTAGTGATAGAGTGTTTGCCTAGCATTCATGAGACACTGGGTTAGATCCCTTGGTACCACCTAAAATATAAATAACTTTTTTTTTTTCTTTTAAAGTGAGGGGACAGCTTTTCCTCATAGACTTTCCTCCCTGGCTTGGCTTTGATCTGCAATCCTCAGATCTCAGCCTTCCAAGTAGCTACAATTACAGGTGTGAGCTACCAGTGCCTAACACCTTGAAGCCATATATTAAGTCTGGTAACCCCTATAATAGGTCTGACCCTTTTTTTTTTTTTGCCAATCCTAGGCTTGAGCTCAGGGCCTGAGCACTGTCCTTGGACTTTCTCAAGGCTAGAGCTCTACCACTTGAGCTTCAGCACCATTTCTGGCTTTTTTTCTATGTATGTGGTGTCGAGGAATCGAACCCAGGTCTTCGTGTATGCTAGGCAAGCACTTTAACCACTAGGCCAAACTCCCAGGCCCCCACTGTGCTTTTTTTCTTTTTTTGCTCAAGGCTAGCACTTAGAGCCACAGCACCATTTCCGGTTTTCTGGTGGTTAGTTGGAGATAAGAGTCTTGTGCCTGGGCTGGATTTAGCTAGGATTACAGGCATGAGCCACTGGCGCCCAGCTGATCTGACCCTTTCGAATCCTTGTCACATACCTTTATCACCTTAAGACTGATTGATTGAGAAAATGCTATCCACTTCTGACAAAAGGGGAAACAGAGTCTCAAGAAGGTTTAGCCCCATGGGTCACAATCACTGTGTAACAGCGCTAATGGAGATAAGCTCAGTCCAGGACAGCCCCCATTTCTACTGCCTCCCCTTACAGGTGATGTTAGTGAAGAACCTGGCAGTATCTCGAGGCCTGGTGAATGGAGCGCGAGGGGTGGTGGTGGAGTTCGAGACAGAAGGAAGAGGTGAGTGAAGGGAGGTGCTTGAGTTTGCAGCAGAGCAAAACCTACAGGGTCAACGTGGGGAAGGAAGGGGTGGAGCCCTTATTCCTGCTCTCTCAGGCAGGTCTGACTTGGGCATGCTTTCCTCAGGCCTGCCCCGGGTACGGTTCCTGTGTGGAGTCACTGAGGTTATCCACGCAGAGCGCTGGACAGTGCAGACCACTGGTGGCCATTTCCTGAGCCGGCAGCAGCTGCCCCTCCAGCTAGCCTGGGCAATATCCATCCACAAAAGCCAGGTGACAAAATACACTGGGGACAACAGGTTGGCAAAAGGTTTAAAGGCCAATGGGAATAAATTTGCCCTGGATAGAAAGTTCTAGATTATATTAGCTGGTTCACAGTAGCTCATGCCTATAATTCTAGCTACTCAGGAAGCTGAGATTTGAGGATTGAGGTTCAAAGCTAGCCTTGGCAGATGAATCCCAGAGACTTTTATCTCCAATTGACCAGCAAAAAAAAAGCAGAAGTACAGCTATGGCTCCAGTGATTGAGTGGCTTTACCCTCCCCCCCTCCCACAAAGACTGGGTTCAAGGCCCTGAGTTCAAATGTTGGTACCAGCACAAAAAATACATAAGCTGGATGCTAGTGGCTCATACCTGTTATCTCAGCTACTCAGGAGGCTGAGATCTAAGGATCATGGTTCAAAACTGGCTGGGACAGAAAGTCTATGAGACTTAATCTCCAATTAGCCAGAATTAGAGCTGTAGCTCAAGTGGTAGAGTGCTAGCTTTTACTAAAACAAACGAACAAAGAAAACAAAGCCAGGTGAGGTGGCTCACGCTTATAATCCTAGCTACTCAGGAGGCTGAGATCTGAGGATTGAGGTTCAAAGCCAGCCCAAGCACTAAAAAGTCTTATCACCAGAAAACTGAAGTGATGCTGTGGCTCAAAGGATAGGGTGGTAGCCTTGAGCGAAGAGCTCTGGGACAATGCCCAGGCCAAGGGGTAGGGCAGTAGCCTTGAGCTGAAGAACTCAGGGACAACTCCCAGGCCGAGTTCAAGCCCCATGACCGACCTAAAACAAAAAAAAGTTCAAGGGCAAGGGCTAGGAATGAAGCCCTGGGTTCAATTCCTCAGTACTACATAAACAGAAAAAGCCAGAAGTGGCACTGTACATCAAGTGGTAGAGTGCTAGCCTTGAGCAAAAAGAAGCTTAGGGACAGTGCCCAGCCTTTACATTCAAACCCCAGGACTAGTAAATAATATAATAAAGTTCCATATACAGAGCAGAATTACTGCCCCCTTCAGGAAAAACCAGCTCACCTCCTTCTCTCCTTTTCTCAGGCCTTTACAACTACGTTAATTAAACCACTCCAAACTTTCCAGAAACAGTGAAGGAATTTATCCAAGGGGATGCAGGCTAGTGAATGGCAAAGCCAGGATGCAGCTGCACGTCTGTCAGGCCCAGAGACTAAAATCTTCCTGCTCTATCCCTTCTCCTTTTATCCTAGACCTGTATCTCCTGATCCCCATATTCAATTGAGTTGCCCTTAGGTTTTTGCTTTCCTGGAGACTTTCTAGACTAGGGGAGGGTTCTCAGGAGCAGCTCCTGGCCAGACTTCAGGCTAATCTGGATCTATCTCTGTCTGTCAGGGCATGACTCTGGATTGTGTGGAGATCTCGTTGGGCCGTGTGTTTGCCAGTGGTCAGGCTTATGTGGCCCTCTCCCGGGCACGCAGCCTACAGGGGTTACGTGTGCTGGACTTTGACCCGATGGTGGTTCGCTGTGACCCCCGCGTGCTGGATTTCTATGCCACCCTACGGCAGCAGCGCAGGGATCTCAGTCTGGTAAGAGGTCATCCAATAGCAGGCCCTGTGAACAGGAGAGGCTAGGAGCTAGAAGGAAAGCCCAGTAGAATACAGAGTAGCAAAGCCAGGCTCTGGTGGCTCAGCCATATAATCCTAGCTACTCAGGAGGCTGAGAGCTAGGGACTGTGGTTCAAAGCCAGCCTAGGCAGAAAAACTCATGAAACATGTTTGCTTTTTGTTTTTCTGATCCTGAACTCAGGGCTAGAGTGAGTGCTATCTCTGATACTTTTTGCTCACTTGAACCACAGGGTCATTTCCAGCTTTTTCTGAGTAGTTTACTGGAGATAAGACTCTTGTGGACTTTTCTGCCTGGGCTGGCTTTGAACTGTAATCCTCAGATCTCAGCCTCCTGAGTAGCTAGAATTATAGGCTTGAACCCCCAGTGCCCGACTTCCCATGAAACTCTTATCTCTAGCCAGAAGTGGCTCTCAGGGACAGTGGCCAAGCCCCGAGTTCAAGCCCCCATGCTGGAACACACACATATACAAACAAAATTCGGAGTAGTGCTATAGAGGCAGGAGGGGGGAGAGGCTGGCCTCTCAGATGTGGCTTTTGGACAACACAGTTCTGAGTGACTTCCTGCCTCTGATACAGGATTCCCTAGAGGATGAAGCAGCCTCACAGCAAGAGAACGTGGACCCAAATGTGTGAGCCTCAGGTAGAAAGAGAAGAGAAAGATGGATTCCAGAAGGTCTTGATCCCTGCAAGGGTCCCAGAGAGATCCTGCCTTCTGGCAGGGTTAAAGGGACATTGCTTCTCACCGACTTGGTTGGCTGTGCCTGTTTCTCCCCTGTATCTTGGGTGAACCATTTCCAGGGTGACATGTAACCCCCTCTATGTCGATTAGGATAATGGTGACAGAAGGCAGAGCTGTCTGTGGTGGTAGACACAGCAAGATTCCTGAATACCCTTCCTTCTGGGTAGCAGGAGGAGAAGGCAGGTAAGACAGGAGCAGTATCTGGCCTCTCTTAACAACAGACTGTGGTTATCCTATTTTATGTTACTGTGACAAAATATCCAAGAGCTGGGAACTTTATAAAGAAAAGAGGTTTATTAAGCTCACTTTTTTTTTTTTTTTTTGCCAGTCCTGGGCTTGAGCTCAGGGCCTGAGCACTGTCCTTGGACTTTCTCAAGGCTAGAGCTCTACCACTTGAGCCTCAGCACCACTTCTGGCTTTTTGCTATGTATGTGGGGTACCGAGGAATTGAACCCAGGTCTTCATGCATGCTAGGCAAGCACTTTAACCACTAGGCCAAACTCCCGGCCCCTTAAGCTCACTTTTCTATAGGTTCAAGGGTATGGCAGTGGGCTCTTCTTGGCTCTGATGGGGCTTCATGGTAGATGGCATCATATGACAGGGATACATGTGAAGATGAGGAGCAAGCTTCACTTTTTATAATAACTGAACTGGAGAGAAGTATTCTACTCTTTTTTTTTTTTTTTTTTTTGGTCCATGATGGGGCTTGAACTCAGGGCCTGGGCACTGTCCCTGAGCTCTTTTGCTCAAGACTACCACTTTGAGCCATAACTCTACTTCTAGTTTTTGGTGGTTAATTGGAACTAAGAGTCTCATAGCATTTCCTGCTAGGTTGGCTTCAAGCCTTAATCTTCATTTATCAATCTCCTGAGTAGCTAGGATTACAGGCATGAGCTTATAACCCAGCTAGTAATCCACTCTTTTAAAAAAGTTTTATTCACGGGCTTGGAGTTTAGCCTAGTGGTAGAGTGCTTGCCTAACATGCACGGGGACCCGGGTTTGATTCCTTGGTACCACATACATAGAAATTATTTTTATTTTTTTTGCCAGTCCTGGGCTTGAGCCCAGGGCCTGAGCACTGTCCTTGGCCTTTCTCAAGGCTAGAGCTCTACCACTTGAGCCTCAGCATCACTTCTGGCTTTTTTCTATGTATGTGGTACCAAGGAATCAAACCCAGGTCTTCATGCATGCTAGGCAAGCACTCTACCACTAGGCCAAACTCCCGGCCGAAAAGTTTTATTTTTTTGTGTATATGGTACTGAGGAACCAAACTCAGGGCCTCATGCATGCTAGGCAAGCTCTCAGCCACTAAGCCACATTCCTAGCTCTTAGTAAGCCACTTTTTTTTTTTTTTTTGGCCAGTCCTGGGGCTTAAACTCAGGGTGTAGCACTGTACCACTTGAGCCATAGTACCACTTTGGGCTTTTTCTGTATATGTGGTACTGAGGAATCCAACCCAGTGCATGCTAGGCAAGCACTCTACCACTAGGCCACAGTCCCAGCCCTATACCCTATTTTAAGCTGCTTTTTTAATGGAAGAAAGTATATTTGAGGGCATTGAAATATGTTTCATATTGTATTTATTTAAGACAAATAAATTTGTGAATTGTGCAAGAACTATGAGTTATCTGTTTATACTACCAGGGCTGAAACAACAGTACCTTAAGGTTAACTCGTGTGTGTGTGTGTGTGTGTGTGTGTGTGTGTGTGTGTGTGTATATGCGCACGTGTCCATGCTAGAGCTTGTACTTGGGGTCTAGGCAATGTCCCTGAGCTTTTATGCTCAAATTGGAGTTCTACCATTTGGGCTAGCACTCTACTTCTGGTGCTTTTCTGGTTAATTGGAGATAAGAGTCTCAGGGACTTTCTTGCCAGGGCTAGCTCTGAACCATACTTCTGGAATCTAAGCCTCCTGAGTAGCTAGGAAACAAATAGGAACCAAAGAGGCTAGTACCCCTAGCAGGAGTAGAGCCAGGCTAGAAGGACTTTTGTGGCTACTACTGGACACTGAGAACAGCCTAGGAGTGGGAATTCTGCTCTCTGCCACCTTCCTAAATTTACTCTGCCTAGACCTAAGAGCAGGCATATGGCTGAGTGGCCTCAGTCCACTGCACAGGTACTGCAGCCACTGACCAAAGACAATTTTTGCCAACATGGTTCAAGAAGGACTAGCAACTGGGCACAGGTGGCTTACACCTATAATCCTAGCTACTCAGGAGGCTGAGAACGGAGGATCGAGGTTTGAAGCCAGCCTGGACAGAAAAGTCCCCTTGAGACTCTTATCTCCAATTAACCACTCAAAAACTGGAAGTGGCACTGTGGTGCAAGTGGTAGAGTGATAGCCTTGAACACAAAGAGGCTCAGGGACAGTGCCCAGGCCTTGAGTTCAAGCCTCATACCAAAGCAAAAACAAAAAAATGGAATCCAGGCATCAGTGATGGCTCAGACCTCTAATCCTAGCTATTCAGGAGGCTGAGACCTAGAGGATTGTGGTTGGAGGCCAGTCCAGTCTCCATCTCTATATAACCAGCAAACTAAAAGCAGAGCTAGAGATGTAGTTCAAGTGGTAGAACACTAGCCTGGCAAGCACTGAGCACAAATACAGTCCTGGGGGGAAAAATGGATATTTATAAAATGTTGAATAGATGAAAGAGAGGAAGGGAACATGCCTGGAGTCCTACTGTGCACAGAAGACCCCAGAACTAGAACCTGTGGCCCCCTCTTAGAGTGGTCCAAAGGGACAAAATGCAGGGAGAGGCCCTTGAGAAGCTGCGATGTTGG
This sequence comes from Megascapheus bottae, assembly GCF_031878675.1. Lineage (NCBI taxonomy): Eukaryota > Metazoa > Chordata > Mammalia > Rodentia > Geomyidae > Megascapheus > Megascapheus bottae. Next base: position 9,269,472 of record NC_143533.1, read on the forward strand.
GGTGTGTAAAGTGTACCCCTTCACTCTATCTTCATGTGAAGACCAGCTAGCCATGAATGAAGGCCTTGGTATATTTTTCCCACTCCTACTTGGGTCAACAATCATGGACAAACGCTCCTATGCTTCTTAAGCACCATACACGACTGACCACCAGATGGCGCCAAGAGGTCATTTGGCCCTTCCTGGGGACCTGGAGACTGCAGTTGGAATGGGACGCGGCATACCTGTGGTACAGTTCATTAGCCCTTCTGCTTTTCACAATAAAACTGAGAAGGGGGGGTCAGTGTCAGCTCCCGAGTCTGCACTGTGTCGCTGGCCGGTCAGTTCATCATCTATTTCCCCTGGCTGGTCAGTTTACCATCTACTTCCCCAATAAATTCACCTTTTTATATGAAAAAACAAAACAACAACAACAACAAAAAAACCCAGAAGGGGTAGGGCAATGGTCTCCACTCAACCTTTTGTTTTTGTGTGTGCTGATCCTGGCCCTTGAACTCTGGACCTAGGCGCTATCCCTGAGCTTTTAATGCTTAAAACATTCTACGGCTAGAGCCACAGCTCCATTTCTGGCCTCTTGGTTGTTAATTGGAGATAAGAGTCCAGAAGCTGGAAGCCTCTGGCTCAAGACTGTAATCCTACCAACTGAGGAGGCTGAGATCTGAGGACTATGGTTCGAAGCCAGTCTATGCAGAAAATTCTCCCTGAGAGATAATCTCCAATTAACCACCCCAAAACTGGAAGTGGGGGCCCTGGAGTTTGGCCTAGTGGCAGAATGCTGGTCTAGCATGCACAAAGACCCAGGCTCAATTCCTCAGTATCACATATATAGAAAAGCCAGAAATGGAGCTATGGCTCAAGTAGTAGAAATGCTAGCCTTGAGGAAAAGCCCAAAGACAGTGCTCAGGCCCTGAGTTAAAACCCCAAGATTGGCTAAACACACACACACACACACACACACACACACACACACACTCACAAATGGAAGTGGTGCTATGGTTCAAGTGGTAGAGCACTAGCCTTGAGTACAAAGTAGCTCAGGGATAGTGCCCAGGCCCTAAGTTCAAGGCCCACAAATGACCAAAACAACAACAACAAAAATGTCTTATGGACTTTTCTGACCATGCTGACTTTGAGCCGTGATCCTCAGACCTGTTTCCTAAGTAGCTAGACTTGTAAATGTGAAACACTGATGCCTGGCTTTGGAGAAAGAATCTTAATCCAGGAAGCTGGGTCTAAAGTTCAAGTTTCAGATAATAGGGTTCTGGGGATCTTGAAGTCACTGTGTGTGTGTGTGTGTCCTGGGGTTTGACTATCCCTAAACTTTTTTTTTTGCTCAAGGTTACCGCTTATCACATGTGTCACAGTAGCTTTTTCTGAGTAGTTGATTGATGATCAGAGTCTCTCTGACTTAGCCAGCTTGGTTGCTCACGCCTATAACTCTAGCTACTCAAAGGGTGAGATCTGAGGATCTCAGTTCAAAGCCAGCCCGGCCACTAAAGAACATGAGACTTTTTTTTTTTTTTTTTTTGGTCATGGAGCTTGAATTCTGAGCCTGGGTGTTATCCCTGAGCTTTTTTTCTTTTCAGGTCAAGGCTCCCACCCTACCCCTTGAGCCACAGCCCCACTTCCAGTTTTCTAGTGGTTAATTGGAGATAAGAGTCTCCTGGACCTTAGTGCCTGGGCTGGCTTTGAGCCACGATCCTCAGATTTGTCTCCTGAGTAGCTAGGATTACAGGTGTGAGCCAGGGCTGACTTTGAACCTTGATCCTCAGATCTCAGCCTCCTGAGTAGCTAGGATTACAGGCGTCATTGCACTCCACAAGAAGGCTGATTTCAAAAGATCGCTGTTCAAAGCCAGTCAGGGCAGGAATGTTAGGGAGACTCTTATCTCCAATTAATCACTTAAGAAAAAAAAATGCTCCAAGTGGAATTGTGGCTCAGTGGTAGAGCATCCATGAGCCTGGAGTTTTTTTACTCCAGAGGGGCTCAGAGGTGGCCAGGAGTTTGACCTAGTGGTTCAGTGCTTGTCTAGCATGCACAAAGACCTGGGTTCGATTCCTTGGTACCACATACGTAGAAAAAAAAAAAAAGCTGAAGTGGTGCTGTGGCTCAAGTGGTGGGGCACTATCCTTGAGGAAAAAGCCCAAGGACAGTGATCAGGTCCTGAGTTCAAGCCCCAGGACTGGGAAAAAACAAAAACAAAAAAGCTCAGGGACAGTGCTCTGGTCTTGAGTTGAAGCCCCAGGATAGGGGAGGGCAGATTATTCCTTATTGGTCTAGTGACAATGACAAAAAGAAGCATTAAGGGCAGCTTCTGGGAAGGAATGTCCAATTTCACAAAGCTTCCCCACCCATCCGGAGCCTGGGTGACTCTCCCCAGCCCCCACTGCAGTTATAGGCATTGCCCTTTCCAGGGAATATGGCTTAGTGGTTGAGTGCTTGCCTATCATCCAGAAAGCCCTGGGTTCCATTCCTCAGCATCATATAAACAGAAAAAGCTGGAAGTGATGCTAGCCTTGAACAAAAGCTCAGGGACAAGTGCCCAGGCTCTAAATTCAAGCCCCAAGACTGAAGAAGAGAGGGAGAGAAAGAGAAGACAGGGAGGAGGGGAGAGGGGGGGAGGGGAAGAAGGAGAGACGCACCAGCTTCAAGAACTTTTCTGCCCAAGCTGGCTTTGAACAGCCACCCTCAGATCTCTGCCTCCTGAGTAGCCAGGATTGCAGACAGGTGTGAGCCACCAGTGAGTGTCACATGGTTTTCTTCTTTTTCAGACAAGGTTTTACTGGGTAGGGCCAAGGCTGGGGTGGGATTACAGAACAGCATGGCCAAACCCAGCAGCATTCCATTTCTTTGTGATTCTGAATATCACCCACTGAGATGGGAAATGGAGGCCGGAAAAGCTCTGTTGGGAGGAGCAGAGCTGGGAAGGCAGCCCTGAAGAGAGAACTTGGTGTCACCACTCTTGCCTCTTCCCTTCTGTTCAAGGGCTGGGCCCTCACCTTTCTCCCCCACTTTTGTTGGATTCAGTAAAACGGAGCCCCAGCTCTGATGGAGGAAGGTGTGGGTAGGGGCAGTTCCTGGCCTCTTTGGATCCTCTTTCTGCCCCTGAAGCCTATGGCTTAAAGACCACAGGAGGCTATTTTGTTCTTCTTCAACTCAACTCTTTCCTTAGTCCCAGAGCAGCCTTTTCACCCTGGCCCTGGCACCCAACTCCATGCCTATTTAAGGCAAATCTCTTGATCATTTAAGTAACATTTGCTCTTGGTGAAGACAAATTGGCCTGGGCTTAGGAAAAGGAAAGAACAAAAAGAATGCTATGGTGTTGCAGCCTTAGGCAGGGTTGAGAGGAAGTATGGCAGTCCCTGAAGGATGACTGCTTGGCATCCAGGGTGGTGGCAAGGGAAGTGGAGGGGTCTGAATTAACATCTGATCTTACTGACAGTCCACTGGGAACATGAAACATGACTGCTACTTTGTTCTAGAACTTGAAGCTTGGAGAGGTAAAAAGATCTGAAATCTACACTGGCAGGCTTTACATTTATTGTGTTCTTCCTTTCCCTGGCAGATTTCTTTTGCCCAGGGCAGTATGTGTGACTCTGGTCAGGGGCTAAGCCAGGCAAACATTAAAAGCACGTACCCTCAGCTAAACACTAGTGACTCACATCTGGAATCCCAACTGAGATCAGATGGTGGCGTTCAAAGCCAGATTGAGCAAGGATGTCGATGGGACTCTCATCTCCAATTAACAACCCCCTAAAAAAAAGTGGGACATAGAACCGTGGCTCAAGTGGTAGAGCATTAGCTTTGACCACAAAAACGCCCGGCCCCTGAGTTCAAACTCTAGTACTGGAACTATTAAGAAAAAAAAGAAAGGGAGATGGGATTTTTTTTTTTTTCTAAACCACTTTGTCCTTCAAGCTTGTGAGCCTCAGCAGGCTTGGCTGGGTTGGGGCTGGAGAGAGGGGGAGCGAAAGAGAAGAAGAAGCAGCCTAAGCCTTTCTCTGGAATACCCATGTGAATAGGAAAATGGCTCACAGAGCGGATGAATGAACTGTGGCTGAGGGAATGGGGAAAGTACTGGGGTCCTACAGGTAGAAGTATGCGACTGAAATTCCTGATAGGAATAGGGCCTTGATCTCTGTTACTACTTAAGGAGGAGATTCTGTGGTGGGGGGGCAACATAGGGGATACATAAGGATGAATTATGTTGAATGGGGTGTTCTTGAGATTACCTAGCCCTACCATTTCCTGAACTAGGGGCCTAGGCATTGTCCCTGAGGGTCTTTTTTTTTTGTACAGGCTAGCACTCTACCTACCACTTTGAGCCACAGCTCCACTTCCAGTTTTCAGGTAGTTAACTGCATATAAGACTATCTTGGACTTTCGTGCCCAGGCTGACTTTGAACTACCCAATTTTCAGATCTCAGCCTCCTGAGTATCTAGGATTACAGATGTGAGCCACTGTGATTACTTGGAGATCAGAGTCTCACAGATTTGGCTGCTTCTATCTTCAGATCTCAGCCTCCTGAGTAACTAAAATTACAGGTGTGAGCCACCTGTGCCTGGCTGGATTTGTAACTCTGAGATCCCTTCCAGTTCAGACCTGTATCTTCTACCAGCCCAGCCCCATTCTCAAAAAGTGCTCTATGACATGTCTCTATAGTCTCTGATAGTCATTATCTCTTCCTTGAGATACTTACTTGAGGTACTTGGGGAATGTTAGTGGGGCTTAGGCAGTGCTCCCAAAGTCAAGCCACCCACCTAACCCCACTTTCCTTTACCCGCCTGGCCTGGTTCAAGCTCCACACCTTCCTGGAGAGCCTGGGAAACACCCTCCGATAGGGCAGGACTTGAACATCATCCCATCATCCTAAGCGAACAAGAACTAGAGACTCATAGAGATCCCACTAGCAAGAAACTTGCTGAATGAATGGTAGGGTTGGTGTGTGCCCCCCTTGGCCTCTTCCTTTCCCTAGGCCTGTGGTTTCCATATGGGATTATCTTTGACCTTCAGAAACATCCTCATTGCCAACTATAACTCTTCCTGGTTATACAACAGACTTTAGAAAAGGTTGATCTGGTCTTGCCCTGTTTCAGGAACTGACCAACCAATGACCAAAAGATACCAAGTCAGGGGCCGGGAGTTTGGCTTAGTGGTAGAGTGCTTGCCTAGCATGCACGAAGACCTGGGTTCGATTCCTCAGTACCACATACATAGAAAAAAGCCGGAAGTGGTGCTGAGGCTCAAGTGGTAGAGCCCTAGCCTTGAGAAAAATCCAAGGACAGTGCTCAGGCCCTGAGTTCAAGCCCAGGACTGGCAAAAAAAAAAAAAAAAAGATACCAAGTCACTGAAACCACAAAAGCCCATGAAGGAGTAGATGGTAGGCCATATAAGTGTTTAGAAGCAAGTGATACAGTAATTTAAAGAAAGGGAAGGAGCTGACTTCTACTGAATCATGTCTATAACCCTAGCTACTCAGGGACTGAGATCTGAGAACCATGGTTCGAAGCCAGCCCAGGCAGGAAATGTCTGTGAGACTCTTATTTCCAATGATCTCTAATCAACCACCCAAAAATGGAGCTATGTCTCAAGGGATAGACCACTAGCCTTGAGTGAAAAAGCTAAGGGACAGTACCCAGGTCCTGAGTTCAATTCCAAGTAGTAGTATTTAAAAAAGCCTGTAATCTGGGACCGGGAGTTTGGCCTAGTGGTAGAGTGCTTGCCTAGCATGCACGAAGACCCGGGTTTGATTCCTCGGTACCACATACATAGAAAAAAGCCGGAAGTGGTGCTGAGGCTCAAGTGGTAGAGCTCTAGCCTTGAGAAAGTCCAAGGACAGTGCTCAGGCCCTGAGCTCAAGCCCAGGACTGGCAAAAAAAAAAAAAAAAAAAGCCTGTAATTCTACCTAATCAGGAGGCTGAGATCTGAGGATTGAGGCTCAGAGTCAGCCTAGGTACAAAAAGTCCATGAGACTCTTATCACCAATTGACCACCAGAGAACTGGAAATGGTGTTTTGGATCAAAGTAGTAGAGCATTAGCCTTAAGCAAAAGAACTCAAGGACAGTGCTCAGGCCTCTAGTTCAAGCTCCACAACTGACAAAAAATTAATAAAAACGATCAGTTTGTATAGTGCTTTTCACTTTCTGGAATTGATCTCTATTCTGTGAATGTTTGAGGAATTTGTTTTGTGCTACTAGAGACTCAATCCAGGGCATTATATATCCAGGGCATCGTGCATGCTAGGCGAGCACTCTACCAGGAGGCTACACTCCTAATCTAGAATTAGGGATGAGGCTTGGTCTATCCCAGTGGTAGCCAGTGGTGGTTTTGACTTCTGCCCATCCGGTTCTGTCCCTCTGTGCTACACTCATGTGTCCTGGGTCTGGAAGTCATCAGCTTCACCTGTCAGCCTTCCCCTGGCCTGCAGCATGCAGGGATCTTGGGTTATCACCAAAGACAGTGCTAATGAGAGAGAGCCCAATGTGGTCTCAAGGCAGAGCTGTGCTCTCAGTGGCCGAGTATTCCCGAGTCTTGACTGAGCTGTTAATATGACAGGCATTGAGAAGTATGCAAAAACTTCATTCTTTCTCCAATCAACTTATTTATTCCATAAATATTTATTTAACATGTATACCATGCCTGGTCCTGAGCTGGCTCCTGGAATAAGACGAAAATGACTGCTTGTATGACAGCAGAAAGAAACTGCAAAAGAGCCGAGTGTGTGGTACATACTTGTAAGTCCAGAACAGGTTTCAAATAGAAGGAGGAGCAGGAGAAAAGAAAAGCAGAGGGCTGGGAGTTTGGCCTAGTGGTAGAGTGCTTGCCTAGCATGCACAAGGGCCCGGGTTCGATTCCTCGGTACCACATACATACAAAAAAGCCGGAGTAGCGCTGAGGCTCAAGTGGTAGAGCTCTAGCCTTGAGAAAGTCCAAGGACAGTGCTCAGGCCCTGAGCTCAAGCCCAGGACTGGGCAAAAAAACAAAAAAAGAAAAGAAAAGAAGAGCAGAAATGTGGTAGAAATTAAATGGGAGGGAGGGCTGGGAATGTGAGATAGTGGTAGAGTGCTTTCTTACCATGCATGAAGCCCTGGGTTCGATTCCTCAGTACCACATACATGGAAAAAGCCAGGAGTTTGCCCTGGGTTCGATTCCTCAGTACCACATACACGGAAAAAGCCGGGAGTTGTGTTATGGCTCAAATGGTAGAGTGCTAGCCTTGAGCAAAAGAAGCTCAGGGGCAGTGCCCAGGCATTGAGTTCAAGCCCCAGGACTGGCAAAGAAGAAAAAAGAAAAGAAAAACCAAATGGGAGAGTGATTCACTTCATACAGAACTGTCCAAGAAGTCCACGTTGACTGAGAGAATAGGTGGCTAGAAAGAGTAGTCTAGAAAGAGGAAAGAACTTGACAGGCAATGTAGATTCATGCTTGTAATCCTAGCTACTCAGGAGGCTGAAATCTGAGGATTGAGGGTTCAAAGCCAGCCCCACCAGAAAGGCCAAGTCTCCTATCTCCCATTAACCACCAGAAAACCACAAGCCGTGGCTCTAAGAGGTAGGATGACAGTCTTGAGCAAAAAAATCCCTGGCACAGTGTCCAGGTCCTCCTGAGCTTAACTCCCCTGACTGACCAAAAAAAAAAAAAAAAAAAAAAAAAAGAAGAAGAAGAAAGACTGTGGAAAATTCCTTACATAGGAAAATTCTGGAATATTTGCAGAAGTGGACATATAATAGCTTTTTCCTAATACGAGCTGGACAAATTAAAAAAAAAATCAGGGGTTGGGGATTTAGCTAAGTGTGAATGCACAAGACAGGCAAGTGCAAGGTCTTGAGATCAGTCCTCAGTTTTGCAAAAAAGAAAGAAATGAAAGTTGAGCACGATAGTGCCTAAACTGCAATCTCAGCACTCAGGAGACTGAGGCAAGAGGAAATAAGCAAGATCAAGGCTAGCTTGGATTACAGAGTAAGACCTGGTCTCAAAAAGACTAAAATCGGGGGGTGGGGGTGGGGGTGGGGAGCTTGGCCTAGTGATAAGAGTGCTTGCCTAGCATGCATGAAGACCTGGGTTCTATTCTCTTTGCCTGGAACTCCCTGATTCCAGCTTACTGGCTTTCCTTGGCACCTACTCCCCTTTCTATATGTTCTCACCACCTATCTCTGTACTTTTGAGCCTGGGAATTTTTTTGAGGGGTGGGTGGGAGCAGGCTCTAGGGCTTGAACTCAGGGCTGGGTGTTGCCGTTTGCTCTTTTGTTCAAGGCTAGCATGCTACCACTTTGAGCCACAGTACCACATTCTGTTTTCTGGTGATTAATTGAAGATGAGTCTCACGGGGACTTTTTTTGCCCAGGCTGGCTTTAAAATGCCATCCTCATGGGCCGGGAGTTTGGCCTAGTGGTAGAGTGCTTGCCTAGCATGCACGAAGACCTGGGTTCGATTCCTTGGTACCACATGCATAGAAAAAGCCGGAAGTGGTGCTGTGCCTCAAGTGACAGAGCTCTAACCTTGAGAAAACCCAAGGACAATGCTCAGGCCCTGAGTTTAAGCCCCAGGACTGGCAAAAACAAAAGGAAGAAAAACAAGCCCACAAAAAGAAAGATCATATGCATTTCTGCTTTAAGCCAAGATGAATTACATTCCCACCCAAACCAAACCTATTCCACCTCTCCCTCACAGAAAAATCAAACCGCTTCATGCTTTTAATCCTACTTACTAAAGAGACTGCTGAGATCTGAGGACCCTGGTTCAAAGCCAGCCTGAGTAGGAAAGGAAAGTCCATGAAACATTTTTTTGGTTGGTCCTGGGCCGGGGAGCTCTCCCTGAGCTTTTTCGTAGGCAACTGCTCTAGCATTTGAGCCATTTCCATTATTTTTGAGTTGTTTATTAGAGGTAAGAGTTGCATGGAGTTTCCTGCCCAAGCTGGCTTCAAACCATGATCCTCAGATCTCAGCCTCCTGAATAGCTAAGATTACCACTAGGCCAAACTCCTGGCCCCTTTTCTTTTTCTTCTTTTTTTTGATAAGGTGGCAGCATGTAGTCCAGGCTCGCCTCAACTAGATCTTCCTGCTTCTGCTTCCTGAGTGCTAGATTACAGCAGTGTAACATCCACATCCAGCTATGAGGAGTCCTGTGTCTGTGCCAGCACTTAGTCACTTTGAAAGCAGCTAGGATCTGGTTCCTCTGTGTCCCTCTGCCCCCCATAACCTCTGCCAATGAGAGAAACCCCAAACCCATAGGGATTTGGACTGGAGAGGGCCCACTCCTCCCCACTCCTCTTTTCCACAAAGGGTTAGAGAATCTTTGGGACTGGTACAGGTGAGACTGGAGAGAGATCAGTGGGTACAACTCAGGCAGCCTGTTGTGGGCAGGAATTTTTATCTCGGTCTCCCCCAGCTGTGGCCTAGTAGCTCAGCCTTCTGCAATCTCCTTGGAGCTTCTGACTTTCCCCCTGCTAAAAACCAAGTCACCTCTGAAGCTCTCATGTTTCTATTCTCTTTGCCTGGAACTCCCTGATTCCAGCTTACTGGCTTTCCTTGGCACCTACTCCCCTTTCTATATGTTCTCACCACCCATCTCTGTACTCTTGAGCCTGGGAATTTTTTTGAGGGGTGGGCGGGAGCAGGCTCTAGGGCTTGAACTCAGGGCTGGGTGTTGCCGTTTGCTCTTTTGTTCAAGGCTAGCATGCTACCACTTTGAGCCACAGTACCACATTCTGTTTTCTGGTATTAATTGAAGATGAGTCTCACGGGGACTTTTTTTTTTTGCCAGTCCTGGGATTGAGCTCAGGGCCTGAGCACTGTCCTTGGACTTTCTCAAGGCTAGAGCTCTACCACTTGAGCCTCAGCACCTACTTCCGGCTTTTATCTATGTATGTGGTACCAAGGAATCGAACCCGGGTCTTCATGCATGCTAGGCAAGCACTTTAACCACTAGGCCAAACTCCCGGCCTCACGGGGACTTTTTTTGCCCAGGCTGGCTTTAAAATGCCATCCTCATGGGCCGGGAGTTCGGCCTAGTGATAGAGTGCTTGCCTAGCATGCACAAAGACCCGGGTTCGATTCCTTGGTACCACATACATAGAAAAAAAGCTGGAAGTGGTGCTGTGGCTCAAGTGGTAGAGCTCTAGCCTTGAGAAATGTCCAAGGACAGTGCTCAGGCCCTGAGTTCAAGCCCCACAACTGGCCCCCCCCAAAAATAATAAAATAAAATGCCATCCTCAGATGGCTCCAGAGTAGCATGGATTACAGGCATGAGCCACCAGGGCCCAGTTGGGGATACCTTTTCTTGGAGTCTTGCTACCCCCACCCTCCCAATTACGATGGCTTGGACTTCAAGACTAGACACTAACCTTGAGCTTTTTCACACACTCACTATTTGAGTCACAGCTTCCCTTTCAGCTTTTTAGTGGTTAACTAGAGACAAGCCTTTCTTGCCCCAGCTGGCTTCAAACTTGGATCCTCAGATCTCAGCCTTCTGTGTAGCTAGCATTTACAGGATTGTTCGTGGTCCTTTATTTCTGCTTCCTTTTTTTTTCTGGTCCTGGGCTTGAACTCAGGGCCTGCGCACTGTCCTTGGACATTTCTCAAGGCTAGAGCTCTACCATTTGAGCCTCAGCACCACTTCCAGCTTTTTTTTCTGTGTATGTGGTACCAAGGAATTGAACCCGGGTCTTCATGCATTCTAGGCAAGCACTCAACCACTAGTCCAAGCTCCCGGCCCTTCTCCTTCCTTTCTTTTTGTCTGTCTTTTTTTCCTGTAGGGGTAGAGGTGCCAGCCCTGGGTCTTGAACTCAGGGCCTGGGTGCTGGTGCTGTCCCTGAGTTCTTTTGCTCAAAGCTAACACTCTACTACTTGAGCCACTGCTTCACTTACAGCTTTTTTTTTTTTTCCCCTGGTTAATTGGAGGTAAGTCTCATGGACTTTCCTGTCTGGACTGCCTTCAAATCATGATCCTCAGATCTTAGCCTCCTGAGTAGCTAGGATTACAGGCACTACTAGTGTCTGGCTATGGAGTCTTAAAAAACAAACAGGGGCTGGAAGTCTAGCCTAGTGGTAGAGTGCTTGCCTAGCATGCACAATGACCCAGGTTTGATTCCTTGGTACCACATACATAGAAAAAAAGCCAGAAGTGCTGTAGTTCAAATGGTAGAGTTCTAGCCTTGAGAAAGCTCAAGGACAGTGCTCAGGCCCCCAGTCCCAGGGCTGGCAAAAAAACCCCAAACAAAAATAAAACCCTCTGCTGTCCTGTAGCCTCCAGCAAGGACTTGGTAAGTATGGCCCTTTCTACTAGCAGTGTCCAATACACATTGTTTCGATTTTTAAGGCTTTAGTATTTATCAAGTGCATATATAGCCCTTGGTCTTTGATTTGTTGTATATACACCATCCTTTAATTTTATTTAATTTTATTTATTTTTTTGCCAGTTGTAGGGCTTGAACTCAGGGCCTGAGCACTGTCCTTGGACTTTTCTCAAGGATAGAGCTCTACTACTTGAGCCACAACACCACTCTCAGCTTTTTTTTCTATCTATGTGGTACCAAGGAATGGAATTTATGTGGTACCAAGTGCTAGACAAGCACTCTACCACTAAGCCAAAGTCCCAGCCCCTAATATCATTCTTTTAAGAATCTTATTTTTTTTTTTTTTTTGCCAGTCCTGGGCTTGAGCTCAGGGTCTGAGTACTGTCCTTGGACTTTCTCAAGGCTAGAGCTCTACCACTTGAGCCTCAGCACCACTTCCGGCTTTTTTCTATGTATGTGGTACCGAGGAATCGAACCTGGGTCTTCATGCATGCTAGGCAAGCACTTTAACCACTAGGCCAAACTCCCGGCCCCAGAATCTTATTTTTTTTATTTTCTATTTTTATTTTTTGCCAGTTCTGGGCTTGAGCTCAGAACCTGAGCACTGTCCTTGGACTTTCTCAAGGCTAGGGCTCTACCACTTGAGTTTTTTTTCAATGTATGTGGTACCGAGGAATCGAACCCCGGCCTTCGTGCATGCTAGGCAAGCACTCTACCACTAGGCCAAACTCCCGGCCCTCTTTTAAGAATCTTACGGTCTTTTTTTTTCTTATGATGCTGGAATTTTAAGCTCAGGGGCTCATGCTTGGATAGATTACCAATCTACCACCTGAGCCATGTCCAGAGTCTTAACCTCCCCCCCATCTTTTAGTGGGGGTTCAAAAAGGGTCTTGCTTTTTACACAAGCCAGCCTGGACCATGAGCTTCTTGAGTAGCTGGTATTGCAATTCATCCTTACACCATACCCTCTCCTATGATGGTATTCCATCCTTAGGGGCAGAGAAGATGAATCGGGTGTCTATCGTCCTGCAACATGCTGCTTCCCTGGAATGGTGGATACTCTAGAGCCCTCTGACTCCAGCTTTCTTATCATCAGGAAAAGTGGCCAATAGAATGATAGATAGGGTCAGTAGTTGGTGGCTCACATCTTGTCATCCTAGATACTCAGGAGGCTGAGACCTTAGAGGACTGTGGATGGAGGCCAGCACAAGCTGAAAAATCCTTAAGCCGCTTATTTCCAGTTAGCTGCCAAAAAGCCAGAAGTGGAGCTATGGCTCAAATGCCTTCATTGCAAGAGTTACAGGAAAGCACAAGGTCTTGAGTTCAAGCCTCAGTAACCTGGGAAAAAACAAAAGCCCGAAAGCAGGGTAGATGAACTTGAGGCTCAGTGGATAGGTGGTTCTGAAGTGGATTTTCTTGATGCTTATAGGTTTAAGTTCCACCCTTTTGCTGGTGCCAGTGGCTCACACCTGTAATCCTAGCTACTCAGGTGGCTGAGATCTAAAGATGGAGATTCAAAGCTAGCCCAGGCAGGAAAAGTCTGAGAAATTCTTACTGCTCAAAGTGGTAGAGCTGAAGAGCTCAGGGACAATGCCCAGGCCCAGAAATCAAGCCCCATGGTCCACCAAAAAAAAAAAAAAAAAAAAAAAAGAAAAGGAAAAGTGAGGCTACAAATACTAGAGACATCCGGGTGGACTATATTGGGTGATAAGGAGCACTTGAGACAACCCTGTGATAGGATTTTGATTCTGGACCCTTGAGGAAGTTACAGGTCAAAGATGACTCAGTCATTTGTCAGTAAAAAGGAATACAGAGGGAGGAATGCATTCTGTCAGATAAGTGCCCTTTTTGATTGAGACCATTGCTCAGGGTTTGAAGGTCAAGGTCATTTTAGGCTGGATTATCTTGCCTATAATCTCAAATTCTCTGCAGTCCAGAAGCCAGAGATCTTTATTCCAGGTCAGCTTGGAGTACTTAGCAAGATCTTGTCCCCCACACCCTCCCCCCCCAAAAAAAAGAGAAGCTAGATACTAGCTAGTAGCTCACAACTGTAACCCTAGCTACTCAGAAGGCTAGATTTAAGGATCTTTATTCAAAGCCCAGGCAGGAAAGTTCATGGGACTCTTACTTTCAATTAACCAGCAAAAAAGCAATCCATAAGTGGAGCTGTGGATCCAATGGTAGAGTGCTAGCCTTGAGCAGAAAAGCAAAGGGACAGTACCTAGACACAGAAGGCACTCAAAAGCCAAGAGCTCTACCCAAGAGCCACACAACCCATGGAACTGTCTTTGAAAATGCAAATTAACCACTGAGGGGCCACCAGAGAGTAGGAAGTGGGCTAGGCTCCTCTATCAATAAAAAGCAGAGATACTTATTAGATCCAAATAGTACAAGAGCGAGGACTCAAAAGTTGCATACCCAATGCTATGGACCTGGTACTGGAAATATAAACACAACTACACAGACATAAAAACCTATGACTCTATAGACATAACGTTTTATTACATAGATTAATTAATATATATCTGTGACATACAAACCCTCAGCCTAATTTTGATTATGTTCTAAAATCTAAGTGCCAGTGATTGTATATAGAGTTTCCCTTCTTGAATACTTGTTTGTTACACACGTCATTTGAAATATGATGTAAAAATCAACGTTAATAAATTCTTTAAAAATATCTTTTTTTTTTTTTTAAAAGCAGAGATACCGCAAGATATTAAAGGAAGAGAGTGAGCATTCCTTTTAAACCAGTTTGGCAAAGTATGGGAGGCAGAAAGGAACGCACAGGGTGGTGCTCAAGCCAGATGGGTCGGAGGCCTGTGAAAGATGGTGGGGTACCTGAGGGCTCAAAAGAAATTGATACCATCTGGAGGTGCTAGAGTTTGGAAGTACCTGGAAAACTGGGTAAAGTGAAGTAGTGCCTTGAGTGACAGGTGGCAGGGGCTAAACCTAGGCCTGAGCACTGGAGGGCAGGGGTGGAGTGAAAGGAAACGAGGGTACTCCTGGCCTTGGAGTATGGATCTGTGGCTCAGTACTGTGCCCTCGTCCATCCTTAGGTCTAACTGAAATGGGCAGGTTTAGGATGGAGATGATCACAGAGAAGAAACCCAAACCACAGCATGGCAGCGCTGGGCTCACAAGGCGTCCTTCAGCGAGGCGTCACTGTCCAAGGTCTGAGATCCCAGCTGGTTTTTCTCAAGTCCACCGCCACCGGGTGTAGTGAGGCCAGAAGTGAGGGGTCCGGCAGATTATACCCCGACTCCCTTAGGGAGGCCCGGCCCAGGTTCCTCCTCACCTCTCCGTAGTGACTTCTCGCCTTGGTTCCCTCAGGTCGCAGGAATCCATGGGCGTAGGTGAACCCCCAAGTGTTGGTCGGAATCCGCGGGGCTTCCCGAGGTGGACGGGCCCCGCAGCCAAGCGTGCCAAGGCTGCGGTTCTCCCTCCCCTTTTCCCGGGAGCAGGGGAGGAAAAGGAGCCTGGGGAAGAGTGGGGGGGGGGCTCCGGGGTGGGGGTGCGCATGACAAGCAAAGGGATGCCCGGAGAAGCTGCGAGTCCTCCCCCCGCCCCACCCCACAAAGGGCGCATTAGGCCTTAGGGTCCCGCCCCGAGCGCCCTGCCCAGCGCGGGGATGGTGGTATCCCAGGTCCTTCCTTCCCTCAGGGCTGGGAGCTTGAGGTCACAGAGTGACTTTCCTCAAGGTCATGCCAGAGAACTTCTCCTGTGGCCGGGGTGCCTGCCCACCCCCGTCCCCAGCCTGCGTCCTTCCCACGCCCCGCTCCCCGCAGCCTAGGTTTGGGGGACAGCGAGCGCTGACGCGAAAGCCCGAGAGTACTTTGGAGTGAAGTTCATGAAGTGGGGGTGCGCCCAACACCCCCGGAGGATTCCGGGGCGGCGGCGTGGTGTGTGTGTGTGCAGCCAGGGGGGGGGTCGGGGGCGTGGAGAGGCTGCGTGCCTGGCACACGCGGCTTCCAGCTCCCTCCCCCGTGGGCAGGGCCAGCGCGCGCCGGCGGCGGCGGCTCCTTTAAGAAAGTTCAGCAAAGTTTACCGAAGTGACGGTGGAGCGGGGAATGGGTGTCGCGGGAAAGCTGGGAGGGGGCCGGCCGAGCGGAGGAAGAGGAAGAAGAGGAGGAGGAGGAGGAGGAGGATGGAGGGAAGAGCGGCTGGGCCCCCGGGGCCGGCCGGCCGGAGCGCCTCGGCCAGGGCGCGTCCCGCGGTGGGCGGCCGGGGATTGGCTGAAGGCGCGCGGGCGAGGGGGGCGGGGCTGGCCGGGCCCCAGCTGAGGCCGGTTCCGCCCCCGCCCCCTCCCCTCCCCTCCCCCTCCCCCTCCCGCCGCCGCCGCCGCCGCCGCACTCGCGCGGGTCGCCGTGAAAAAGCGGAGGTGGTGACCGCTCGGGCTCCGCTGGCGTCTCCAGCGCCTTCTCATCCCCCTTCCCCATCGCCGGCACCGCCACACTTGAGGTGACCCCCCCCCCCTTTCCCCTCACAGCCTCTCCACCTCCCGAGCTGCCCCGCTTCCCACCTTCGCCTCTGCCCCAGCCCGGCCGGGCCGGCGCGCACTCGCTCTCCGCGCCGCCCTCCACACCATGAGCAGCAGCGGCCTGAAGCCGGACGGCGAGCTCGGCCCCACCGCGGGCTCCGGCGCCGGCTCCAGCGGCAGCCTGGAGGAAGAGGTGGGTCTGCGGCCCCCCGGGAGCCGGCGGGGGTGTCCGCCGGACGGCACGCGCGCCGAGGTGTGCGGTTCCCCAGCCCCGTCCCCCCCCCAGCCCCCCCAGCGCGCGCGGGGCCCGGGCCGCCCGCCTTCCCGCCGCCGCTGCCCTTCGCCCCCGGGGGAGGAGCAGCGGCGCGTGCCCGGCGGGCGGCCCCGGGCTACCCGGCGTGGGCTTCCCCGTCCTCGGCGTGTTCCGAGCGGGCCGCGCCGTCCGTCGGTGCGCGCCTTGAGGTGTGGCTCCGGGGGCCCCCGGGACGGCCCCGGCTGCTCGGTTCTGAGGTGTGTGTGTGGGGGGATGGTCGGGACCCCCGTGGTGACGCCGGGCCGGGGTCCTCGCTTTCCCGCCTCCCCCACCTCGATCCCTTCCCGGTGACCTTGGAGGCCCGGGCGGGCCGGACTGCTCCGTACCCCGGGGGTGCGGGCGGGTTCTCTTGAGCAGGACTTGGGAAGTTGGGCCCCCGGAGGTGAACACGCGTTTAGTTTGGATCGAGATGGAGAAAGACCAAACTCGAGTTCTTGGTCTGTCTCTCTGTTCTTCTCTTTTCTCTCCCTCTTCCCTAGGACCCCTAAAAAGCTAGGCTTGGGTGTAATCCTGCCGAGCGAAGATGATAATGCCTCTTTTCTTCGCCTCTTGGAGTCGCCAGCAGCCTTCGCTGGCTGCGGAATGGGAGGGTGGAGAGGACTGTGGAGGGTGCATGGTGGTGGTGGAAGAGAAGCCATTAAATCCATCAGGGGTGGGTTTGGAGGCGTGCCTCAGTTGGTTAAAGCGTCCCATCCTGAGTTCCAGTCCTAATCGCAAACCAAAAATAAAAGCCGGGACTGGGAAGGTGGCCTAGTGGTAGAATGCTTGCCTAGCATGCATGAAGCCCTGGGTTTGATTTCTCAGTACCACATAAGCAGAAAAAGCCAGAAGTGGTGCTGTGGCTCAAGTGGTTAGAGTGCTAGCTTTCATCCCAGAGAGTCTCAGGGACAGCATCCAAGCCCTGAGTTCAAGCCCTAAGCCTGGACTAAATAAATAAATTATATATATATGCACACCATCAGCAAATAGGAGTTGGTAGGCCCAGAGAATTGTATAGACAGAGGACAGACTTGTCAGCTCCAGGAGGCGACTGGCCTCTGCTGTGTCATTTCTGGGCTGGGAGAACCCTTCCTGTCCCTTTCTGGCATGTTCTTGCCCAGGAAACCAAAGGCCAGTTATCCATTCTGAGCTCCCTTCCCCTTAGCCTGGGGAGAAACCACAGCTCTGCGCTGGTAGGGAATGGGACAAAGACCTGCTGCTGGGCAGAGCTCAGCACACCAACTCTTAAGTTGAGCAATTCAGAGGCCTGCTACCAGCCCCAGTCCACCAATGACCTGACATCTTAAGACTCCAGTCTTAAGTCTAGATCTCTACTTTGTGGGGGAAGGAATTATTGTTATTTCAAAGTGGAGAGGTAGGGTCCATTAGTGGCTGTAGTTGTTTTAGGTCCCATACGCTTTGTCCTCCTGGTACCTTGATATCTGCGGGTGCTTGGCTTTGGGGGACCCTCACTCGATCCCGTCTTCCTGGTTCCTCCTGAGAGATGGGGCAGTGGCAGGGTTGCTACATGGACTATGCCTGCCTTACCATTCTTTGGATGGAAATTGGAGGTCAGTTTCTTCTGTGCAAGGACCCCAAACCCCATTTTCATTTAACAGGTTCTGAGTAAGAGCACCTCCATAAAGAAAAGCCTGGGGCTCTCAGCACATCCAGCCCTCACAACCACCACAATCTGGATTTGAGGAAGGGTAAACCTTGTGGCCACACTAAAGTCTTGGGGGATCGGGGAAGGATTTGAGGGTTTGGCCACTTAAAAATAGTTAATTACCCTTTTGGGAAAGAGGAAAGAATACTTAAAAAGTAAGTTGGGCACTTAAGGCCTGGGGCTTAAACTTAAAGCTTGGGCACTGTCCCTGACTAATATAAGAAAAAAAAAGAATGCCTGGGTGGTCTCAGCACTGATGGTGTACAGTTCATGAGCATAGTACTTGGAGAAGGACTGTGCTTATATTTAGCAGAGATGTTAAAGGGAGCCTGGATGTCTCCTGGTGTCTTAGTGTCTGCTTTGGCCCTGTGAGAACAAGTGTGGGTTCCTCTCATGATGAGCTTTCTGAATGGTGGGCCAAAAACTCTGCCACTGGCACCGTGCCATTGTGGTGAAGAACTTGTCTTTGCCTTTTAGTTAAGATGCGCCAGTAGGCAGTCAGCTCTTCAGTCCCTAAAAGTCATTATCCAGAGAATAAGTTTTTCTTGTGGTTGTAGGGCTTGAACTCAGGACCTGGGCATTGTCCCGGAGCTCTTTTACTCAAGGTTAGTAGTGCTCTACCACTTTGAGCCACAGTTAAGCTTCCAATTTTCTGGATGGTTAATTGGAGATAAGAGTCTCATGGACTTTGCTTCCTGGGTTGGCTTTGAACCGCCATCCTCAGACCTCAACCTCTTGAGTAGCTAAGATTACAGGAATTAATATTCTTTTCTCCTCCCAGCCCTGGGGCTTGAACTCAGGGCCTGAGCATTGTCTCTGAGCTGCTTTTGCTTAATGCTGGCACTCTACTACTTGAGCCACAGCGCCATTTCTGAAAGGCTTTTTCTGTAAATGTACTGAGAAATCAAACTCAGGGCTGCATGCATGCCAGGCAAAGCACTTTACTGCTAAGCCACCTTCCCAGCCCATAATAGCCTCCCATGTCATAGGGCAGCATTCATACCCTAAATATTAGGTTCCTTTGTTCTGGATCAGGAGTTACGAATACAGGAAGGTGAAGGGAACTTGCCAGGAGGTAACTAAATAAATCCAAGGGTAGGTAAAACAGGATGTCACTACTTGATACCATGGTGCAAACGGAGAGGTTAGAGGTACCCTCTCTGAATGAGAAGATGAGTGAACAGGAGATTTGTATAAAAGTGGTGACCTTGGTGAGTCTGAGAGGCAGAGGATCAAGAAATTTAAAGCCAGACTGTGTTAAACAATAAAATCCTGTCTCCAGAAAAAGGAAACAGGGGAACCTTATGGCTTATTTGGGTAACACCAGGAGTTTGCTGTAGTTGCAGCATCGTGAAGATTGTGAGGTGATGTGGGGGATGAGGAGAAGATCGACATTTTCTTGCCACTTGGTAAAATGTGTTAAAAGCTTTGATAACTTTTGAAAGTTAAGGAGGGCAGCTGGGAATGAAAGGGAGGACGGAGCTGCATGTCCCTTTTAGTCCCCCAGGTGGGTCTTCCTGGAGCTAGAGTACCAGGTGAGTTAACAGAACCTAAAAAACAAACCCCTGCAGCTTATATTGGTACCCCCCCCCCCCAGGCACCTTATATTGGTATCACTGAAGCCCATCCTAGTGATTCTCTAGGGATAGCTATGTAGTTACAGTATCTCTGGAGGAAGGCGTGTGTGTGTGTGTGTATGTGTGTGTATTTATTTAGAGATAGGGTTTCACTAGATGGCACAAGCTGGGCTCAGACTCAAGATACTCCTGTTTCAGCTTCCTGAGTGCTGAGATTATAAATCTCCCCACCATGTGGAGCTTGTGATTTTTATTTTATTTTTGGTCAGTAGTGGGACTTGAACTCAGGGTCTGAGACACTGTCCCTGAGTTCTTCAGCTCAAGGCTACCACCCTACCCCTTAAGCCACAGCCCCACTTCCTGATTTTTATTTTTATTATTTATTTATTTATTTATTTATTTATTTTTGCCAGTCCTGGGCCTTGAACTCAGGGTCTGAGCACTGTCTTTGGGTTTTCTCAAGGCTAGCTACCACTGGAGCCACAGCACCACTTCCAGCTTTTTTCTATAAATGTGTAACCGAGGAATCAAACCTGGGTCTTCGTGCATGCTAAGCAAGCACTCTACAACTAGGCCAAACTCCCAGCCCCGATTTTTATTTTTAAAATAAGAGACCCAGCTGGATACTAGTGGTTCATGCTTGTAACCCTGTGTGCTCAGGGGGGCTGAGGGTTGCAGTTCAAAGCCACGCTTGGACACTCTTAATCTCCAATTAAATCACAGAAAAAGCTGGAAGTAGCACTGTGGCTCTGGTGGTAGAGTGCTAGCCTTGAGCAAAAAAGGAACTTGAGTTCAAGCCCCAGGAACTGCAACCCCTTTAAAAAAAAAAAAAAAAAAGCAATAAATAAGATGGAGACCTTACTGCCAGGCACCAGTGGTTCAAGTGTGTAATCCTAGCTACTCAGAAGGCTGAGGCTTGAAGGGGCAAGAAAGTCCCTAAGCCTTTTGTGTGTGTGGGTGTGTGGTCGTAGGGCTTGAACTCGAGATCTGGACCCTGTTCCTAAGCTCTTCTGCATAAGGCTAGTGCTCTACCACTTTGAGCCACAGTTATACTTGCAGTTTTCTGATAGTTAAGTGGAGATAAGAGTCTCATGGACTTTACTGTCTCGGCTGGCTTTGAATCCAGATCCTTAAATCTCAGCCTCCTGAGTAGCTAGGATTATAGGCAACAGCCACCTGTACCCTGTCATATGGAATGCTTATCTCCAATTAACTACCAAAAAGCCAGGAGTGGAGCTAGGTTTCAAGTGGTAGAGCACTAGTCTTGAGAACCAAAGCTCAGGAACAACACTTAGGCCTTGAGTTTAAGCCCCAGTAGACCACCCCCCCTCCCTCCAAAAAAGATACTTTGTATGATGGAATTAAGGTAATATTAAGTAATTTTTTTTTTTTTTGGCCAGTGTCAGGGCTTGAACTCAGGACCTGAGCACTGTCCTTGGGCTTTCCTCAAGGCTAGCGCTCTATCACTTGGGCCACAGCACCACTTCCAGCTTTTCTATACATGTGGTACTGAGGAATCAAACTCTGGTCTTCCTGCATGCGAGGCAAGCACTCTACCACTAGGCCAAACTCCTGGCCTCACTTTACTTTTTTTGTTGTTGGTCATAGAGGCTTGAACTCCAGGCCTGGGCACTTTTGCTCAAGACTAACTAGCCTTCTAACTACTTTGAGCCATAGCTCCACTTCTGATGTTTGAATGGTGAATTAAGAGATGAGAGTCTCATAGGCTTTCCTGCCTACGCTGCCTTTAACCTTGATCCTCAGAGATCTTAGCCTCCTGAGAAGCTAGGATTACAGGTGTGAGCCACCAGTATCTTATTTTACTTTTTTTCTTCTTTCCTTTTTTTTTTTTTAATTTATTTTTTGGTGGTTCATGGGACTTGAACTCTGGGCCTGGGTGCTGTCCCTGAGCTCTTCAGCTCAAGGCTACCACCCTACCTCTGAGCCACAGCCCCACTTCCCATTTTTCTAGTGATTTAAGTAGAGATAAGAATCTCACGGTCTTGGGCTAGGGGTTTGGCCTAGTGGTACAGTGCTTGCCTAGCATGCACAAAGACCCAGGTTCGATTCCTCGGTACCACATACATAGAAAAAAGCCAGAAGTGGTGCTGAGGCTCAAGCAGTAGAACCTTGATTTTTCAGACCTCAGCCTCTTGAGTAGCTAAGATTATAGGCATGAGCCACCACACCCGGCTTCACCTTTACTTCTTTGTTGTTGTTGTTGTTACTGGGCTTTGAACTCAGGAACTTTGTGTTTGCTTGCTAGCTTGCTTCGTTGGTGCAAAGCCATGCCTCCAGCCCTCAGTTTACCATTTTAACCCTTCACAACAGCACCATGATATGTTTGTATTATCACTTTTGTAAATGAGGAAACTACAGACGACTAAGTGGGGAGGTTGAGTTTGCTCTTAACTGTAACTTCTGTTTTGTTTTATTTTTATTATTTTTGGACCAGTCCTAGGGCTAAACTCAGGGGCTGGGTACTATTCCTGAGCTTGTTTTGCTCAAGGCTAGTGTTCTACTACTTGAGCCACAGCTCTACTTCTCTTTTTTTTTTGCCAGTCCTGGGCTTCAGCTCAGGGCCTGAGCACTGTCCTTGGACTTTCTCAAGGCTAGAGCTCTACCACTTGAGCCTCAGCACCACTTCTGGCTTTTTTCTATGTATGTGGTACCGAGGAATCGAACCCGGGTCTTCATGCATGCTAGGCAAGCACTTTTAACCACTAGGCCAAACTCCCGGCCTCTACTTCTCTTTTTTTTAATTGGTTAAATGGAAAGAAGAGTTTCATAGACCTTCCTGCCTAGGCTGGCTTTGAATCATGATTGATCTCAGTCTCCTGAGTAGATAGGATTTACATTAGAGTTTAAATGAGACTTGGGTTGGAATGAGGGAGAAGATAGGTTTTTATTTATTTTTGTGTTGCTGAGGCTTAAAAGAAAGTTGTGCTGGGCAAGTGTTCTACCCTTGAGCTGCCTGGGCCTTTGAGAGCTGTGTTTAGATCATGTCCATATCCCAATTAAAGGCCTAGAGACTGATTCCAAGCTTTGGACTGGTAGCTTCCGAAGACTGGAAGATGGGAGATGTTAGCCCCTTCCAGGAGAGCATTTTATCACAGGTAAGTAGAATCGCCATTGCTTATGGATAATGAAAAACAGTCTTATGCATAATCTCTTCTTGTTACCTATACTTAGGCTGACTGCCACATACCACTTTGAGCTTTTTTCTTGGTCTTGGGGATCCAGGGTCTTATAGGGCACCTACTACTTGATCCACACCCCAACCATTTTTGCTTTAGTTATTTTGGGGATAGGCTTTTCTTCTTTTTTTTTTGTAGTTGTGGGGCTTCAACTCAGGGCCTAGGTACTGTTCCTGAGCTCTTTTGCTCAACGTTAGCACTCTACCACTTTGAGCCACAGTGACATTTCCGGTGGTTAATTGGAGATAAGAGTCTCATGGACTTGTTTTTTCTTTGCCAGTCTTGGGGCTTGAACTTCAGGGCCTGGGTACTGTCCTTGAGATTTCCTAAGGCTAGCATTGTACCACTTGAGCTACAGCACCATTTCGGCTTTTTCTGTGTATGTGGTACACATACCCAGGAATCAAACCCAGGGCCTCATGCATGCTAGCAAGCACTCTACTGCTAGGTCTACACTTCCAGCCCCTTTCACGGGCTGAACCACAGGTTCACAGGTTTTGAACCACAATTCTCAGATCTTGTTTCCTGAGTAGCTAGGATTACAAGCATGAGCCACCAGTGCCTGGCTTGGTGATGGGGTTTTGAGTTTACTCCTGGGTGGTCTCCATGTTCTCTTGTTTAACAATTCCTCATAGCTGCAATGACAGGCTTTTAGGACACCTTTCTCAGATATTGACTGAGATAAGGTTCTGAAAACTGTTTGCCCAGACTGGCCTTGAACTGTGATCCTCTCCATCTCTATTTCCCTAAGTAGTTAGGATCACGGTTGTGAACTATCATAACCAGTTACTTTGATGTCTTAACTACAGACATGGTACTTACCTGTCACTCTGAGTGCATACATTCTCTTGGGTCTCCTAATCCCCTCCTCCACTTGTGGATATCCTGTCTCTGGGGGCTGGTGAGTCCTGTACATAATGCAACAATGTGAACTGAGGATGCTAAAGCCTTTGTTCTTCTGATCCTTGAGCCACTTTACTCCATGGGGTCCTGGACCATCCTGAGAGGAGGACAAGGAGGTAGTCCCATCTCTCCCAGTGACTGAGATTGGCTCAGTGGTGCAGCTTGGCTGCAGCAGCCACATTGAGTTCTATGTTCTCTACCACCAGACTATGGCTGCTCCAGCCCTGGCAAAGCCTGTCATCTATACTTCAGAGGCTGAGCTGCCACAGGTGGGAATTGGGCAGCCTGCAAGGCTTGAGTGCCAGAACCCTGTCCACTGGCAGCCAGGGGCCAGCATAGCCATCTTGATTTCTGCCTTTTCCCACATTCCACGTTTAGAGGGAAGAATAGGTTGTCTTTGAGGTGTGCCAGGCTACACAAGCTGGCAGGAGCCTGCTGGTGGATCCATGTGTGACTGGGCCCATCAGCTATGACCAGCAGTCTCTCAGCCATCTGAGCATAGGCTCTTGAATGTCACAGATGATTAGACTGCCACCAGGGAGAGAGGCAGGACCTGACCTGTCTAGGCCATGAAGTACTTAGTCTTCAGCTAAATGGCCATCTTCTCCACATACATGTTGTGGGACTTGAACTCTGGGCCTGGGTACTGGCTCTGAGCTCTTCAGCTCAAGGCTACCACCCAGCTCTTGAGTCATAGTCCTATTTCCCATTTTCAAATGATCAATTGGAGATAAGGGTCTCTCTGCTTTGTTGGGGCTTTGTAGTGCTTGGGGTGGCTTTGAACCTTTGATCCTCAGATCTCAGCCTCCTGAGTAGTAGGATTACAGGTGTTATCCACTGCACCTGGCTACAGGAGGGGACAAAATTCCTGTAGCTCCAAACTTTGACTCTAGTTTCTTCTGTGAGCGGTGTATAGCAGTGGGGGCCATTGTACACCTTTTCAAATGCATAGGCAGATGATAGATCTGTACTGGCTGCCCACTCTGCCCCAGGTAGATGAATTGGAAGCCTCCATACTGTGGTGTCCAGTGAGCCTTGCCTGGACATTCTGGCCTCCACCTCTGTCTGCAGCTACGTGGAGAGTGGGCCAGGTCCCATCTCTAGCCTGCCTGTGATGGTACTGAATCTCTAGCCATTGGTCTAGTCCTCTTAAGTGCGGTGACTAAATGTATTCAAAAGATAGGCCTTCTGTTCCTAGAAGGAGAAGTAGCTTGGAAAATGAGGTCTGGAACCCTACATAGTACTTTTGAGTGGCCAACCCTGCCCCCCTCTCCTTTTAGAGAACCTCTAAACCCAGTCTCAGCCTCCCCATTCCTGCACACAATCTATGGGAAAAGAGCCCCAAGCTTTCTAAACAAGTTGGGCTTCTTTTTTTGTTTTTTTTTTTTTGGTTGGTTGTGGAGCTTGAACTCAGGGCCTAGGTGCTGTCCCTGAGTCTGTGTGTGCTTAAGGCTAGCTTTCTACCACTTGAGCTACAGTACCACTTCCGGTTTTTGAGTGATTTATTGGAGATAAGAGTGTTGCAGGGACTTTTTGAACCTGGATCCTCAGATCATAGCCTCCTGAGTAGCTAGGCTTATAGCCGTGAGCCATGGGTGCCTGGCTGGAACAAGCTGGCTCCTTTAGCTCTATTGCTGGTCAGCCAGGCATCTAATTCCTGAGCTGGTTGCTTCCTCTGGAAAACAAGGCCCCCTACCTGTTCTTATTTTGCTAAAGGACTGTCAGGCAATGGGGTGATGGTTGGCTCATGTGAAAGAAACTACAAAGTGGCCCAGACTAGAACCTCCCAGCCAGCCTCTGGTGATGTGTGATTTGTGGCTGGAGTTGGCAGGGTCGGCAGAACTTGAGGACAGACTGGCACTTACGATTAGTTGGGTTAGGTGATGGTAATGGTAAGCTGTGAGCAAGGTGTCAGCAGGCCAGGAAGAGTGGGGATGGTCCTGGGGGCACTGAGCCATTCCAGAATTCCGATTTCATATGCATCCAGACTCACATACACTGTCTGGCTGCCGGCTGCTTGCTTTTGCCCTGGGTCCTGGTTCAGTGCCTTATAAGTCCTGGGTCTGCAGGCCATGTTGCTACATTCCATCCATCTCACGTCAAGTGGCCCCTGCTCAGGGCTTTCTTCCCCCCTGGGAGGGGTGAGAGCAACCTGCTGTGCCAAGCCTAAGAGTGGAGCCCAGACAGAACCCTTCTCCACTGTACACACCAAAGTAAAACCCTGGCCATGGAGATAAAGGTGTGGCAACTCTAGCATTGGCCCAACAGGCATCCTGCTTCAATCCTCAAAGGCCCAGGTCTTATCCTACCCGCCTCTTCTGTGGCAGCTAGAGTCTAATCTGTGCTGTGTGCAGGAGATAATGAGAGGCAGAGCAAATTCTTAACCGGAGTCTTTTTTTTGTGGGTCATGGAACTTGAACTCAGCCTGGGCAATGTCCCTGAGCTCTTCAGCTCCAGGCTACTGCCCTACCCTTGAGCCACAACCCCACTTCCCATTTTCTAGAGGTTAATTGGAGATAAGTGTCTCAGGTCTTTTTGTGCCTGGGCTGGCTTTGAGCCTTGATCCTCAGATCTCAGCCTCCTGAGCAGTTAGGATTACAGGCATGAGCCACTGCTCCCAGCCAACCTGAGTATTTGGCCCCCATGTCCCTTAAAAAAGAGTTTGGGGCTGGGTGCCAGTGACTCCCACCTGTGATCCTAGCTGCTCAGGAGTCTGAGATCTGAGGATCAAGCTTCAAAAATCAACCTGGGCAAACATCTAAGAGAGTCTTATCGCCAGTTAACCAACAAATAAAACTGGAACTAGAGGTGTGGCTCAAGTGTTAGTGCGTCTACCTTGAATGAACAAGCCAAGCCAAAGGGCAAGGCTTCAACTTCAAGCTCCAGTACTGGCACACACAAAAAAATAAAAAGTTTGTTAAAATGAGTATGATAGCTGGGCAGTGGTGGCTCATGCCTGTAATTCTCAGGAGGCTAAGATCTGAGATGGTTTGAAGCCAGCCTAGGCACTAATGTCCATGAGACTCTTATTTCCAGTTAACCAACAGAAAATTGAAAGTGGAAAGTGGTACTGTAGCTCAAGGGGTAGGGGGGTAGCCTTGAGCTGAAAAGCCCAGGCCCAGAGTTCAAGCCCCAGGACGGACTTTTAAAAAAAAAAAAAAGGTGTGGTGTATACTCAGCTATTCTGGAGGCTGAGGCAGAATCATTGCTTTCCTAGGCAACATGGTGAATCCTAAAATTTGGTGTTTTTATGTGAAGAAAACAGCCCAATTCACCCTGTTCTTTATTTCTTTATATCTGGGATAGGAGTGAATGCCCTGCAGCTACCTGCCATGACTGGTGACAGAGCTAGGAGTTTAACCCAGGTTTCTTTTTTTCTTTTTTCTCTTTTGCTGGTCCTGGGGCTTGAACTCAGGGCCTGGGCACTGTCCCTGAGCTTCTTTTGCTCAAGGCTAGTATGCACGCTACCACTAGTGCCATAGCACCGCTTCCAGCCTTTTCTGTGTATGTGATACTAAGGAATCCAACCCAGGACTTCATGCATGCTAGGCAAGCGCTGTACCATTAAGCCACATTCCCAGCCCAACCTAGGGTTCTTGACAGTTGTTGTCTTCTCCAATTTGAGTTTGTTTGTAGGTGTTCTCTCTATTTTCTCCCCTCCCTTCTCTCCACCTTGCCCCCCCCCTTTTTTTTTTTTGGTGCTGAACTGGGAGTTTGAAATCAGGGATCTTCTTTTGCTCAAGGCTACTACTCTGTTACTTGAGCTACAACTCCACTCTGGCATTTTGGGGGCAATTTATTGGAGGTAAGTCTCATGGACTTTCCTGCATGGTCTGGCTTTGAACCATGATCTTCAAGTCTCAGCCTCCTGAGAGGAGCTAGGATTACAGGTGTGAATCATTGGTGCTTGGCTTTTCCTCTCTTTATAAACAGCTCTGAGTAGGACTACTGGCAGCAGTATCCAGTGGCACCTGTGCCTCCTCAATACTCTGGATGCCTATGGCTGAGCCCACTGGGTGCAGATTGAGGTGAGATCAAGATCTGCAGAAGAACATTCATCAGGCAAGCACCTGGGGATTCCAAGCTGTTTCTTACATGAGCAGTGACCGCAAACAACTCGCTACACTCCTGGGCCCTTGTTTTCTCATCTAAAAATAAGGTTTCTTCCAGCTCAAATCTTCTGTATTTGGGTTGCTGCTGAGGACTGGGAGCAAGGGAAGGATGTGGGAGGAACTTTTAAGAGTCTTGTTTTTCCCTGTTTGGGTTTTCCTCCTCTCCCTACCCCTCTTCTAAGAAGAGTTTTCCATTCAGATGACTGGGAGGGCTCCCAGTGCTAGAGCAGGCAGTTAACTTGAACATTGATGGAGTGGAAGTTGAAGCCTTTCCAGTTCTACTTTTAGACATATGGAAAGATTGCCACCAGGGTGAGAAATACAGTTCTTGGTAGAGTGCTTGCATAGCATGCATTGATTTCCTGGGTTCCATTCTTACCTAGTGCTATAAATTCAGGAGTCAGAGGGCGATTTAAACAATTGCTGCAGAGAGTAAATTCTCTTTTCCTTCCTTCCTTCTTTTTTTTTTTTTTTGTACCTGTACTAGAACTTGAACTCAAGGCTTCATGGTAGAGAACTGTCTGTCCTTTGCAAGATGGTCCCATGGATCTAAAATTCTGTGTTGGCAACATTAAGGCTGGGCATTTGAAGGATGTAGTTGTCCCTCAAAGATAGCTCACACCTATAATCCTAGCTACTTAGGTAGGAGACTGAGATCTGAAGATTACAATTCAAAGCCAGCCCGGACACTAAGGACCTAAAGACCATGAGACTTACCTCCAATTAATAACTAGAAAACCGGAAGTGGCACTGTGTCTCAAGGGGTTGGATGGTATCCTTGAGCTGAAGAGCTTAGGGACAGTGCCCAGGCCAAGTACAAGCCCCACAACTGACCAAAAAAAAAGATAAGGGGGGCTTAATGGTCTTGGGTGCCCTGCTAGTTAGGGATTGTTTGTACTTTCTTTCCATTGCTAATAAAATCCAGTGTTTATGGAACCTGTCCTCTTAGCATAAACACTCCGGTTCTCAGCGGTGGTACTAGGTATGAAAGAGGTCTTCGGGATGTGAAAGGTTGGAGCCCTCTACATCAGGTCTTTGCCTTCCTTGCAGAGGTGGAGCCAGGCGGGGTCAGCAGCCAGGTGTCTGCTATCTGAGTGACTGAGTGCAGGCCTTGTGGCCCACAATCATGTTTTTTTTTCTTACAACTGCTTTTCTGAATAGTATGGTTCCTCCCCTGCTCCTGCGGGGTCCTGTGTTCCTGGGCTGGGGAAGTCCTGAGCAGCTGCCCTTCAGGGTTCTGGCCTTGTTTGTTCCTTGAGTGACAGAGCTGCTTTTAGGCATCCAGACCCAAGAGAGGTGTCTGCTGTGGCTGATAGAAAAGGCAAAGTCCATCTGGGTGCTGGTAGCTCATGCCTATAATCCTACCAACTCAGGAGGCTGATATTTGAGGCTCGCAGTTTGAAGCCAATCTGGGCAGGAAGATCCATGAGACTCTTTCCCTCCCTCCTCCTGTCCATCATAGGGCTTGAACTCAGGGCCTGGGCACTGTCTCTGAGCTTTTTTGCTTAAGGCTTAATGCTCCACCACCTTCATCCAAAGCACTACTTTAGGTTTTCTGGCAGTTAATTGGAAATAAGAGTCTCAAGAACTTTCCTGCCTCAGCTGGTTTTGAATTATGATCCTTCGATCTCAGCCTCCTTGAATAGCTAGGATTGCAAGCTTGAGCCACCCGTAAAAGCCATGAGCAGGGCTTCAGGAAACTCTTATCTCCAATTAATCACCGGAAAGCTGAAAATGGAGTCTGTGGTATAAGTGGTAGAGTGCTAAGCTTTGAGCAAAAAAAAGCTCTGGACCTAGGCTCTGAATTCAAGTGTCAGGACTAGCACGTGGACGCGCACATGCACACACACGAAACAAAAAGGGGGGGCAGAAAGGTGGGTACTGGTGCCTCACACCTGTCATCCTAACTACTTAGGATGCTGAGATCTGAGAGTCATGGTTCAAAGCCAGTGGGGAAAAGAAAGTCCATCGAACTCTTTTTTTTTTTTTTTGCCAGTCTTAGGGCTTGAACTCACTGTCTTTGGACACTTTTGCTCAAGGCTAGTGCTCTGCCACTTGAGCCACAGCGCAATTTCTGGCTTCTTTTCTGAATATGTGGCACCGAGGAATGGAACCTAGGGCTTTGTGCATGCTAGGTGAACACTCTACCACCCCATATCTGGTAGTGTGCCTCAAAGTGATAGAGTATTAGCCTTAAGGTGGGGGAAACAAAGGCTGAGTCTTGCTTGGAAGACTGTTCTATGCACACCTGAATTTGTGCTAGTAGGCAGTTTACTTGGGGGAGGGATCCCTAGCACATTCTTGAGAAGCGTATTCAGTATAATCTTGTCTGCAGTTCTTTCATCAAATGGCAGTTTGCCAGAAAATACATAGATGGGCTTCCATTCTTCTTTGTATCTTTCTTTCCTTCTTTCTTTGTTTCTTTTTTGGTTGGTTGTAGGACTTGAACTGTGGGCCTGGGCATTGTTCCCGAGCTCTTCAGCTCAAGGCTAGCACCCTGCCCCTTGAGCCACAGTGCCACTTCTGGTTTTCTGATGGTTAATTGGAGATAAGAGTCTCACATACTTTAGTGCTTGGGCTGGCTTTGAACCTCGAATCTCAGATCTCAGCCTCCTGAGTAGCTAGGATTACAGGTGTGAGCCACATGCCCGACATCCTTGTGCGTTCTTTCTATCTAGAAAATGAACATAACCTGTTGCAGAGAGGCTGTGTAGGGAGCAGGGACACCTGGATGTCAGCCTGTAGCTGATACTTCCTGAGGAAAGAGCCAGCAGTTTGGGGAGCCTCGTACAGCCCTCTTCCCCCCCATCTCTCAGGATTAGATAGGGCAGCCAAGAAGAAGTTCCTTTTAAGGATGGGAGAGTTTGACAGCAGCTTGGACTACATAGTTCCAGGCCAATGTGGGATAGGAAATGAAACTTTGCTTAAAAGGAAAGGGAAACAAAAAAGTTTCTTTTAAAGCCCCTTGTTTACCAGAAGGGGTAATGTGTAACCTTAGGTACCTTAGGAATGGGGTTGAGATAAAGGACTGGCCCTGTCTGTACCCCCCTCACACCCTTGGGGACCCCATGTTTGGAGTAAGTCTGAGGGTTCCAGAGTTGAGAGGGGGAATTTGGGAGGTTGTACCCCCATGTACTTGAGGTTCTGCACTGTCTGGGCAGTGCTCTCATCCTTGAGGAACACTGAAGACCTGGATGGCCCTGCGAAGTCAGCCAACAAGGGACTGCTTGCAACCTGGACCAGGCAGGTAGGGCTGGACTGCACCGTGACACTGCCCTACTTCCTAGAGGGAAGCCCAGAGCCAGTGGGGAAGGACACGGTGGTAGTAGAAGTTGGTCAGTTCCCCTCAGCAGGCCTGGTGTTGGCTGTCATAGAGAATGACCAGCTGTACCTGTGATGGCCTGTATGTCAACACAACCCTGGACAGTCCTGATCTAAGCTCAGTATATCCCCTCTTTGTGTACCCCCACCCCAGCTCGCATTCACCTTTCATTTGAAAAGGGAGGTGGTTGCTCTTTAACCTTTTAGAACAGACAGGAGCACACCCTGTGGGAAATTCTGTAAAGCCATGGAGTTGTGTATGTGGAAAAAGAAGGAACAAGGAAATAGGTTTGATACTGTTGAACAGCCTGGGCTTTGTCTAACTATTCCTTCAAATGATTTTGTGTGTGTGTGTGTCCGTCTTGGAGTTTGAACTCAGGGCCTGGGCCCTGTCCCTGCGCTCTCCTGCTGAAGCCTCGTGCCCTGCTATTTTGAGCCACAGCTCAAAATAGCTAATTGGAAATAGAGTCTCTCTCATGGACTTCTGCCCAGGCTGGCTTTGAATCTCATTTCTCAGCCTCCTGAGTACCTAGGATTACAAGTGTTAGCCACCAGCACCCAGCAACCTCAACTTCTTTGTTCAGGGCTAGCACTCTACCACTTGAGTCACAGCTCTGATTTTGACTTTTTGGTGGTTAAATGAAGATCTGAGCCTCAGAGACTTTCCTGCCCAGGCTGGTTTTGAACTGTGATCCTTAGATCTCAGCCTCCTGAGTAGCTAGGATCGTAAATGTGAGCCATTAATGTCTGGCTTCAAATTATCTGTCTGTCTGTCTATCTATCTATCTATCTATCTATCTATCTATCTATCTATATATCTATATTTCTTTTTTCTTTTTTTCTTTTTTGCCAGTCCTGGGCTTGAGCTCAGGGCCTGAGCACTGTCCTTGGACTTTCTCAAGGCTAGAACTCTACCACTTGAGCCTCAGCACCACTTCCGGCTTTTTTTCTATGTGGTACTGAGGAATTGAACCCGGGTCTTCGTGCGTGCCAGGCAAGCGCTCTACCACTAGGCCAAACTCCCAGTCCAATATATATATAATTTTTGTTGGTCATAGGGGCTTGAACTCTGGGCCTTATATACTACTATCCCTGAGCTCTTCAGCTCAAGGTTACTATTCTACCACATTGAGCCACAGTGCCACTTCTGGTTTTCTGATAGTTAATTGGTGATAAGGACTTCCATGTTCAGGCTGGCTTTGAACCATGATCCTCAGATCTCAGCCTCATCAGTAGCTAGGATTATAGTCATGAGCCACTGGCGTCCAGCTTCAAATATTTATAAAACATTTTATTTCATGTGTCAGCTTCTTGTACTTAGCTTGTGGAATAGGCAAGGCATGCATTCTTTGGTGCCCTACCTCTTCCTCATGGCATCAGTTAGCTGTGTTAGTAGTGCCTGAATCCTGGTTTTCTTCTTGATGGCAGGTCTGGTTGCCTTGAGGCTGGCATCAGGAAGTATCTTGTAGGATGGCCCAGTGCCAGCTGGAGGCCTTGCAGAAATAACTACATGCCCTCAGCTTGTGTTGGCACTTTTTCTGTAGCCTCAGTTTCCCATCTGTAAAGTGAGTGGTTTGAACTAAACGATGCTATTTTTTGTTTGTTTGAACTCAGGGTATGGGGGTGCTATGTCTGAGCTCTTTCCCCCAAGGCTAGCACCCCTATCACTTCGAGCCCGAGCTCTACTTGTCTTCTGGTGGTCATACTTTCCTGCCTGAGCTAGTGTTAAACTCTGATCCTCAGATCTCAGCTTCCTGAGTAACTAGGGTTAAGGCATGAGCCACCAGTACCTTGCTTCCTTGATGCTTTTAACCTGGGACGTCACCTACCCCCACCCGTGAAACAGAACCCACGTTCCCAGCCTTCCCTGGCAGACTTTATGAATGAGTGGCTCATGGTACCAGGCAAGTGAGAGCCTCAAGCAAGCAAATAAATGATTGTAGGAGCCTGAATGGTAATATACATTTTGTTGGGCTTTATATATGTGGTAGCTGAGGAAGTTGATGGTGACTGTGTAGGACAGATAAATTGACAGATTTGGCTTTCTTCCAGCTGAGCATAAAGCTGGGGTACAGACTATAGAGAAAGCCTGCATTTTTCCTACTTAACTGGGCCACATCTGATCTCAGACTGCATTTCTTTGGAAGGACCTTGTGTAGAGACAGGGGAGGTCTCCAAAGTTAAGGTCTGGCTGTGTGTACTTTGAGAGAGAAAACAATTCATTTGTTTACATTTTATGTGTTCTTAGTCTTGGCTGGTGTTCTATCACTTGACCAATACCTCCAACCCAGCTTTTTTTTTTTGGTGGTTCATTGGAGATGGACTCTCACAGACTTTTTGGCTTGGGCTGGCTTTGAAGCATGATCTTCGGGTCCTCAGCTTCCTGAATGGCTAGGATTATAGCCATAAGCTACCAGTACCTGACTTCCTTGTTTTGAGACAATCTTGCAATGTAACCCACTCTAGCCTGAAGCCTCTTGATGCTCACACTTCAGTGCATTGGGAAAGGTTTTGCTTTTTTCTGTTCTCATCACCCTAGCTTTACTGTCATTTAAGTGCCACAAGCCAGCTTAGTGACATGTGATATTCCTTCTCTGAGCTGTGTGCTTATGTGGCTGCTCAGGCGGATTGCATGGAGTCAAGGTATTTGGGGTTCACTCAGCTCTGCCCCTTGGTGAACCTAAGCGACATGAGTTTGGCAAGTTCACAAGGCTTTCTGGACCCCACTGTCCCAGGCTACAGAAAGGAGATTGCTGGGGGTTATTACCTCTTGGGGCGGCTAGAATGAAGTAAGAATCGGAAAATATTCAGGTCAGAATTCTGTGGCTTAGCTCTCCAGGCTGGGCTTCTATAGAGGATCTGGGGCCTGGTGGATAAGGAACATACCATTTAAGCCATGTCTGCCTTGTTTCCTGAAAGACAGGAGATACAATGTAGCATTTGAGGGTACTACATAACCAGTAGGATAGAAACTAAAGGAAAGGGATCATGGGGTCCAGAAAAAAAGGCCGGAAACAATCTGAGCTGGAGATGAGGAAAGGATCCACCCCCACCAGAAGCAGGGAACTCTGTGCTGAGAACTTGCTATTTAAAGGGCCTCTGGGGAGGTCTGGCCAGTAAAGAGCCATCTGAGCAAGGGATTAAAATTAGCCTGGGTGAGATGTGGGGGCCTTGGGGAGGGTTGAGGCAGAGGTTTCTGTGGAACTGCTCTGGCTCTGCCTCCTTGACCCAAACTGTCCTGAAAGGAGGGGCCAGAAGAACTGCTGGGTGGGGCCCAGCGTCCAGACAGCTTGTGCTGGCTCTCATGCCATCTGCTGGGCGCACCCTGAACTAAAGGTGGGCACTCGGTCCTGTCATCCTTTCCTAGCACTTGAAGGCAGATCTTATCTCTGCCACAGGACATGTCCTATACGGAGACCTACAGCTTTTAAAGAACAAGGTGTAGGCTGGGTGCCAGTGGCTCACGCCTGTAATCCTAGCTACCCAGGAGGCTGAGATCTGAGGATAGCGTTCAGAGCCAGCGCAGGCACAAAATATCTCTAATTGACCACCAGAAAACCAGAAGTGACACTGTGACTATAAGTGGTAGTGTGATAGCCTTGAGCAGAAGAGTTCAGGGGACAGTGCCCTGCTGGCTATGCTTGGGAAAACCTCCTGGGAGGGAAGTTTGTCCTTCCTTGGCTGGGTGTCCTTCCCATGGCTGGGGTGGTGACACAGCACCCCACAGCTATTTGGGCTGGTTTCCTTTGATTTCCTGGCTTTGTTGAGTTGTGCTTATGTGTCAGGTATAACTTTGCCTGGCACTATTCCAATGCTCAACGAGACCATTGCCTGGGGTCAGTGGACCTCAGTAGAATGTGGAGCATGTTGTTGGTCCCTCTGGGAAAGGGAACACGGTGAGCCAGTACCCACTCTCAGGTGTGGCTTCACGATGGGGTGGGACGTGTACACTTCTCCTTAAACCTGCATTGGGGACCTTCAGGGCAATAATTGGAGGTACAAGAAAATGCTGTCAATCCAGATTTCTCATTATTCAGGAAGCCATGGTTTTAAGATGTGCTTTTAGTGGATCTAAACTGGAAAACCTCCATCCTATCACAGCTTCCTATGGAATGGTCTCTATCTGGCTTTGTATCTGGTTGCAACTGCTTTACCTAGTAGCACAGACAGGCATGATTGCTCATGCCTATAATTCCAGTATTGGAGTGGCTGGAAGAGGATCAGAATTTGAGGTTAGCCTGGGCTATATATAGTGAGACCCAGTCTTAAGAAAACAATGATAAGCTGACTGCCCCTGACTTACATCTGTAATCCTAGCTACTCATGAGGCTGAGATTTGAGGATCCAGGCAAAGCCCATGAAACTCATTATCTCCAGTAAACTACTCAAAAAAGCTAGAAGTAGCACTGTGGCTCAAGTAGTAGAATGCTCACCTTGAACAAAAGCAGCACAGATGATGCCCAGGCAAGAAAAAAAGATACATAGATAATAGACAGAAATATTAAAAGGAGTTTAGAGCTTTGAATATGAAATAACTGATAGAATGATCTACCATAAGAAATAAAATTGTGGGCCGGGAGTTTGGCCTAGTGGTTAAAGTGCTTGCCTAGCATGCATAAAGACCTGGGTTCGATTCCTTGGTACCCCACATACATAGCAAAAAGCCGGAAGTGGCGCTGAGGCTCAAGTGGTAGAGCTCTAGCCTTGAGAAAGTCCAAGGACAGTGCTCAGGCCCTGAGCTCAAGCCCAGGACTGGCAAAAAAAAAAAAAAAAAAGAAAAAATTGTGAAACTCATTGTATCAGAATAAGTTTACTGTAAAAAGAAAAAGAACGGACAGTAATAGGGCTGGGAGCATAGCCT
This sequence comes from Megascapheus bottae, assembly GCF_031878675.1. NCBI lineage: Eukaryota > Metazoa > Chordata > Mammalia > Rodentia > Geomyidae > Megascapheus > Megascapheus bottae. The sequence goes on from NC_143533.1 coordinate 9,305,176, forward strand.
AGTATTAAAGTGCTTAGCATGCATGAAGGCTTGGGTTCCATTTCTTGGTACACAGAAAAAGCTGGAAGTGGTTCTGTGGCTCAAGTGGTAGAGCACTAGCTATGAGAAAGCTCAAGGGTAGTGCCCAGGCCCTGAGTTCAAGCCCCAAGACTGAAACGGAGCAAAAGCAGCTGGAGGTCTAGAAGCAGAGCCTGTCTCAGGACTTCACTGGTGGCTTTGTGGTCAGGTTTGGGTAATGTCCCAGGATGCACAGCTGGTGCTTAGACTTGGCTTCACTGAGTGATCATAACTTAGCATCACTTGCTTTACTCATTTGATGAATAAGATACAAGAAAGTCAGGTGTGCTTAGGCATTGGGCGCTTGTGCCATCTTGCATCTGCTACCATCAGTCTGCTTAAGGGCATTAAGTTGTAGCCGCTTGCAGAGTGACACCTCCAGGGTGGCTTAGAAAAGGAAGGTCAGCTGGACACAGGGAGTTCGCACCTGTCAGCTCCTCATAAAGCTGAGATCTGAGGATTGACATTCAAAGCCATCCCAGGCAGGAATGTCTGTGCGACTCTTATCTTCACGTAAGTACCATAGCGCGGGAAGCACAGCTGTGACTCAAGTGATATAACGTCAACCTTGAGTGGAAGAGCTAAAGAACAGTGCCCAGGTCCTGAGTTCAAGCCCTAGTACCAATATCCCTACCCACAACAGCAAAAACAAAGGGAGGTACACAGAAAGGGCTTTGACACTGTGAATGTGAATATGTCTAGAGGCGGTCTAGGAAAGTACTAAATTCCTCCTAAAGCTCTAGAACTCTAGTTCCCCGACTAGGAGGAAGAGCATTCACCCCGTCCTGCCTGTGTAGCCTGACTCTGACCACTGTGTTCTCTGTCCCTCAGGTCCGGACACTGTTCGTCAGTGGCCTCCCCGTGGATATTAAGCCCAGAGAACTCTACCTGCTCTTCCGGCCATTCAAGGTGAGTCAGATCAGGGAGAAGCATAAGGAATGAATCTGATCTGTGCTGGGCTGCAGGAAGATGGCGAATGTGTCAGAACGTCACCCATCTTGCTCTGTCTGGTTCAGCTAAGTTCACTTGTCCTATGATACTTGCTTAACCCTTTTGGGCCTCTGAGTTTCAGTTACACAGTTGAACTAGCTTTTCTCAAGCTAGGCTGGTGCTCTACCACTTGAACCATATCTGTAGTCCCTTGATCTTAAGAAGCTTTACTGTACGAGGAATCTTGGCAATTTAGTGTAGTCTTTTCCACTTAAAGATGAGAAAAGTCGAAAGGTATGGTCTGTACTCTTACCACATGCCCCACATCATGCCACATGTGCCAGACCATGTGATTCAGAACACAGCCATTGGGAGCTTGATATGTTGTGGGCATCAGAGTGGGTTTCCTCTGTTGGCGGAGGTGGGGGAAAAGGATTCAGAGGAACTGTGGGGAGGATAGAGCTGGGTTAGCACAATCGAAACCTCTGACCTTCTCTCCACAGGGATACGAAGGGTCTCTGATCAAGCTCACCTCCAGACAGGTAATTTCTCTCTGGGCTTTCTTGCTCCTAACCCAGGCTGGCTACTGGGTGTGAAACTGAGGCCTGTTGCCTTTCCCTAATGTTGAGGCACCTGTTGTCTTGGTCTGAAGACAAGGTGGCTTCCAGGTCCGTCCTTCTCTTCCTCACTGTCCAACCAGGCCCTCCATCTCCCAAGCCTCTGTTTGTCACTGATGATTAAGGGAAGCTGCCTGCCCCTCCCCCCAGCCTGAGCACAGAAGAGATGATAGCTGAGCTCTGACCCCTGGTGCATGAGGCCAGGTTCAGAGGCTTCAGGGGCCTTGTGGGGTCTGGGCGGATGAAGTTGTAGAAGTATGCAGCAGTAGCTTCATACATTTAAAATATACTGGGGGCGGGCGCGGTGGCTCATACCTGTCATCCTAGCTGCTCTGGAGGCTGAGATCTGAGGATCAAGGTTCAAAGCCAGCCCGGGCACAAAGGACCTGAGACACTTATCTCCAATGAACCTCTAGAAAAGGGAAGTGGAACTTGGCTCGAGAATAGGGTGGTAGCCTTGAGCTGAAGAGCTCAGGGACCACGCCCAGGCCCAGGGGTAAGGTGGTAGGTAGTCTTGAACTGAAGAGGTCAGGGAAAGTGCCCAGGCCAAGTTCAAACGCTATGAATTACACTGGGAGTTTGGCCTAGTGGTAAGAGTGCCTGCCTGATAAGCACCGAGACCTGGGTTTGATTCCTTGGTGTACCGCAGAAAAAGCCAGAAGTGGTGCTGTGGTTCAAGGGGTAGAGCTCTATCCTTGAGAAAGCCCAAGGACAGCGCTCAGGCCCTGAGTTCAAGCCCCAGGACTGGCAATAAAAAAGACTAGCACTCTACCCCTTGAGCGACAGCTCTTCTTCTAGCCTTTTCTGAGTAGTTTATTAGAGACGAAAATCTCTGACTTTTCCGGTCCAGGCTGGCTTCGTATGATGGTCCTCAAGTGGCTCAGCCTCCTGAGTGGCTCAGCCTCCTGAGTGGCTAGCATTTCAGGTGTGAGCCACTGGAGTCCAGCTGCTAAGCTTCCTCACTCAAATCTAGCACGCTCCCGCTTTGAGCCACAGCTCTGCTTATGACTTTTTGGTGGTCAGTTGGAGATAAGAGTCTCAAGGACTTCCCTGCCAGGACTGACTTTGAACCATGAACCTCAGATCAGGTCTCCCCCTCCTGAATAGGTAGGGTGACAGGAATGAGCCATCTTCGTCACCTTTTTGGTGGTTATTTGGAGATAAGAGTCTCAGGACCTGGTTCTGGTAGCTCATGCCTGACATCCTAACTCTTCTGGAAGCTGAGCTCTGAGGCCTGTGGTTCAAATTCATTCCTGGCCGGAAAGTCCCCGAGACTCTTATCTCTGAGAAACTACTCAGAAAAATCCAGATGTGACTGTGTCTCAAGTGGTAGAATGCTAACCTTGGGAGAAAAAGCTCAGGGACAGCACCTCAGGTACTGAGTTCAAGCCCCCATGATGGATGTAAAAAAAAAGTTTCAGAAGAGCTGGGCACAGTGGCTCACACTTGTAACCCTACTACTCAGGGGGCTGAGATCTGAGGATCAAGGTTCAAAGCCAGCCAGTATACAAAACTCTTATCTCCAGTTAACCTCTAGAAAATGGGAAGTAGGGCTTGGCTCAAAGGTAGGACGGTAGGTAGCCTTGAGCTGAAGAGCTCAGGGACAGTGTCCAGGCTGAGTTCAAGCCCCATGATCCACAAAAAAAAAATCTCATAGACTTTTTGCCCAGGCTGGCTTTAAACTTCATTCCTCAGATCTCTCTGTCTCTTCTTTTGTGATGTTTTTGTTTTTGTTTCCTTGTTTTGTGTTGGAGGTGGGATGGAATGTTAGGAGAAATTCAAGAAAGAGTGTTCTCTTTTTCCTATTAGCCTGTTGGTTTTGTGATCTTTGACAGCCGGGCAGGAGCAGAAGCAGCTAAGAATGCACTCAATGTAAGTAGACAGAGGACAGACATTTCTCTGACTAACCCTGTCCTATCTTCCACAATTCTTGCCCCTTCCACACCCAAGGAAAGGGTCTATACATGAACTTGCTTCCCCAGTGCCCTGGCAGAGCCCTTGGTTGCATGGTTTGTGATCAATGCAGCATTTCTGCTGCCTGGCATTTGTGTAGGCAGCTGACAGTATGGGTCCTACAAACTAAGTCTGTCTTTCTCCAACTCATGCAGGGTATTCGCTTTGATCCTGAGAACTCGCAGACCCTGAGACTAGAATTTGCCAAAGCTAACACCAAGATGGCCAAGAGCAAGCTGATGGCATCACCAAATCCTGCCAACGTTCACCCCGCCCTCGGAGCACATTTCATTGCTCGGGACCCCTGTGAGTGACACTCTGAGCTGTCATCTTTCTGCTCCTTGGGTTGGCCCAAGCTGGCAGGGCCTGGTGATGCTGCATGTAGATGTTCAGATTGTTGTCTGGGGTAGTCGTCTTCTCTGTGGACCCCCTTTTCAGGTGGGATGGAATCCTGGGGGTTTCCGGGAGGTTCTTGGATCATAGTTACCTGTCTCAGCCTTCTTGGCCTCCTCCTTATTTATCCCTTTTGCTGAACCTCAAAGGGACTGGGCTTCAGTACTGTCAGTTGCCTAACTTTCCTTGAGGTGTTCATTTGATTCCCTGTGCTTGAGCTGGGCCGAGGCCTAGGTCAAGGCATTCACCAGGGCAGTACAATTTCTCCCTAGCTTTCTTCTTTTATCTTGGGGTCCTCAGAGATGGAAGGGTCTAGCCTCGGGGGCTGAGGGCTCATCGAGGGAACCCGTCGCCTTCTTTGCTAGAAGTGGGTAGTGGGTGGGGAGAGCAGTGTTTTGACAGTGGAGGCCATTGTCTCCTGTTATAGATGACCTGATGGGGGCTGCTTTGATCCCTGCATCCCCAGAGGCCTGGGCTCCTTACCCTCTGTACACCACGGAGCTGACCCCAGCCATCTCCCATTCGACGTTCACCTACCCTGCTGCCACTGCTGCTCTCCATGCTCAGGTAAGCTACTTTGGACCAGGCTGACCAGCCTTTTCATGCCTACCAGGCTGTGGGCCGCGTGTGTCCGCAAGGCTGCAACAGAACTGCCCAAGCCCCAGAGAGCCCCAGATTCCTGTTTTAGGGTTTCAGGACTGGTAGGGAGAACGTGGAAGAAGTATAGTGGAAGGCTGGGGATACCCAGGCCCAGCTGTGCCTGGCCTCCTTGGACACTGAGCCAGGGCTGCTCATGCTCTGCTCTACCTGTGGTTACACAACCGTAGTTTGAATCTTATCTGGAGGCTGATGACCACCTGCCTCTCTCTCTGCCTGTCCTAGGGCTTGAACTCTGGGCCTGGGAACTGTCCCTGGGCTTTTTTGCTCAAGGCTAGCCCTCTACCACTTGAGCCACAAGCACCAGTTCTGGTCTTTTCTGGTTATATGGTCCTGAGGAATTGGACTCAGGGCTCCATGCATGCTAAGCAAGCACTCTACCCCTAGGCACACTCCTGGCCCTCCCTGTGCTCTTTTTGCTCCACCACTTGAGCCCCAGCTCTGCTTCTGGTTTTCTGGTGGTTAATTACAACTAAGAGTCTCATGGACTTTGCTGCCTAGTCTGGCTTTGAACCGCAATCTTCAGACCTCAGACTCCTGAGTAGGTAGGATTACAGGCATGAATCCTCAGTGCTCTACTTCCTCAAAAAAAAAAAAAAAAAAAAAAAGATCTCTGTGCCTTGAGTTACTCAAGGAAAATGAGAAGAATCTGTGCCTCAGGGTGGTTGTAAGCTTTGATGTGAGGCTGGAACCACGTCTGGACGTCCAGGCGGCTCATTCGTGTTTACTGGTTTCTGTGAAGCGTGGGCACTGTCTGCTGTCCCGGTGCAGGGCAGAGGAGCAGGTGCTGTGGGGATGTCGGGCATGGCGAGGCTGCACCATGAGGCGTGGCCATGTAGGCTTTGCTGGCATCTGACTTCGTTAGTGTAGGCGCGGAGATGTGCCACAGGAGGAAGACTCATGTCTTGGTGTGTTTGCAGGGTGGGGGGAGCTGGACAGTGGCTAGCAGGCTAGCCCTAGATAGCCTTAGGAGGGAGGCTGAGGGGTATCTTGATCCTGACCTGGCCTGGAGGGAAAGGAGGGGAGAGAATTCTCAGGAAGTGGCAGCTGAAGCCCGGGGTGGGGGAAGGTCCTAGGGAGAACTGAGTGCATGCCTATTTTCACGCCCACTGAGGGGCCTAGTGGTGTCACACCCAGATTCAGGGTAGGAAGCTCTGGATTAGAGGTCATCAAGACTGCTTTCCCCTATGGCAACTTTGGAATATGCCGAGTAGCTGTTTAAACTTGGCGCTGTCCCTGGCTGAGCATGACAAACAGCTGGAATATAGTCATCTGAGGGAGGAAGGTGGAGGAGCAGAAACCAGGTTTTGTGATAGGAACAAAGCCAGGAGCCTCTGTGTCTGCCCTGATCAGGTCTATGGGGTCTCTTTTATCCCGGGGGCCCAGGGAAGCACTAGATGGCATCACAGACAGCTCCTTCTCTTACCCTGGCTCTGCCACCGGGTAGCTATGTGATCTCCACCTCTGGGCGTCTGCATCCTCATCTGTAAAATGAGAAGCTGGACTGCATTGGGTGGGCAGAGATGCTGGGCCATACAGAGTTGGGGAGCCAAGGATTAATTTTCTCTCTGAGGCCCCAGAGTGCCTGAGTTCTGCCTGGGTGGGGTGCGAGTCCACCTCAGAGGAGTATGGCATTGTTTTGAGAGAGACCACTGATCCGGTGGCTGTGTGTCCATTTTTTTAGCCATAAGAGAAGCTGTAAGAATAGGCATGGAAGCACTTTGCAAACTTTTAATTTTTTTTTTTTTTTTTTTTTTTTGCCAGTCCTGGGCTTGAGCTCAGGGCCTGAGCACCGTCCTTGGACTTTCTCAAGGCAAGAGCTCTACCACTTGAGCCTCGGCACCACTTGTGGCTTTTTTCTATGTATGTGGTACCGAGGAATCGAACCCTGGTCTTCATGCATGCTACGCAAGCACTCTACCACTAGGCCAAACTCCCGGCCTGCAATCTTTTAATTTTTAATTTAAAGAAAATTTTAATTTCTTCAGCTCTGGTCCTGGAGCTTGAACTTAGGACGTGGGCCCTGTCTCTAAGCTTTTCCACTTAAGGCTGTTGCTCTACCACTTGAGCCTAGCTCCATTTCCAGTTAAGTGGAGATAAGAGTCTCATGGGCTTTCCTGCCTGGGTTGGCTTTGAAATGTGATTCTCAGGTCTTAGCACCGAGTAGCACCCGGCCTGCCTGACTTTGGTTTTTGGTGTGTTTCCACCCTGTCTACCCGATGTTAATAGGCATCGTTTTTCTGAAGCTAAGTGAGGATTCTGGTATAAAGAAGCAGCGCAGGATGTCTCAGGCTTACTTTCCTGGTGATGTTAGGGAGGTTGGATCTTTGCGTAAAGGGGAAGAGCAGGTTGTTGGCAGCGTCATTGCTCCTAGTTACCGAGACTCCTGCGTGCAGGCAAGTGCAGCCTGGCACGTGGCTGTGCTCCGTGGAGTGGCGATGTCTCCATGACTCTCTCTGAGCCTCTGCTGTGGAGGAGGCAGGCAAGTGTGCTTTCCTTTTTGCAGGAGGAGGGGCCTGGCCCTTAGAGGTTCCTGACTCAAGCCTTGTCAGGTGGTCAGTGATAACGGGCACCATAGTACCAGTGTGTTGAGAGAGAAGGGTCCCATGTGGCTCCTGACGTCGGCTTGCCTTGCAGGTGCGCTGGTACCCCTCCTCGGATACTGCCCAGCAAGGATGGAAGTACCGCCAGTTCTGTTAGTTTTCTGGTAAGTGCTGGCCCCAGAGGCCTGGGTCCCAGGCTGTGGCTTCTCCCTCTATCCAAGTCCCTCTGTCAGTGAGTTTGCAGTGCTAGGCAGTCCAGGGCTGGCTGGTTCTTCCCTTCTCCTCCCTCTTCTGAGACTCCCTCATGCCCCCACTCCTACTCCATCACTCATGGCCACCTCTCTTCCCCCTGTCTAGGTCTTGTCACCAGGGAGTTGGTTCTGGGACTGTGTGGTGGGGCCTGAGCGGGGCCCTGGTTTCCCTTCCCCACAGCTTGTGTGCAGCTGCTGCTGCCCTGCCGACACTGTGAATCTTAAGCCTGCCTCCGTGGACCCCCCCACTCCTCAGCCCTGCTCTGCCCCACCCCAAAGCCTGGCTCAACACCTTCCAGGATGGCTGGGGGACTTCTGGCTGGGCCACCCTAGACCCTGCTCAGAGGCCTCCCCTGGGACCCAGTCTGGCCTGACTTCCTTCCACCGCCCTCCCCTCGAGGGAATGCGGCATTTAATTTTGCATGTTTTCCGGCACAGCTTTAAGATACTTAAACTTTGTGTATATGCGAGTGCACACTCTGTCCCCACACTGTCGCCACAGCAACAGGGCCCTGCATTCAGGGTTCATCCCGCCTGGTCCTTTTCCACACCCGGCCTCAAGACCCACCCTGAGTCCTGTGGCCACTTCTCCACTGAGGGTCCAACGCCCACACGGTCTCTCCCACAGACCCAGGCTCCACACCTCTCCCACCCCCAACAGGTACACAGTGTGCACCTTTCTGTGCCTTGTCTGAGGCCAGCCACTGTAAGCAAACTCCCCCTCCACCATCCACCAACCCCACACCCAGTGTGCCCACCCCGGCCACGCTTCTCCCCAGACCACCAACCAAAACGTGAGAAGTATTTTTGTACCCTGTGTAACAAAATATTTATGCATCATAAAGGACTTTTTCGTGTGTACCGTTAATTATTGAAGAGACCTCGTTTCGCCCTGTCGGATAAGTTTAATGTTTAGTTTGCAGCCTGTAGAAGAAAAAAAAGGTTTGTTGGTTGTTGTTTTTTTTTTTTTTTTCTTTCTTTCTTCATCAGTGGGCCTTCGTGTCAGGCGTTGGTTTAAGAAAGATGAAATGAAGCAGGAATTGTGCAATTTTTGTTTTCTTTTGTAAGCCTGTCAGGGCTTTGCCTTTAGCGGTGGTTCTGACTACCTGACCAACAGACTTGGGAGACAGGGCGGCTGTTGTTGTAATTGCTGATCCTGAGAGAATGTGAAACTGGATAATATATGAATTGCAAAATAAAAATTAAAAAAAAAAAAACAACCAAAGTGACTTTTCTTTGACCTTTGCTTCTACCTTCCGCGGGATGGGGACTGAGTGCAAGGACTGCTGGGAAGCATGGCGGCGCCCATCTTGCTTCCCTCTCCTTGCTTTTTCAGTTAGCTCAGGAACAAGTGCCTGGCTCAAACAGTTGGGCCCGTGTCTGTCAGGAGTAGTTCACCTCCTCGTTCTTAGGGTTCTGAGGGTACAGACTGAGACTGCGCGCACTCAGAATCACCCCTCAGGTAAAGCTGAGGGGGGGGGACCTCTATTCTGTGTGCTTTCCTTGATTTGGCTTTGTCCTTGCTGGTCTGTGGTTTTCTCCAGGCCTCTAGTAGGAAAGGACTGAAGTTTGAGGTGCTAGGCTCCCCCATCTTTTGGCTAGCATTGGTGCGCGTCTTGCTGGGCTGTGTTGGGGAGAGAGGGCCCTGGAATCTTGTCGTTGGTGGCATCTGCTTCCTGGAAGAGGCTCACATGTGCTGGAGGTCACCAAGGCTGAGCCAAGGGCTCAGGTGGCCTGGGCAAGATCAGCTCATAGCTGCCCGGTGAATCCTGTTCCTCATCTATGAGATGGCTTACAACCGTTTCCATCTCCTACCACAGGGTGGTAGCGCCCAGCTGAGGTGTTCTGTCTGCTTTGTCCATGGCCCCCTGGGAATGCTGCTCTGTGCTCCCCTGCCACCCCATTCACACCTGGCCTGCTTTGCTTGCTCACGCTGCAGGTTCAAGTCCTTCCCTTCCAGTCTTCCCCTGAGCAAAGCTCCATTGGCCTTCATGGGTCCAGGCTACTGTGTCACATGCACCTTGGGTAACTCAGATATCCCTCTCCATTTCCCATCTCTCCCCTTTCTTTACTGGGGCCCTGTACGAGCAGCCAGGATCTGAGATATTTGCTGCTGGCTACTTACAGTCAGCTGTCATAGACTCGAGCCTGATATGCAACCAGATGAGCTAGCATGGGACCTTTGGGTGGCAGACCGTGGTTTACCAGGAGGCCCAGGATTGCAAGGAGGGCAGGGAGAGGAGTCGGTAGCATTTGTGCCAGTAAGAGGTTGTTGGCTCTTTCCTATCTAGTCCTCACCACACTGGCCAAAAGCAAGCCCATAGTACAGCTGGGGCTGAGTCCTGCAGCCCGCAGCCCAGGGCTAGCCTGAACCTGACCTACTTCTGCGGTATCCAGAACCACTGGGTCTTCCTGAAGTGGTGAATTATTTAGCTGAAGAGCCTGGGCTTTTCTGAGAGGGGCTATGGAAGCTGCTCCATAATTTAAAGGCCCCTGTGTCTGTGGCTTCCCTGAAGGCGTCCTTCACGCTTTACTGAGCAGGGCCTAGGCCTGGACCTTGAAAGAGAGGGCTGGCCCTGGGAGGGAAGCACTGCCACCAGTGCAGAGGGGGCGCTCCAGCCCCGCTGGGGGCTTTGCTTGGGGCAGAACCTGTGTGGACAAGCCTCAGGTAGTCACCCTTAGAGTGACTGGAGTTGATGAGGTGCCCAGAGTTGAAGGACTTTCTAGTGAGGGCACAGGAAAGGCTGGGGTCTATAGCAGTTGAGTTCTGCCTGGTATGGTGGTACATACCTATAATCCCAGCTACTTTCTGGGTAGAGACGGGAGGATGAATTTGAAGCCAGGTGAGACAAAAGCTGGCCTCCTGTGATTCCTGCCAGTAGCGCAGTCATCCAGGAGAAAGCACTTCTTCCCCAGATTTGTCTCTGGTTCCATTTTACAGATGGGGAACTTAAAGCCAAGAGGACAGTGGTGACAATGGTTGCTACATGTGTCACTCATGTTCCTGCCTCCTGGTCCACCCACACAGGCCCTACAGGCTCAACAGCCTCTCCCTCCACTTCCCAAGCCTGGACTAAAGAACTCTTGGCCAGCTGCCTGCAGTCCTTTCCTTAGGCCACACTCTGCCCCCTAATGGCTGTATCTGGTCATTTGGATCCTGTGCAGGGAGTCTCTGTAGTTCCTCAGGAGTTAGGACTGTTGATGCTGCAAGACCTTTCCAGCCCACAGCTTGTATCCCAGCTGCCCTGGTCTTCAGTAGAGAAAATGGCACAGTTCAGGAGCCTGAGAGATGAGAAATGGTAATTCCATTCCACAGAAGCCTGGGGCTTTGTCACTTCATTTCCTTTTTTGTGACTTCCTTCTCTCCTAGAATTATCAGAAGGGTTAATGATAGCATAAAAGTATATATAAACACAGGTATTCACCGATTAAGTTTAATTTTTTTTTTTTTTAATTCCTAGGGGTTGGTGTCAAGAGTAGTCCAGGCTTGTCTCAGCCATCTTCCTGTGTCCCCCTATACCCACCTGTGTCCCCTGTGCTGGGACTGAAAGCATGTACCCTATCCCTAGCATAGGTATATCCTATGTCTAACTTAAAAACACATTTTCTTCCTTCTTTCCTTTTTACTAAGAAATGATGTTGATTACATGCTTTGGTTCTTCAATGAATCAGTCACTGGATGATTTGTTGTTTATTTTGGTGCCAGTTCTGGAACTTGAACTCAAGGCCTAGGTGCTGTCCCTAAGCTTTTTCCCTCTACATGCTCTATCACTTCAGGCACACTTCCACTTCCAGCTCTTCTAGTAGTTAATTGGAGATAAGAGTATCACAGAAGGATCTCAGTTCAAAGCCAGCCTGGGCACTAAAAAGTCTGAGAGACTTTTTTTTTTTTTTGGTGGGTCATGGGCTTGAACTCTAGGCCTGGGTGTTGTCCCTGAGTTCTTCAGCTCAAGGCTACTATCCTACCCCTGGGCCTGGACATTGTCCCTGAGCTCGAGGCTACCACCCTACCCTTGAGCCAAGCCCTACGTCCCGTTTTCTGGAGGTTAATTGAAGATAAGAGTCTGAGGTCCTGGGCTGGCAGTTTGGCCTAGTGGTAGAGTGCTTGCCTAGCATGCACGAAGACCCAGGTTCGATTCCTTAGTACCACATACGTAGCAAAAAGCCAGAAGTGGTGCTGTGGCTCATCTGGTAGAGCCCTAGCCTTGAGAAAATCCAGGGACGGTGCTCAGGCCCTGAGCCCAAGCCAGGACTGGCAAAAAAAAAAAAAGTCCTTTTGTGCCCGACTGGCTTTGAACCTTGATCCTCAGATCTCAGCCTCCGGTAGCTAGGATTACAGGTGTGAGCTACACAGCGCCAGCGTCCTTGAGACACTTATCTCTAATCACCAGAAAACCTGAAGTGGTGGTGTGGCTCCAGGAATAGTGTGGTAGCTTTGACCTGAAGAGCTTAGGGATAGCAGCCAGGCCAGAATTCAAGTCCCACAACCAAAAAAAAAAAAAAAGAATATCACAGACTTTTCTGTCTGGCTTCAAACCCAGATCCTCAAATCATTCCCCTGAGTAGCTGGGATTACAAGTGTGAGACACTGGGGTCTGGCACTAAATCTCATATGGCCTGGGCTCAAAGGCCCAGGAATCTTGAGGTTTTTTTTTTGTTTTTTTTTTTTTGCCAGTCCTGGGCTTGAGCTCAGGGCCTGAGCACTGTCCTTGGACTTTCTCAAGGCTAGAGCTCTACCACTTGAGCCTCAGCACCACTTCCAGCTTTTTTCTATGTATGTGGTACTGAGGAATCGAACCCGGGTATTCGTGCATGCTAGGCAAGCACTTTAACCACTAGGCCAAACTCCTGGCCCCTCTTGAGTATTTTTGAGGCTCAAAAATCATAAAAGAATATTTTATAAGGTCTCAGACAACCTTATACTAGACTGACCTTTCACCCTTTAGCTTTGGGGGTAGGATGGGTGCGGAGGTTCAATCCTTGACTTTACATCCACTTGGTAGTAATTACTGTTCACCACTGAGCCATGCCCCAGCTCTAACTAGCCTTGTTACCAAACCACCTAGGACCCCAGAATCCTGACCTAGCAGGAGCAATACGTTTCTGTGTGTTTCAGACTTTGCGAGAGAATCCACATAAACCGGCTTTCATGATTACTATGAAAGAAAGCCCTATGAGACAAGAGTTGTTTGTTTTTAGTTTTGGTAGCTATAGAAACAAGTTAAAAAGATCCCACTGAGAGAAGAGGTTCAACTCCTGTTCCATCCTGTTGCTTGTGTCTGACTGTAGCACTTGAAAGATGACTTGGTCATAATGCTAACTGAACAGGTAGTTTTCCTTAAGGTAGATAACTTGAGGTGTTTTGTTTCACCCGTCTTAGGGCTTGAAGTCAGAGCCTGAGCACTGTCCTTGTGGTACCGAGGAATCAAACTCAGATCTTTGGGCATGCTAGGCAAGCACTCTACCACGAGGCCAGACTCCCAGCCCCTTGGTTTGGTTTTTTTAGTCCCCCCCACTCCCTCTTCACTGCCCCATAACATAAGACTGTGGGATCACTCATTTCTACTCCTGGATAGGAAACTAATTCAGAACAGCCAATGTCATTTGACCAGGGTGAATCAAGCCAGAGCACCAAGCGCCGGGCTCTGTCACCCCTAGATAAGAACCTTACAGCTCACCGCTTCATATCCTCTCATGGTTGGTTTTTTTTTTTTTTTTTTTTTTTTGGGGGGGGGACCCCTAACAACACTGTGTAGCATCTTCCTCCTCTACAGGAGCCTAGCTTAGTGCAGGTATGGGGAGAAAGGCAGTTTCTCTTTTCCTTCCTCCAGGTCAGAAGAACAATGGCAGGTTGGGCACTGGTAGCTGGCATGTGTAATCCTCAGAGGTTGCGATCCGATCCGAGGATTGTGGTTCAAAGCCAGCCCGGGCGTGTGAGTTCGTGATACTCTTATCTGCAGTGAACCACCAGAAAGCCATAAGTGGCTCTGTGACTCAATAGTAGAGCGCTAGCCTTGAGCTGAAGAGCTCAGGGACAGCGCCCAGGCCCAGGGTCAAGCCCCATGACTGACAAAGAATCTTGCTGGGTGCCAGTGGCTCATATCTGTCCTCCTAGTTCCTCAGGAAGCTTATCTGAGGATAGCAGTTCCAAGCCAGCCTGAGTAGAAAAGTTCCTATGAGACACTTATCTTCAATGAACGACTCAAAACCCAAGAGTTGAACTGTGGCTCAAGTGGTAGGGTGCCAGCCTTGAGCACAAAGAGAGGCTCAGGGATCGAACCCAGGCCCTGAATTCAAGCTTCAGGACTTGGGGGAGGGGAGGTAGGAAAGGGAGGAGGGGAAATCTGCCGTCCACAGATCCAGATGTGAATTGTCCCAGTTTTTCTTCCCTAGAGTTTTGTGGGCTCCCAGCCAGGGTGAGACATTCAGGTCTCGTCTCACTTGGCTTTAACATCTTCTTCCCTGTGTCTTTAGGTCAAGACATTGGCTGGTCAGTGTGCAGGCTCCCAGGAGCCCAGGGCAGCATCTTCATCCTCAACAGGAAGCCTGTGGTGAAGATTCACTCCAGGACTCTTTTCCTCACAGCCCTAGGCAATCTCTGTGGCCCGACCAAGGCCCATTATTGTCCCTTTGGTCTTACCCCTCCCCACCCCCAGCCCCCTGCGCCCCGCTGCTCACCCCTCTGCGACCCTGTGAAGGTCAACTTGAGGTGTTTGCCCAGCTCTGACAAGAAAGCTTTGATGAGGTCTCCCTCCACCCAGGAGCCGCCTGTGCCATGGGCTGGGGCGCCCCCTAGTGGCTGAACATGAGGACGGATTTTAGGTATTTTCCTTTTAAAAATGTTTTATTATTGTCTGTCTTTCTGTCTTTTTAATTTTGCCTTTAGGATAAACTGCTCTCTGTGGCTGCTCCATGGTCCATTGATTCTGGGCTGTGTGTCTGGGTATCCAGACTCTTAACGGATATCCTGAGAGGCAGAGGCCAGCAGGCCGACCTTCATGACCACTCCCAGAATACCTGGAGGTTTCCTGCTAGACAGGAAGCTAAACTACTGATATTAGACCACAAAAGTGAGTATTAGACTAAAAACTTATCCTGGAGCAAAATAATCTGTATTCTCCTGCGAGAGATGATGGGCTTTCAGCCTACTGAAAGTGGATTCCTTTGCTGATAAAACTTTACTATGAAAAAATCTGGGGATGGCCAGACATGGGTGGCTCACACCTGTAATCCTAGATACTCAGGAGGCTGAACTCGGAGGATCATAATTTGAAGCCATCCTGTACAAACAAATCTTGAGAGTCTTTTATCTCCAGTTCTCCAGTTTAGCAACAGAAAAGAAGAGTGGCTCAATAGGTAGAATGCCAGACTTGAGCAAAAAAGTCGAGTGCAAGTGGGCCTTAGTTGAGTTACTCCTAGCTGCCACTCTTGTCATGCAGCACAGCCAGCGCTGTTGACCTTGCAATTATGCTGGTCCCCACCCAGATCTGAAGCTTTTAGGCCATGTTGCTCTTCAGCAGAGTCCTGGGAACTAGATGGTACCTTGTTAACACATGCCTAACTCTGGGTGGCTTCATGAGTGTGTGTGTGTGTGTGTGTGTGTGTGTATACTGGGGCTTGAAGTCAGGATCTCACATTCTTACTTGAGCCATAACGGGTTAATTGGAATTAAGAGTCTCTGCCCAAGCTGATTTCAAACTGTGATCCTCAGACTTCAGCTTCCTGAGTAGTTGGGATTTCAGGTGTGCCTGGCTGCCCCTTCACTTGTGAGATGTATATTATAAGATATGTGTCCTTATGGGAACCCAGCCTCCATGAAAACTCCTGTCTAGTGAAAGCGATGGGCACTGCCTGAACTGAAGAGATGGTGAGCTGTTTTAAGGCAGTGGCTTGCTTATCCTGATGTGTAATAGAATGTTCTGGTGGTAATTCAAGAGCTGTCCTGGTATTTCTGTTCTTATTCTCTATCATAAAATGCTCAGCTTCATTAAGAATTACACACACCCTCGCCAGGCACAAGTGTTTCATGCCCCTAATCCCAGCTGATCAGGAGCTGGGGTCAGGAGGACCAAGATTCATAGAGTAGAAGAATCTGCAAGGCTGTCTCCAAAATAACCAGCCAAAAGTTGGGATGAAGTTGTGTCTCAAATGGAGAGTGCCATTCAAGAAAGCAAAGCTACTCAGGAGGCTGAGATCTGAGGATCCAGGTTCAAAGCCAGCCCAGATCTGCTGACCTTATGATGCTGGCCCCAGCTCCTGCCAGCTGCTACTCGGTAGGGTATGACCCTTAATGCTTTTAATTTTTCTAGAGAAACTGGACATTAAGATTTATTTTTAAGTGTGAAAATTCCTGATTTAGGATGTTGGAAACTAACAACAATAACAACAAAAAGAATCAGAGCCATTGTATGCGATTTCAAGGGCTTGAGGGCCTGGCATGGCTCAAATGGTAGAGTGCTTGCCTAGCCTTGAGTTAAACAAAATACCAAGAAACAACAAAACTCCAAACATGCCTTGGAGGGCTGGTGCATCTAACTCAAGTAGTATGATGTTTTCTAAACTACATTGACTTCCTGGATTCAACTCTCCACTAAAAAAAAAAAAAGCTAAATAAATATACAAACAAAAACACTTTTTTAAGATTTCATGTTGTGCAGTGAATCTAGGGTCAAAAATTTTGCCTAAGTGCTCAGTCTCTAAACTATATACACATATGGTTTGTTCTTCTTTACTTTGTAGTCCCCTACCTTGGCCTCCCAAATGCTGAGATTACAGATTTGTGCTACTGTGGCCCAGCTGTTCCTTTCTTTTTCCACAGCCAGCTTTTGTGCCAGGGGCTAGGCACCAAAAGCCTCTTCCCTTCACTCACGCTGGGCCGCTGAGGAAAGATCAGAATTGGGCTTTCAAGGATGTGTCCGCAGTGCCGCCAGGGGCCTATAGGGGGCACACGTGAGTGTTGAAAACTAGCAAAGGTGTGAGTTCTGCAGAACTGTGTGTGGGCTTGAAGCAGCTGGGGTTGCCCCCTGGGAATGCAGTGTGGCCTGCCTTTCCTGCTGGTAGGTACTCCTTGCCTCATCTGTGGAGCTTAGGAGCATCTGTCTGGGTGGATTTTGTCTGTAACCTTTCTACCCATTCTACTCTTTCCTGCGTCCCCCATGCAGTCCTGCTCTGTTCTGTCCTGGCCAAATCTGCTAAGAATCATGTCAAGAGTCCTCACAGGGTCTGGGATGTGGCTTAGTGGTAGAGTGCTTGCCTGGCATGCATGAGTTCGATTCCTCAGTACTACATACACACACAAAAAGCCTGAAGTGGCACTGTGGCTCAAGTGATAGAGTGCTATCCCTGAGCAAAAGAAGCTAGGGACACTGCCCAGGCCTTAAGTTCAAGCCCTAGAACTGGCAAAAAAAAAAAGTCTGGGCCAGGAGTTTGGCCTAGTGGTTAAAATGCTTGGCTAGCATGCACAAAGACCCGGGTTCAATTCCTTGGTACCACATGTATAGAAAAAAGCCAGAAGTGGTGCTGAGGCTCAAGTGGTAGAGCTCTAGCCTTGAGAAAGTCCAAGGACAGTGCTCAGGCCCTGAGCTCAAGCCCAAGACTGGCAAAAAAAAAAGTCTTCACAAAGATTTTTTTTTAAATTTAATGTTAGCAATCCTAGCTATCCAGGAGGCTAAGATCTGAGAATTCTAATTCAAAGCTCTGCCTGGCATAGTACCAGCTTTGAACAAAAATGTTCAGGAACAATGCCCAGACCCTGCGTTCAAGGTCCAGGGCTCTAGCATACATACAGACAAAAGGTATTTTAATCACAAACTGTTTGTTACATTAGGAGGTGAGGAGTGGAAAGAGACTACAAGTTTAATGGGAAAAAGGGATGCAAACTTCCCTGTGCTAATGAAGAGCTTATTTACATGTTTTGAAAATAGTTGATGGCACCAAATCTTGCTGCTTAGATCCCACGGACACATGCCAGACGGGTTCTGTCACACCACAAATGCACCTTTTTTAAGTATTTAAAGTTGGTGGAAAACAAAATTCACATGAAAAGAAAATTTTTTTTGCTAGACCTAGAGCTTGAACTCAGGGCCTGAGCACTGCTCTTGGGCTCTCTCAAAACTAGCACTCTACCACTTGAGCCACAGCACTGGCTTTTTTGTTTGTTTGTTTGTCATGGGGCTTGAATTCTGGGCCTGGGCACTGTCCCTGAACTCATCAGCTCAAGGCTACCACCCTACCCCTGGGCTCTTCAGCTCAAGGTTTAACGCTACCACATTACTGCTGGAGACACAGCATTACTATCGGTTTTCTAGTGGTTAATTGGAGCTAAGAGTCTCACAGTCTTTAGTACCTGAGACTGGCTTTGAACACGATCCTCAGATCTCAGCCTCCTGAGCAGCTAAGATTACAGGTGTGAGCCACAACACCCCTCTATTTCTGTCTTTTTCTATGTATGTGGTACTGAGGAATCGAACCAGGGTCTTCATGCATGCTAGGCAAGCACTCAACCACCAAGCCAAACTTCTGGCTGTCACATGAAATTTTAAATTTCATAGGAGTACATTGTTGTTATTACTCAAAACTAGAATTTGGCTAGGCAGGTTCTGTACCACTTGAGCCAGAATGCATGATTTTTGTTTGCTTGTTTATTTTTGAAAATTTGCTGAGCAAGGATTTGTTTTAGGAAAACAAGTTTAAGTAGGGAGAAACATTTTCTGTCCATGTAGGAAATGAGAGTTGGAAACTCAGAATGGCAACTTTTTCCCCCCAATGGGGCTTGACCAGGGCTCAGGTGCTATCTCTGAGCTTTTTCACTTAATTCTAGTATTCTATCATGTTCATCCCCGTACCATTCCCAGTTTTCATGCCTGGCCTGGCTCCGAACTGTGATCCTCAGATCTCAGCCTCTTGAGTAACAAGGATTATAGGTACGAGCCTTGTTGTTTGTGGTGTTTAATAGCCTCACAGACTTTCTTGCCCGGATTGGATTTGAACCATGATCCTCAAATCTCATCCTCCTCAATAGTTAGGATTAGGGATTACAAATATGAGCTTGTTTATTTTAACTATGCAGGATTACAGTTTCCTTATATAACATTAGAGCTTTATAGATGGGAGTGGAACCTTCACCCTCTTTCTCTCTCTCCACTTCCTTAGAGATGACCTGGGGTTTTAGTTGGGCATGAATTCCCTCAGAGCACATGTATTGTCACATGGACATGTTGCCTGACTCCTGAGAGAACACCTAAGCTCAGGTCAGTGGCAGCGTGGGGCTGGGAGTGGCTCTAGACTTATTATTACTGCTTTGCACCTGGCAGCTGGGATTGGCTGGCTGAGCAAAAGGGAGTGGTGACTTGGCCCACTGTGCTGTGAGAGTGAC
Organism: Megascapheus bottae; assembly: GCF_031878675.1. Classification (NCBI taxonomy): domain Eukaryota; kingdom Metazoa; phylum Chordata; class Mammalia; order Rodentia; family Geomyidae; genus Megascapheus; species Megascapheus bottae. Next base: position 9,323,951 of record NC_143533.1, read on the forward strand.
ATTAAATGTGGGAGGTGGTGGGAGAGCACGGATCCTTATCTGTGTTTTCAAACGGATATGCCTAACTCTGGAAACTGACTTCTTCTGACCTTGACAAGGGCACAGAAAACAATGCATCTATCACAGGGGTGCATCTTCAGCCACATTGCTGGGGACAGAGGGAAATGGTGCAGACTGTGGCGTGATGGATGAGCCAAGCTTGTTCTAATGGGAGTTTGATCAATGGAGAAATGTGGTGGTTTTATTGTTGATTTTTTTTTTTTTGGTGGTATTGAGATTTGTTGGGTGTGTGGGGTGGGGAGGTAGATTTTGGCCAGTCCTGAGGCTTAAACTCAGGGCCTAGGTACTCTCCTTAATCTTTCTCAAGGCTGGCACTCTACCACTTGAACCACAAGTACCACTTCTGGCGTTTTCTGTGTATGTGGTACTGAGGAATCAAACCCAGGGTTTCATGCATACTAGGCAAGCACTGTACCATAGGCTACACTTTAGGCCCAGTATTGGGATTTGAATTCAGGGCTTTGTGCTTTCCATGTCTCCAGCCATTTTGGCTTTATTTTTTTAATTTTTATTTATTATTATTATTATTTTTGGCCAGCCTTGGGGCTTGAACTCAGGGCCTAAGCACTATCCTTGGCCTTTTTCCTCAAAGCTAGCATTCTGCCACTTGAGCCATAACACACTTCTGGCTTTTTCTATATATGTGATACCGAGGAATCGAACCTGGGTCTTCGTGCATGCTAGGCAAGCACTCTACCACTAGGCCAAACTCCCAGCCTATTTTTATTTTTAGGTAGAGTCTCTCTTTTTGCCTGAACTGATTTCAGACCAGAACCCTTCTACTTCCATCCTCGATCTTCTGTTTAGCTGGATTCAGGTATCCTCACCAAGCTTGTCTTTTCTTTTTTCTTTTTTTTTTTTTTGCCAGTCTTGGGGCTTGAACTTGAGGCCTGGTCACTCTCCCTGAGGTTGGTTCTCTTACTCAAGGCTAGCACTCTGCCATTTGAGCCACAGCTCCATTTCCTGCTTTTTCTGACTAGTTTATTTGAAATAAGAGTCTTTTGGACTTTACTGTCTGGGCTGGCTTCAAACTGATGTCCTCAGATCTCATTGTCCTGAGTCGCTAGAATTACAGGTGTGAGCCACTGGCACATGACTAGTACATGTCTTTTTTTTTTTTTTTTTTTTTTTTTTGCCAGTCCTGGGGACTGAACTCAGGGCCTGAGCACTGCCCTTGGGCTTTCCTCAAGGCTTGTGTTCTACCACTTGAGCCACAGCACCACCTCTGGTTTTTTTGTGTATGTGGTACCGAGGAATCCAACCTGGGTCTTCATCCATGCCACTGGGCCACTTCTGGCCTTTTCTGTTTATGTGGTAATGAGGAATGGAACTTAGGTCTTTGCGCATGCTAGGCAAGCACTCTACTACTAGTCCACATTCCTGGCCCTGTGAGACTCTTACCTCCAATAACCTACTAAAAAAAAGAAAAGAAAAAGAAAAAAGGTTGTAATGTGATTTAGATCTCAGCCTTCTGACTGGCTTGGATTATAGGCATGAAGCACTGGCACCCAGCTTCCATTTTGTTGGTCAGACATGGAATGTGTCTGCAGGCTGCATTTGTTCCTTGGGCTTTGGAGCTTTTTCGCTCTGAGGTTGAGCACAGGGCCTTGCATTCATCTGTTGGTGTGTGCCTGGCCCTGAGACTTCATTCCCACCACTGTGGGAATGGTTGACTCCACGCCCCTTTCCGGTTCCTACCAGCTTTCCAGAATCCATGGAGTTAACAGAACTCCACCAGGAAGCTGGGAGTTTAGCAGAAAGTTCCAGAAGCATCCCTTAAAAGTCTAAGGAAGTCAGCCAGTTGAGATTCAGCAGAAGCCAAGACCCCTCGCTGGAGACGGGTCCTGAGACATCCAGTATTTTTCTTACACATTGGGGGAAGGGCCTCTCCCAGGACACAGCCTGGAGACTGGAGACCAGGTCTCAGAGGGCTTTGTCTGGTCAGCAAGGCAGTCAGATACAAATGGAAATGCACACACACACACACACACGCACACACACACACGTGCACACAATCCTCAGCCCTTCCAGGACCTTTTCCCACGCAGCCCCAGCATCCCAACCGGAAGGGCAGCCAGTCATGGGAATGGACAGAGGTCCCCTCCCCCGTGGCCGCTCCACCCCGCTTGCTCCATGCAGTCCCTGGCCACTCTCCCCACTCCCCCCACAGGAGGAAGTCCCTGAACAATGTGGCAGATCAGAGAGCAGGCACGGTGCCCAGAGCCCACGGCTCAGGACTGGCTTCCACAGGCCACGGGGCCCTGACCCCTGGCTGCCCTGCTCCCCAACTACTCCAGCAGCTTCTCCATCCCTCCACCCTGGGGCCACCCACCCCAGCTCCCTTTGCCTCTTCTGGATGGAGTCATTGCCTGGGCAGAATGGACGGTGGTGCCCGCGAGCATGTGGACCATTCTCACAGGGACACAAGGTGACAGACAGCCTAGCATTTCCAACTCTCTAGGGCTTGGAAAGTTGGTGGGAACAACACATTTGGTTTTTCCTGTGGGTCTAAAATAGTGTTCTGCCGGGGACCGGAACCCGACCCAGCAGGGCGCACCCCCCCACACACACTTATTCCCAGATCTAATATTTCCAACTACCTCACTTTCAAAAAAAACTCATTCAGGAGCTGGGTGTGGTAGCCTGTGCCTGCAATTCCAGTGCTTGAAAGGCTGGTGAGGGAGGATAGAGTTTGAGGCAAGCCTGAGCTAAATTTAAAAAAGGGAAAAAGAAAAGAAAATCTCGATTCAGTTGGGTGTGTTACTAGTCAGCTGTAGTCCTAGCTACCTGGGAAGCTTAGGGAAGAGGATCACTAGAGCCCAGGGGAGCCTGGAAAGCAGAAGCTGTACCCCAGCTCTGTGGTATGTGTTCCTGGGGCTTGAACTCGGCTCCTCAGTGCTGGTTCTTTCTTTTTGTCAGTCGTGCAGCTAGAACTCACTGCCTGGGCACTGTCCCTGAGCCCTTTTGCTCAAGACTAGTGTTCTTCCACTTTGAGCCACAGCACTACTTTCCTTTTTTGAGTGGTTAATTGGAGCTAAGAGACTCTTGGGCTTTCCTGCCAGGGCTGGCTTTGAACCTGGCCTCAGTGCGCTTTCTGCTGAATGTGGAAAGTGGAACCATTCAAGCTGAGGAATGGTCTGGAGCGGGACTAAAATACCCCAAGGCCAGACATGCTTGTCTTCTTTGACACTTTGAAAAGAAGTCAGAGTGGCTTCAGAAGTAGAAGGCACCAGATTGTAGCTCTTTCAGAGCCTCTTGTGCAGACCAGATGAGAAGTTTTGGACTTCAAGTTAAGAAGTCAGTGGAAGGTTTACAGTAAGGATGTGACCTGCAGTTAATATTCTTAAAAACCAAGTCAGGCATCAGTGACTGACAACCTGCAATCCTAGATACTTAGGGCGCTGAAAGATCTGAGGATCATGGTTTGAAGCCAGCCAGGGCATGAAAGTCTGAGAGACTTTTTTTCCTTTCCAGTCCTGGTTCAAAGCCACTCCAGGGCACTGAAGCCTGTGAGACTGTTATCTCCATTTAACCACCAAGAAAACCTGAAGTGGTGCTGTGGCTCAAGGAGTAGAGTGGTAGCCTTGAGATGAAGAGCTCAGGGACAACGCCCAAGCCCAAGGGTAGGGCGGTAGCCTTGAGTTGAAGAGCTCAGGGACAACGCCCAGAGTCCAAGCCCCATGAGCCACACACACACACACACACACACACACACACACACACACACACACACACACACACACACACACACACACACACACACACGATTATGTTTTGAGACCAGCCTAGCGGGAGAAGCTCTTGAGAGTTCTTCTCCTGGGAACTGAGTTGGTGAGCATGGGTGGAATAGTACATAGAGAAGGTATGGACAGGGACCACTCAGGAGAGTCTAGGATCTGAGAGAAGGAGAAAGTGTGCCAGGAGAGAGGAGTAATCAGCTGTCCTAATTTATACTGACTCTGGATTTGGCTGTCCTGAGCTTTTGTGAGAGATAGCTGCACTTCCTCTTGCCTGTTAACTGGAGGTAAGAGTCTCATGGACCTTCCTTCCTGGTTGGATTGGCTTTGAACTGTGACCCTCAGAACCCAGCCTCCTGAGTAGCTGGGATCACAGGTGTGAGCCACTATCTCACAGTTTCACAACACTGCTTTGTGAAAGCTATTTTGGTGGAGGCATCTCATGGACTTTTCTGCCTGGGCTAGCTTTGAACTTTGATACGGGCATGAGACATTAGGGTCCAGCTGTATTTGGGGGACACTTGTGATTTGAGGTGATAACAAACGTCAGTGGTTTCTACTTTGTAGTGCTGCCCCATCTGTGAAGCTAACCTTCCCAGGTTGCCTTCTCTTTCACATTAAGCACTTGACTTGTATTGTGATGGCCTCTCTGTGCCTCTCCCTCTGGCCAGATTGTGACATCCAAGGCAGGAACCCTGCCCTGCTCGCTGATCATTGAGTATTCCTGGGCTCTAACCCCACCCTGAAGCACATAGTAAGTAGCTGCTCAATGAATTCTGTGGAATAAATGTGTAGATGTGATGAGGTGTCTGGTTTGCAGTGTGGATTGATGTTGAACAAGAGATTGCCGAGGCCTTCAGTGATTGTTTAGAAGTGCCTGTCATTGTGACCACCGCGTAATTTGGGGGCCTTCTAAGCCAGGGACAGAAATGTTGGCATTAATCTGTGGAAAGGATCGGCTAGGGCAGTGAATGGATGGGCAGTGTAATATTACATGATCGATCGGTGTAGCCTGCATCAGTGGTAGACCTGAAGTAACACTGAATGGATTTAAGGATGTCTGTGGTCAGACTTACAAAGAGATGGCTTCAGGTGATCCTGTGATTGGCCAGTGACTTAGCCTTGCTCATTCACCTGAAATGTGTCTTCAAAAGGCCGAACTGACAGCTGAGGTATTGATCTGTATTAGGAACAGGGTGTATTGAGATAATCTGTGGGCCTGGATCAGCCCGGAAATGTTCATCTATGTATACTAGTTTTAAATGAATGATTTCGTTTTGTTTGATAAAATATTTATCCTCTTAAGACCTGCTGCGTCCGTCCCATCCACAAGAAGAGGTTGAGTCAATTCGACTGACTGACCCGACATTCAGTGGCATCTTGTGGGCAGCACCGTCCAAGCCACGCCCATTTGCCTTCATCCCGCCCCCCCCCACTGGTCCTGATGCGCCTGCGCGAAGGTGGGGCGGTGCTTTGCCCTTTGTTGTGGGCCCCAGTTTCCCAGGACACCGCGCGGCTCTGGGGTGTGGCTATGCAGATGAGGCACTCGGGGGGCGGGGCGGTTGCAGCGTCGGCGGCGGCCGGGGAGGGTCAGTTGGAGGCAGGCGCTCGCTGAGGCAGGAGGAGGAGGGTTCTCGGCCCGCGGCCTGACAGGGACTTAGCCCGCAGAGGTCGGCCCACGCGCGCGACCCCACACCCACCCACTCATCCACCTGCCCACCCCCCTGCGCCGCCTCCTCCCACCCTGAGCTGAGCCGCCGAGGATGATAAACACCCAGGACAGGTAACGGCCCGGCCCAGGCTCCCCGCCCCCATCCTCCCCTCGGCTCCCGAGGGCCCCCTCCCCCACCGGCGGCCGCTGCCCGCGCCCCACGGCGCCCCCACACGGCGCCGTCCGCCCCCGCCGAGGCCTTCCCACTTCTGCCACCGCCGTCCGAGCTCCAGCCCCCGGACTGGGGCCTCCAGCCCGTCTTTCTAGCCCCTTCTTTCCGGCCCGGCCCAGCCCCCTCCTCCAGGCCTCCTCCTCCTCCTCTGAAGCCCCCTCCCCCCCGTCCAGGTTCACCCAAGTCCTGCCTTCCCAGTCAGGTTCATCCCTCTCCCCCCCTCCTTTTTTTTAAATTCCCAAAGGAACGATGCCTCTTCCCCAGACTGGGCTTGTTTCTTCAAGCCGATTGCCTGGATGGCCTCTCGTCTCCCTCAGGTCTTTCTTAGGCCGCCCAGAAGTCACATAATCGCTTGGAGTCTGATGGAAACTGCGCCCCAGCTCGACTCTTCTCATCAGTCCTCCCCTCCCCCCAAAGTCCAGTTCCACCCTTCACTTCTCCACTTGGGCCGGTACCCCCCCTCATCTGCCCTACCCCCCTCAGGCCTTGACAGTGATGCCCAGTCTGCTTTTGGCACCCAGCTTTGTCTTTTCCCTCTCTTCCTCCCTCCATACACTTCTCTCCCCATAGGCCCCATTTTCCCTGCTCCCCGTCTTCATTTATTTTAAAAAACACTTTGGACTGGATTCCTGTCTTTCATCCTGTTCCTCTAGTGATGGCTTCCTAATATTCCCAGCGCTACTACCTTTGAAATGTTCTCCCTGCTACACCCCTCTCTTCTTAATTAAACCCCACCTTTAAGGTGATTGGTTAGGTATGAGAAACTCACGACCCTCCCTCCCCCCAACTTCCAGAGGAGACCTTTCTGGGCAGCCTCCATTCTGTGGGCTTTCGGTGCCTCCACATTATGCCGTGTTCTTTGCATAGTGGGCCTTTGCAAGTTTCCCTCATTCCAGAGGTAGACTGTGCTTCTTTCTGAAACTGCACAGTGCATTTCCAAAACTTGCCTCCTGTGTCCCCCCTGCCCACACTAGGCACAATTCATTGCTCATTTTTGTCTTTCTTTCAATTCTCCTTCCAAGTACCCTTCTCATCCGTCTTCCTCAAATGTACCCATTTCAGCCCCAGGTGATGTTCTCTCAATGTGTTCTGATTTATTTTCACAGTGTTCACAGTGTGTGTGTGTGTGTGTGTGTGTGTGCATGCATGCGCTGTGTGCGTGTGTGCACATGCACATGCTTGCAAGCGTACTGTACTGGAGCTTGAACTGAAGAGACTGGGTACTGTCCCTTAGCTTTTTTTTTTTTTGCTCAAGGCTAGTGCTCTTCCACTTGAGCCATACTTCCATTTCTGACTGGGGGTGGGGGGATGGTTAACTGGAAACAAGTCCCACGGGCTTTCCCAGCCCTTACTGCCTAGGCTAGCTTCAAACTTCCATCTTTCATATCTCAGCCTCCTGATTACAGACATGAATCACCGGTGCTCAGCTTTCATTCTCAAAATTTTTAACTCCACTTGCTCTGTATGTATTGTAGTGGCTTCCATTTTCAGTTCTGACCCATTTCAAGTCTTCATTTTTTTTGTCCCTAGAAGCACATTAATTTCACACACCAAACCTTTGTACTCAAGTTCTACCTTATGACCTGTGTCCCTGAGTAACGCATTATTTTGCAAGCAAGATCTGTTTCCTATAAATTCTCCTTGAAAACTGTGCCAAGGTTCCCCAAAACTAGACTTTTATAGCCTCTTACAAATAATCACACTCACTGTTTTTAATTCTCTTTTTATTTTGGAGACAGTCTTACTGGCTGGCCTTGAACCATGAAATCCTCCTGCCTCGGCTTCGTGAATGCTGGGATTACAGGTGTGCAACCACCTTACCGAGCTTAATAAGGACTTTTTTTTTTTTTTTTTGAATGGGTGCCAGTCCTGGGGCTTGAACTCAGGGCCTGGGCACTGTCCTTGGGCTTCCTCAAGGCTAGTGTTCTGCCACTTGAGCAGAACCTGGGTCTTTGTGCATGCTAGGCAAGTACTCTACCACTAGACCAAACTCCTGGCCCCTCTAGCTCAACTTTTTGCTGGATAATTAGAGATGGAGTCTTGAACACTTTTCTTCCTCAGCTGGCTTGAAACCTCAATTCTCCAGGTGTTAGCCTCAGTAGCTAGCATTACAGGCTTGAGCCAATGATGCCTTGTTATTTCTTGTTCTTCCATTTTTATATTTTTTTGTTGGTCATGGGGCTTGAACTCTGTGCCTGGGTACTGTGCCTGAGCTTTTTCACTGCAGACTAGCCCTCTACTTCCTTGAGTCACAAGGCTACACGGTTGAGCTTCTGGTTTTCTGGTGGTTAACTGGAAATAAGAATCTCACAGACTCTCCTGCCCATGCTGGCTTCACATTGCGATCCTCAGATTTCAGCCTCCTGAGTACAGTTAGGGGTATGAGCCACTAGTGCTTAGCTCTGTCCTTTTTTCTTTTGTGCTTATTATAGAGCTTGAACTCTGGGCCTCTCATCCTTGCCTAGCTTTTTCTTTTTTTTTTTGCCTAGCTTTTTCTGTACTTGGTGCTTTTACCATTTGAGATTGCCTCTGGTTTTCAGGTTTTTTTTTTTTTTTTTTTTTTTTTGCCAGTCCTGGGCTTGAGCTCAGGGCCTGAGCACTGTCCTTGGACTTTCTCAAGGTTAGAACTCTACCACTTGAGCCTCAGCACCACTCTGGCTTTTTCTAAGTATGTGGTACCAAGGAATCGAACCCCCGGGTCTTTGTGCATGCTAGGCAAGCACTCTACCACTAGGCCAAACTCCCAGCTCTTAAGTTTTCAGCTTTTTGCTGATTGGTTGTAAGTAAGATTTGTCTGCCCAGGCTGGCTTTTGAACCTTGATCCTCAAGTCTCAGCCTCTTGACTAGCTAGGATCACAGTGACCTGTATTCTCAGTGTTTCTTAGCCCTGGCTGATTGTCTAGAAAGTTAGTCCCTTGGTCCCTCCCTCATGGAATGTGTGTGTGTAAGAGTGTAATTAAGATTTATATTTTAAAGTTCTCCAGCTAATGTGAAACCAAGGTTGAAACACTTTGCCCTCTTCCCTAAGGTTTCTTTTAACAGTGTGTCCATCCTCCTTTACTGACCAGGGCTGCCACCTTGTCATTAGGGATTTCTAAGGCTTCCTCTGTCAGGAACTCTTGAAGTACCCAGAATACTAGCCAGATTGTTGTAAATCCTCCAACCTCCTCTTAGTCAGATCTCAGCCATTAGCCATTTCCTTCCCTCAGTTCTCAAATTTATCAGTATTCCCAGCCCCATTTCTTCCCTACATAAAGAAAGCTCGCTCTCCATGTCCTGCTTTGTTATGGTTCTGTGTGATCTATTCCTGTCTCCCAAGCTCTCTTTACGTATAATCCCATCCTGCTTTTACATGTTCCCTTCTTATCCCGCTTTGTATTGCTCTCTTTTATTCCATCTTTTCTAATGCGGTCCCTGTGGAGCTGAGGGGTGGCAGAGGGGTAGATTCAACGGTGTGTGCGGCCCCACAGTGACAGGTAGGAGAGAGCGGAAGTATGTGGTGGAGGGTTCTCTGCTGGATTTGTGTTTCTGCGGGGCTTGGCAGCTGAGGTGGCTCAGCGGTCCCCTTTGGACTCCTGCGGTGGAGAGATGCGAAGTCCTTTGCAGACTGGCCCAGAGCGCTGTGTGCTGGGACCCAACACTTGCGGTCCTCATTGAGGGTTCACTTCATTTGTATTCTAGCCCTTCTTCACTTTAGCGGTATGCCTACATAGAAATGGGGTGGGGGGTGTGGAGTTAGGGAGCGTCACCTGGAAGATTCCTAAGTGGCAATACAGGCTCGCTTGACTCCAGGGCTCTTGCTTAGTGTGTTGGTAATTTGAGGGGCCTGGCTGTGTGAGGCAGGTGGAGGGAGGAGCCAGCTGGTGTGCCAGGGCCTGGGCCGGGGCTGGGCTTTGGATCCAGCTCCTCCACTTTAGCCTGGGGGTAGGGCGGTGTATGCTGGGTGTCTGGTTTCTTTGAGCTGTGACAATCCTGTTTCCCAGCCTCTGCGGGCCTGCCTCTAACTTTCTGAAAGGAATCCCAGTAGAGCCCTAACTAGGGATTTTGATAAGAGCCGGAAGTCTTGGTGTTTTGCGTGGGTGAGGGGGAAACTAGCTGGGAGTTTAGCTCCCACTGTGTGGGGGATGGGCTACCCAGCTTCCCCAGCTCCAGTGGAAAACCCTGAATGTGGAGGCTTAGTTTCCTGGAAGAAGCAGTTGGGGAAGAGCTGGCTGTATGTTTTGAAAACAAATTTCTTCCTTTCCAGCCTTGTTCTGATTGGTGTAGCTCCATAATGCCAAGATTCCTGACTGGGGCGGGGAGGAGGAAGACATAAATGTGTACAAACCACTCTGTTTTCAAGGTTGTTTTTGATTGTTTGTTTTTTGGTGGTAGCACGAGGGTTTGAACTCCTCCGGGCCTTGCACTTGCTGGACAGGCTCATTGAACCACATCTCAAGCTCTGAACATAAGGTTTAACTAGATGAGGAAATCACACTTGTAGCTTTTCTCTGCCTGGATTGGCAAGCACGGGGAGACAGTATGTGTCCAGGGCTTGCCAGGACAGTGTGTGGAGAAGAGTTAGCCCTGGCTCCTTAGCTGTATGGGCTTTGGGGAGAAGCATTTGATTACACAGGCATGCTGGGGGAGGGGCGGGACATGAGTACAGCAGAATTACCTGAGTGTCATTACTAAATGGCTTTCTGGCTAGTTACTTCGTATTTATTTGCTTGTTGAGTGCAGAGTGGAGAGAGCACAGTTCCTAACATTACCTTCAAGGTATGCAGAGAGACAGACAGACAGACAGAGACAGAGACAAGAGACAGAGACAAGAGACAGAGAGACAGACCGACCCAGGAATCCCCCCAAATTGGAGGGGGATTTTTCAGAAAGCAGTGTGGGATAATAATAGCAATTCTCCATTCTGCCAAGGAATCCAAATTTAGCCTCAGAGCTGCTCAGATAGATCCATGGAGAAATGGAGAAAGGGGATTGAGGAATTGAGTAGAGGAATGTTACAAATGTGCATTTCGGGAGAATAAAGTGAGAGTTGGTCTGTTTTTGAAACAGTGTGCATTGTTGAACACTAATTGAAGACTATAGACCAGAAATGGCTGAGCAGGTGAGCAAGAGTTCCGTTCCTTGAAACCAGTAAGGTAGTTTGAGCTCGCAGCTGCCAGCACCGCCCCCAGCGGCCACAGCTTACACCATGCTTTCTGCAGGATAAGCTTTAAATTTCCTCGATGTTTAATAGTATATAAAAGTGATGTAATTCTGTCCTTGAAGGCCAGGCCAGGCCTGTGAGGAGCTTGCTTACCGTCCACATGAGGTTTGGTCTGAAAGCAGGATTCCCTAAGTGCACAGCGCTGCAGCTGCCACTGCAACTGCTCTCCAGCAATGCCAGCAGCAGACCTCCAGCACCACCTGTCCACGTATTCTTGCTTCTTGTCATATGTGCTTCTCGTGGGAAATCAACCCAAACCCAGTTTTGCCTTCAGCCTGTGATTCAGAGCAGTGACGTCATTTTCTTATCACGCTTAGCAAGTAAGACTCCTTTGGAATATGTAATGGCCCTACGTGAAATGATTTATGCCTGGCACCTGCCAGGGGCCCATTCTCAGATGAATAGGGGACTGAGCTGTAATGAGCCTCTGGTCACCCTAGACTGGTCTTCCTATTTCTTGGCTCTGCGTGATGGTAGTCCTAGATTAGTTGAGTTTATGTAAGGATTAGTCACCAGAGATATTCCTACTCTCAGAGGAAAAGCACCCTGTGAGGGTTATGAGGGCCTCTGGGTATTCTGTGAAAAAAAAAAAGAGTAAAATACTAGGAATGTGGCTTTTGTGTAACTTTACTTTTGGATACTTCGACACTGGTACTGGGGCTTTGAACTCAGAGCTAGAACACGTTCCTGTAGCTTTTTTTGCTCTGCCATTTGAACCACGGTTCCACTTTTAGCTTTTTTTTTTTTTTTTTGCCAGCTCTGGGGCTTGAATTCAGGGGCTGAGCACTGTCCCTGAGCTGCTTTTGCTCTACCACTTGAGCCACAGTTCTGTATATGTGGTACTGAGGAATCGAACCCAGGGCTTCATGCATGTTCGGCAAGCACTCTGCCACTAAGCCACATTCCCAGCCCCAGTACTATGCTTGAGCAAAGTAAATGTAGAAATGGAACCTGATATTAACTAGAAGTGATTGTATTTTGTGGTACGGGGGAGAAGCTAGGACCTTAAGCATGCTGTATCCCCCTCCTTGGAAGTGATACTTCATTGTTACCTTTTTTGGGCAGGAGGGAGTGAGAGGGCAGAGCCTGGGTGCTGTCCCAGAGGTTTTTCCTCAAGGCTAGTGCTCTACCACTTGAGCCACAGTTCTATCTCCAGCCTTTTGGTGGTTTAATTAGAGGTAAGAGTCACTGATGGCTTTGAAGCCTGAGTAGCTAGGATTATAGATGTGAACTACTGGTGCTCAGCTTTATTGTTACCTTTAAGTAGTTGTGCAAAGAGGTTGGAAGTGATCCTTGAAGACACCAAGATGTTAAACTTCTTTTCAATAGTAAGTACCCTAGTGATTTTAAAATAAGGATTTATGAAAATTTGATTAGCATCAACCTTTATGAAGGACGCGTCTGCTATATTCCCTGCCTGTTGGTAGCCAGTGGATGAAATCATGATCTGCTAAGGACATTTCACATAGCAGTTTGACAGGTGCTTATGTGCTTTTTTTTTTGTACTGGGAATCAAACCCGTGTGACAGGTCAGTAGCCCACCACTGTGTCCTGAGGGATGCTTCGAGTGGCTTGTCCCGTAACAACTGAGGAAGTAAAAGGTAAGGCACTAACATGTGGCTTGAGGGGTTACCTATACCCTTGTGTACAGCTGGGCTCCTTTTCTCTACACAGAGCCAGCCCAGCTGGATGCTTGGGTTCAGTTGGATACATTTAACTCTCCCTAATCAGCCTCTGCACTGAGCTGCTTAGATCCATCTTTTTGGTAGGGATTTGAGCTATATCTGTCCCCAGAGGAGTGACCCACATGGAAGGATTGGAAAGAGCTGAGCAGAGCCAGTTACAAGAAAGACTAAGTTGAACATGAAGCCTCACTTGCTTTAGAGCTTGTGAGAGACTTGTGTTAAGAAGCCACCTTCTCTTGTGCTTAAATTCTTCCAGGACTCTGTCCCTAATGAGGTCGATGGCATAATTTGGTGTAACACCATTTGAACACAAAAGTCAGGGTTAGAAGGAAAAGCTGTTGCTGGGCAATTTTGTGCCCCACCCCCTCTTTTTTGCTAGTCTTGGGGCTTGAACTCAGGGCCCGGGCATTGTCACTTCAGAAAGGAAGTGAACTCTGGGCTTGGATACTCTTTGCCCCTAAGCATTTTTTTTTGTCAGTCATGGGGCTTGAACTTGGGGTTTGGACATTGTTCCTGAGCTCTTCTGCACTTTGAGCCACAGCTCCACTTCTCATTTGTGGTGGTGAATTGGAGGTTTCATAGACTCAGACTTCACTGCCTGGCTGGAGCCTGGCTTTGAGCGGTGTTCCTCAGACCTTAGGCTCCTGAGCACTGAGGATTACAGGCGTGAACCACCAGAACCTGGCCCAGAGGTTTTTTTTTTGTTCAAGGCTAGCACACTAGCACTTGAACCATACCTCCGTTTCCAGCTTTTTGTTAGAGTCTCACAGGTTTTTTTCCTACCTAGGCTGGCTTTGAACTGTGATCCTCAGATCTCAGCCTCCTGAGGAACTAGGGTTACAGGGTGAGTCAGTGGTACCTGGCCATTCAGGTACCTTGAAAGAAATAATTTGTCATTCTTTGCAACTAACTAACAATGGATACTTTATAAATATAGCCAGTAAAGATGATACTTTATAAATATAGCCAGTAAAGATGATAACTGTTGTTTATTGTCTACTAAGCTTGACCTAAATTCCAGCTGGGTCTCTCAGGGAGCTGGAACTGGATCTTACTACTGTGGGGTCCAGAATCACCTCCCCACCCCCAATTTTGTACTCTATGGAGGAGTAGCAGATCCCTCCCAGGACTGTGTGTGAGGCAGAGAAGCAGATGAGCTGTTATTATAGCCTGGGCTGCTTGAATTGCTTTGAAGAGATCAGAAACCAGAAGTGCCACAAGCGTGTAGATTAGTGCTGGCACAGGTGAGGCCAGCAAGTAATTTTAGGAAAACGAAGGTTGTTGTAGGGGTTGGAGGCTTGGCTCAGACGGTAGAATGTCAACCAATGAGCAAAAGCACCAGACACTGCGTTTGAGCCCCAGTCTTGCACAACAGAACAAAACAACCACAAAGGGGATTCTGTAAATAAAGCAAACCTCTTGTGCATCGAGATGTTGGGGGGCGGGGGCTCTGTGCAATGCTTCTATAATGCAGATTAGTTAAGAATCAGAATGTTGGTTGGAAAGCAGGCTGAGAGGTTGGGCACAGCCTGCTCGTGTGAAGACCATTTGAGGAAGAATTCATGTGAAGCAGAAATTAGAGAGTTGCAAGGACCTTGGCAAGAAGCATCGCTTCGTGGTGAATGTAGCGGTTCTTTGATGGGCAGCTCTGCCGGCAACTAGAAGCAGACTGTCTTCTCCAGTGCCTGCTGCCCCTCACAACTGCCACAGGCCCAGTGACGAGGGAGTTGAATGCGGTATAGATGTGTGTGCGTGTGTGTGTGTGTGTGACCCTTGGACCCTCACTGTTAAGGGAAAATTGTTTTGTTTCCCCTTAACTCTTTGGAAGGGAAAGTTGTAACAGCTCATTAGCTTCCGCAGAAAGTAACACTCACTCGGAAAATGCCGGGGTGCAGCAGGTATTCCAGGAGAGGCTTCACACCCAAGAGCTCCATTTCTCCCCAAGAAATAGCCACATATGCTTCTGAGCTCCTGGTTTTGAAGTCCCTCGTGTGAACAGCTGGGCTCAGTGCGCGTGGATTTGTGACTCCGAGGGAATGCAGATCATACACAGGGGCCGTGGCGCTGCCTCTGTGTCGCACAAGTGGACACTCAGTTGTATTGCTCTGGCTGTCTAAACTTGGTGTGACATGTGCAGTCAAGTGAAGAGCACCATTCCAAACTGATTACTATGGCACAAGTACTTCCTGCTTCAAGTGCCATGGTGTTGTGTGTCACTCTAGCTGTTGTGTTGTTCTGTGTTGTGTTGGGATGAACATGCACACACAATTTGTGTCTTTCCCTGCATCTTCACTGATCCTTGTTCTGGGACCAGCCCAAGCAACCACTATATCAAAGTCAAAGAGACCTGTTGGGGCTGTCTGAAAGGCATGCTGTGGCCAGCCAGGGCACAATACCACGAGGTGACAGGAAACAGCAGTGGGTGTTTCTGTTCCCATAATCCAGCGAGTTATTGGTGTCTGCCTCCTTCCCACCCCACCCGCGTGACTGTGTACCTCTGCCGCCAGGCTCAGGCTCAACTCAGGAACGGGACTGGCAAAGAAGGGCAGGAGGGGCAGCCAGGGACAAGCGATATTCCACAAATGACAGTACACCTCTGCTCTGCTTCCAAGTCCTGTTCGTTTTGCGGCAGTGGGGTTGGCACTTGGCTTTGGCTTGTTAGGGGAGCATTCTGTCCCAGGCTGGGCCTTCAGTCCATGGCGCTTGGTGAATTTGCAGATCGACTCCAGCAAACTTTTCTGCCTGGGTTAGCCTCCACCCTCAGTCTTTCTGTTCTCAGCTGGTTTGGTTGTGTAAGTGCATCGCTGGCAGCCATAGCCAGGCAAAGCCAGTGCTTTTTCAGCATGATGGGTTCATTGGAGATCGCCGTAGCTTTCCCGGAAGCTCAAGGATTCAAGGCCTCGAGGGGCCGGGGGGTGAGGGTAGGAGGCAGTCTTGGTGTTCATGGCTTCCCTTCTTGGTCTCTTGCAGTGGTATTTTGCCTTTGAGTAACTGTCCCCAGCTCCAGTGCTGCAGGCACATTGTTCCGGGGCCTCTGTGGTGCTCCTGATGCCCCTCACCCACTGTCGAAGATCCCCGGTGGGCGAGGGGGCGGCAGGGATCCTTCTCTCTCAGCTCTAATATACAAGGTAAGGAGGAGCCGCCGTGGGAGGGTGGACGGGACGCGCTCGGGAGCAGCGCAACTGCTGGTTAAGGGCAGCAATCACCATTTTTTTTTTCCTCAAACTTTTTTTTTTTTTTTTTAGTTTACTTTTTTTTTTTCTTGTAATTAATAAAAGGGTTACATGATATTTGCCAGATAGAAGGTGCATTAATTCACATACATTGATACCCTTTCACATGTCTTGGTACCCGTTTCCCTCCCCCCCTTTCCTCAAACTCTTATTGGAGTTTGAATTGAGGGCCTCCTATGTCTAGGCTGGTGCTCTATTGCTGGAGCCACACCGCTGACCCTGTTTTTGCTGGTTATTTTTGATAGGATCTCCAAGGACTTTTTGCACCTTGCTCTGTCTGCTCTTGGCCTCCCAAGAGGCCAGGATTACAGGTGTGAGCTACTGGATCCAGGCAGCAGTCACTTTTGTTAGTCCTAACGGCTCAGACAGTAGGGGCTGAGAAGACTCAACTGAGGTGGCTATGTATGTAGCTTTTTCCGATTCTTAGCACCAGTTGCTGCCTTGTAATGCTCTGGTTCAGCATGAAAGTTAGCAGGGCAGGCTGGGAATGTGGCTCAAGCGGCCGAGTGCTAGCCTTGAGTAAAAATGCTCAAGGACAGTGTCCAGGCCTGAGTTCAAGCCCCAGGACTTAGGGAAAAGAAAATGATTAGCAGGGCAACGAGTCCTAGTCTTATGAAACTGGGCCTACAGGGCTGGGAAGGTGGCTTAGTGGTAGAGTGCTTGCCTAGCACGCATGAAGCCCTAGGATTGATTCCTCAGACATAGAAAAAACAGGAAGTGGTGCTGTGGCTCAAGTGGTAGAGTGCGTGCGTCCTTGAGCAAAACAGTCTCAGGGACTGTGCTCAGGCCCTGAGTTCAAGCCCTAGGACTGGCAAGGAAGAAAGAAACTGGGCTTAGGGGAGATACTAAGGACATGGTACTCTATGAGGAGCAGGCTGTGGTTTGTTGGGGGCCCGAGCCAAAGCCTAATAAATGGCTTTTTAAATTTTTTTTTGTCTTTTTTTGAGCCCAGGCTGGCTTTGGCTCCCAGCGTTAATGCGCGTCCATTACTACAGCCTAATTTGTTTTTACTTTTTTTTTGGTAGAAGGCAAAGACTATGGTGTTGGAAATAGTTTCAGCTTTCAATAGGGTGGGAGGAGGGGGGCCGCTGGTATTTTGGGGAACCTAAGTTCAGATACTTCAAATTCAAGATGGAACCATTAGTTCCCATCTCAAGTGTTTGTCGTCGTAAATTAATCATGTCTGGGATACCTTGACAATACTTGGCAGCCAGGGGATACTTTGTAAAAGCTTTTCTTCTGATTCTGGCTTTTGCTAATAACACCAGTGGCTCTTAGAAATAGCGTGTCTGCTAGGTACCAGCTGAGAGCAAGTCTGAGGTCTGAGGCCAACCTGAGCAGAAAAATCTGACACCCTTCCTCAAAAATAATCCAGAAAGGGGCCAGGAAGTTGGCCTAGTGGTAGAGTGCTAGCCTAGTATGCATGAAGACCCAGGTTCGATTCCTTGGTACCGCATACATAGAAAAGGCTGAAGTGGTGCTGTGGCTCAAGTGGCACAGTGCTAGCCTTGAGCAAAAAGTGTCAAAGGACAGTGCTCAGGCCCTGAGCTCAAGCCCCAGGACTGACAAAAAAAAATCCAGAAAAGCAGGATTAGAGGTGTGGCTCGAGTGGTAAAGCACCAGCCTTACAAGTGTAAGATAAGGCCCTGAATTCAAACCCTGGTATCACTTCCCCATGTAAAAATGAGAATGGCATGAGCATGCAAATCTGCGTCTCAAGCATGCCCGAGACTGGCTCAGGGGGCTCGGGTGTATGGTTCAGGTGGTGGAGAGCCTGCCTAAATTCCAGTGTTGCCAAGAAAGAAACCAAAAGACAAGGGAAGGCCCATGGGTCCGGGCGGTGGTGATCCCCTGCGCTGCTCTCCTCCCAGGACGACAAGCTCACTGTGACCCAGGACCTCCCTGTGAACGATGGCAAGCCTCACATCGTCCACTTCCAGTACGAGGTCACTGAGGTGAAGGTCTCTTCCTGGGATGCGGTCCTGTCTAGCCAGAGCCTGTTCGTAGAAGTCCCGGATGGATTATTAGCTGATGGGAGCAAAGAAGGGTAAGGACTGATGAGAGGAGCACGTGAGGAAGGCTCGCTCACACAGGAGGGGGAGCTGACTGATTGTAGGAGAACTTGCATTCTCTCTCCTAGCAGATACCGCTCTGTAACAGGCCGACTCCACCTTGTAATTAAAGCAGATAGTTGTCACATTAACTAAGTGCCTTGCAGTTCATTGTCCGCTGGAGCACGCAGGCTCCTCAGCCATTGCAGTTCAGTGCAGGCCAGCAAGCTCACACACAACCGCACTAGCTCACTGGGGTGTTGTTTTGGCAATCTTGAGGAGGAGTTGTCAAGTGGCCAATCTGTTGAGAAAGCCCTTTAAGGCGGCTGCAGGGCCCCTGGTGAGTGAGATTCATGCTAGATCCCAAATGCTGGTCTGTGAGCCGCTTGTACTTTCACAGGAACAACTCCTGTTGCAGGAAAAGAGAATTCAGTAACATTTTCCTCGCGGCTTCTGGCTTCTTCTCTGAACTCAGGGCTTTTTGGAGTCCTGAGCTCCTCATCCCTGGAGATTGTATATTGTATTGGCTCAGAAAAGGCTTTTTTAAGGGGGGGCAGTGGGCAGTTGGGGGCGTGGGGGAGAAGGGGGGCTTCAAGGGGTTAGTGGTGCGTGGGAGCCACTTTCTTTGCTTTTTACAGATTGTTAGCACTGCTAGAATTTGCGGAAGAGAAGATGAAAGTGAACTACGTCTTCATCTGCTTCAGGAAGGGCCGGGAAGACAGAGGTGAGGAGACCCAGCGAGGCCTGCAGGCCTGGGCACACGGACAGGGAGGCCACAGCGTCTCCTGGGAAGTCCTGGTGGCGGGGGGAGCCCGTGGGCCTTAGCCTCTCTTGTGTCTCTCATCTGAGTCCTTTTTATTTATGCTCTTACCTGTTGCAGCTCCACTCCTGAAGACCTTCAGCTTCTTGGGCTTTGAGATTGTGCGTCCAGGCCATCCCTGTGTCCCCTCTCGGCCAGATGTGATGTTCATGGTTTACTCCCTGGACCAGAACTTGTCCGATGAGGACTGATGGTCATAGAGGATGCTTTGCCCAAGAGCCACAGTGGGGGGCGAGGGGGAGTTAGGCAGCCATGGGACAGAGGAGAGGGGTTCTCGCTGTCTAGGCAAGGACGCAGAGGGGCTCAGGCTGAGGGTTGCCTATTGTGTTCTTGGAGTTGACTCGTTGACATTGTTTTCCATAAAGAACAGTATAAACATATTATTCACATGTAATCACCAATAGTAAATGAAGATGTTTATGAACTGGCAGTAGAAGCTTTTTAACTTGCGCTGTGTGACGTGCTCTATGTAGCCTAGGGGAGGACACGAGCGACGGGAGGGACTGTCTGCCTCTGGGGCCCGGGCCTGGAGGGCTGACGCAGCAGCGGCAGGCCCAGGTCCCCCTGTTGTTGGACTTTGATTTTGGATTTTTTAAGACTTCATATTTTCTTCCTTTGCTTCCTGTCACCCCAGGGGCTCTTGGGTAGTGTCCCTGGGTTAGTTTTTTAACACTGCACCCGGGCTTCTCTGTGTGCATCTGGGTGCAGCCTGGCGTACGCAGGTCCGACTCCCTCCTTTACAGCTTAGTGTTATTCTAGCATTTGGTTAAGCTGGCTTCATCTGTTCAGTGTTACCAGTGCATTTGAAATAGAGGGACTGAAGTTCACTCCCACTTACTGGGGCTTTTTTAGGGGTGCCTGAGCCTTATGGAAAGCCAAATTCCACTTCTCCGATGACCACTAAGGGTTCTTGCTCCTGAGGTCTCCTTCCTAAAGTTACGAGGAAGCCGTGAGGGACTCGGTTCTTAGAGGCCGGATGCCTCTGCCAACCAAGCACAGTGCTCACTGCCTCCACAACAGGCCTGAGCAGTGCCTGTGACCCTGCTTTGCAGGGCCTTAGAGGTAGGTTTTGGGGGTGAAAGTGGCCCAGCTTTTTCTGTTTTCACTGAACAGCTTGTGGTAAGGGGAGGAGAAAGGGGGAGGAGATCTGGATTGGGTGAAGGGAGTGGGGTGTCAGGGAGGCGGCAAGTGTGTTATGTTATTGTGTCAATAAACTGATTTAAAGTTGTGGTTGGTCTGTTCTTTATTCTTGTATCAGGACCAACTTCCTACCACTACCAGAGCCTGACTGACTGCATTATGTCTGTGAGACATGTTTTTCAGGAGGAGGCAGCCATGGACAGCACAGGAAAACTGGCCAGTCTCTGGGGCCGCGGTCTGCTGTGAGGTATGGAGTCCCCCAGACAGACTCACATTCACCAGCTTCTTCCAGGAAGGCTGGCTTGTGCACGGAGCAGCCTACCACATAGTTTCTGAGCTCTTTGAAGAAAGTAGCAGACACCTTTCCTATGTTAGTTTCCTCTTTTTGCAGCTCATCTTCTGGACCTTTGGTATCACTACGGGAGACGGAATCCCTTTTGTTTTCCTCAGTCTCTTGTCAAAGTTGCCCTTTGCTCCTGCCTTTTACTGGAGTGACGGTATGTTCTGCTTCCTGGAGATTTACAGTTGTTGACTCCCTCTTCAGTTTCTCTGTGGAGCCCGGGCTCCTGGTAATCATTCACAGCAGCTCAGCACCCCCACTCCTCACAAGGCTTAGAGAAAGTCTAGGACTCGACGTTTAGACGTTCACACGTGCACTTGAATCAGGATGGCTTGAAGATGCCCTATACTGAGAGATGACTTTTCTAGAGGCAGCTCAAGAGTGGTAGGTAGGCAGATCAGAAATAAGATATAAACCCCAACAAATCTACAAGTACACAGGAATTAAAAAAAAAAAAAAATCCTTCACTTTGTTTCTCCAGAAAACACGGGAGATTCACGGGAGATTCTGCTGCCATCTGCTGGCGGATCCTGCTCAACACAGCCAGAGTTAGAAGGGCTGAATTAGAAAACCCAGGTGCCTAAGTCAAGATTTTCCTTTCACCAAAAAGAGAGAGGCGGGGGGGGGGGGGGGGGGGGGAGAGAAGGGGTCGGGGGTCCATGGGGTAGTGGGGAGAGGGTAGACTCTAAAGACTCAAAGGCTACACTTCAGTTAAAAAATATTTCTAAGGGTGGTAGGTATTGGGGAGGTATGTGAAAGGCAAACTAAGTCTAAATTTAAGAACAGGGACATTAAAAACTTTATTTAATAAATACAACAAATAATTTAAAAATATACTTCAATTCCAAAGCCAATTAAGAAAAAGAAGTAGAGACAAAGGGAAAAGACGGGAGGAAGAAGGTGGAGGAGGGGGAAAGGAAGGGTGACGGTTTGGCTGGGCTCTGAAGTTGACCTAATGCTCTCGACTCCTAAACCCTTCGCCCTTCTTCTGATGGGGTCCCCAGGCAGGCAGGAATGGTCTGCTCTCTAGGTGGCAGTCGGGGGAAGAGTCTCCCACTCTTTCCTAAATAGCACGTGTGAACGCCCAGGCAGCTCTAAGGCTGTGTTTTCAGCTGCATGCTTTCACAGTCGGTGTTGACAGCCAGGGCCTCTTCCAAAGCCACGCTGGTGAACGGGATCCGAGGAGAGGCCAGGGCATGGGATGAAGCTTCTCACCTAAGCCCAGGGGCCAAGCCAGAAGACAAATGTGGGCAGCAAAGGGCCCCGGGGCAGGTAGTCTGGACACTGCCATGTGCTATTAGCCAGGAAAGGTGGGGAGAAGGGAGGAGACAGCCAGCAGCACGCTCCAGGAGAAATAACCAGCAGCCCTCACAGATTTGTGATTGTCTCTTAAAAAGATTTATTTTCTCTTCTTGCCTGAGTGTACAAAGGCAAAAAGAGTACAGTTTGTATATATATTTATATATATATATATTTATATATATATAAAAAAAACAAGGAACTTGGTAATGTACACTTTACAGAAGGAAAGAATCAGGAAGACTGAAATCAAATCCAACAGAGCAACGCCAATGGAACAAAAGCTATGAACAGCAACATGTGCCCCTCCAGCCCGGGCCTCCAGCTTGCCCCAACCTGCTCCCAGTGGGAGGGCTGAGCACCAAGGCAAGCGGGTGGGCTGGGGCAGGAGGGGCCGGGAGGGCCCTGGGAGGGGCCTGAGGCAGGGGATCACTGGAAAGCTTCCTGGGATGCCCTGGTAATAAATGACAGGCCCAAGATTATGGGGCCAACTAGCTGCCCAGTTGAATCGGGGGCATCAGAGTAGACACAAGGATGGTGAGAGGGTATATGGGTAGTGAGTGACATAGGAGGGCCTTAAAGCCTGTGCACACTTCTCTAGTCCTGCATCCTTAAGCCCCAATCTTGAAGCCAAGTCCTCCAAGCCCCTAGCTGGAGAGGAGATCCAAAAAGCCCATTCCCTTTTCTGGTGCGCCCTCTTTACCCTTCCACACGTGATGCTTTGACCTTGAGATGTGTGGAGAAGATGGGAGGAGACTTCACACATGGGTAAGGTGGAGAAAGGGATGAAGGGAGCCGGCCCGCCATATATGAGGGAGAAGCAGAGGGGATTCCTAGAGAGTAGCTCTAGGGATGAGGCCCTCCTTTCCTATAGCTCCCCCCCAGAGACCCCCGAAATTGCTGTGAGGGCCATGGCTCGGGGAGAGGCTCGGTTTGGCGCCTAAGCCCTTAGCAGCAACCTTATCCAGTCTTTGCCTGTCAAGTGGAATGGGGATCCAGGTCATGGGGTCACCAGGACACCCCTGGAATTGTCTTTCTCCTGTGTGAGAAGCTGGAGGCAGACAGCAAACCTCACTGGGCACTTGTTGGGCCTCTCCACAGCTCCTGCTGCTTCATGACTCTCAGGGATGGATTGGGGACCGGGTGGAGAGAAGGGGCCTAAGGCATTCTGCCATTGTGGCTACCTGCTGTGGGCAGCTCCTACTCTCCGAAGGGAGAGTTGGATATAAGATCCATGAGCCAAATGCTTTTTAAAGTAAGAATAATAATAAAAAGAAACAGCTGTTCCCTTCTGCAGACCTCAAGGTGTCCTGCAAATACGGAAGTTCCTCCTCTCTGTTCCAGAATGAAGTGGAGATGGCAGGAATGTGGGGCCGTGCCTTCCCCGTGACAAAAAGTACTCCAACACTTTCTTTACAATATGTACAGAGCACGCTGTGGGCCAGCGCCACACACAACACACACAGCAGCCGTGGAGATGGGGCCTGGGGGGGTCTAACTGGGCCTAGAGGCAGTCACCCTGGGGTTAGGAGGGGTGGACATGTCCACCCCAGCTACATCCAAGGAAAAGCCACCGGAAAGCTACTGCCCCAACAAACTCATGCCAGTGACCATTTCATCTGCTGGCTGGCAAGAGGCAGGAAGGATGATGGAGGAGGAGCAGCGAGCTGCCCTGCCACCGGCTGAAGAGAAGGGGAGCTTCGGGAGGACTCAGAACCCAACGTGAACAAAAACAACATGGAGACGTAGAGGAAGGCCTGTGGGCTGGAAGGGCTCTTGGACAAATGAGGTGGAGCGCCCCTCTCCCCGCACTGTGCTTATTTCTCCCCATCCCCCCTTTGCCACTTCCTGCTCTTGAACGCTCACTTTTGGAATCACTCTCCCAGTGCACACGGCTTTCTAACACATCTCTAAGAGCAGAGCAACGTTTTCTGCCTCAGAAGCGTGGCTCACCGAGTCCACTCTAGGCTCCATAAGTAACGCTCGATGTGTTATTGAAGGGTCTAAGGAACACCACCTCGTGAGACCGGCCCCTAAAACACGTGTGTGTGGTACAAAAACACGCCATCGGCACACGGGAAGGCTGTGGGTTGAAATACATGCCGAGCATGTACTTGCAGACGGAAGGACTGGGCTGTGTACATTTCTGGCGCTAAATGAGGAAGATGTTCGGATGGCTGATAGACTGGCCATCTCCGAGGACGACAGGGTGCTCCCCCTCCTGCCTGCGGGCCTTGCCCTAAGGTGACCTGGCAGACTCCACGGTGCCCCCTCCACCAGGGAGTTCTTTTACTGCCTGAGTCTGAAGAGCCAAGCGCTGGGAAAGAGGAGGTGAGATGGATGTGGGGACGCCCTTAGGGAAGGCACCGAGGGGGCAGGGGGGAGGAGATGGGGGGAGGGCAAGGAGCCGGGAGGACAGAACAGCAGGGCTTGGTGGGGAAGCAGGTTCAGTTTTACACACTCCATTTGTGTCTCCACTCCAGCTTACTTCCAGCACCCCTGGGGAGCCCTGGGCTGGGCTGGAACCCCTGACCTGTGCCTGAAAGGAAGCGCAAGGCTGTGGGAGGAGGACAGGTGCCTTGGGTCTTCCTTTCCAGACTAGGTGCTGAGCTCAATGTGCTCATGGGAGAGGGCGAAGTCTCCATGGCTGAAGACCTTGTCTTCACAATGAGAGAAAATGGCCCCCGATTTCTTTCCTGAGATTCTAATTCCTCCAACACGCTGTCAGTTCCCAGGGCCGGAGCCACTGGGGAGATGCAGAATCTGGTGATGGTGCTAATGACAGAGGGATATGGCCGCTGTGCTGTCTTCAGGCTTTACCCAGTGCTTGGGGGGTGGGGGGGTCCCTCCTGGAGCTGGGGCGGAGTGATGGTACCCTGACAGCAGACCAGGGGCTTGGAGAAAAGAGCAGTGACTTCTCTGGGACGAGGCCATATTCCCCTAGTTGTTCCCCAAACCTTCATCTCCACAGAGGCCACAACAGTCGTGATTGTGGCTGAGAGAATAAATATTTTTTGCCAAGTACCGGGGAGTCCAGGGGTCTGGCGGAGGCAAGGTGGTCAAGGGGCTGCCTTCGGTCATGGTGGAATCGGCCAACAGGACGCTCTACACCATTTAACTGATGTCTGAACAGCACCTCCAGCACCTCCGTGGGTGAGCCAGTCTGGCCTCTGATGCTGACTTGAATCCGGGCACTTGGTTGTCTGCAAGGGAAACATGGGTCAGGTTCGCCACCTGGAATTGCACAACCACAAGATGGCGCTCTAAGGAAAGGAACTGTGAGGGGGGTCAGCGCGGGGCACCCCCCGCACACAGCGTCCCCGGTAGTTTGGATGGGAGGTTTGGTCAGTGCTTCACCTCGCCAGGCCCTGCACTTAGATCCCTCGCTGGTCCACAGGTATTCTGGGAGCCGGGGCTATGCTATTCCTGTTCAGTCACAGAAGTTGCTTACCGTTTTCACCTCCGGGGAGGTGGGTAGAGGGAGGGAGTTGAGCCTTGCTGGCTGGCAACAATAGCTGTAGAAGAAAGCCCTAGGAGAACAGGAAGATGTGTTAGTGAGGCACTGGGCAAACATTCACACTTCCCCTTGCGCCCTGTTAGGTGTGGGGAGGAGGCTCCCCCTTTGATTCTGAGCTCCATTGAATTTCAGGTGCTGACAGGAACAAACAAAACAAAACAAACCCTGCTACTTGATTAGATCCAGGAGCCACATCCCCACATCCAGCTCTTTGGTGGTCAGTGGAGGAAAGAGTCTCAGATTTATCTGCCCAGGCTGGCTTTGAAACCATGATCTTCCGCTCTCAAGCCCCTGAGTAGCTAGGTTTACAGGCTTCAGCCGCCGGCACCTGGCACCTGGCTTCCAGTTCTGCGTGGCACCTGCTTGTTTCTCCTTGGTGGAAGGAGCAGCTGTTCCTTAGTCAAGGCACAATTCTGGAGGAGTCTGAGAGTTCCCGAAGTGGCGGGAGCGAGCGTGCTTTAAGGCTGCTGCGGGAGGCTGGGCTTCTGGATGGACTAGAAACTTGGGCAGAGAAAAGCTGCTATTTTGGGCTGAGACTGGGACCGAAACTCAGTCTGATACTTTCACTCATTGGCTGGTACTTTACCACCTGAGTTATGCCTCCAGACCCAACCAAGACTCCAGTGGAGAGGAGACTGCAATGGGTACTGCCATGGAAAGGCAGAAGCCGGCGCCGGGGAGAGACTCACCTGCTGCGTATGGTAGGTTGTACTGTGCTGGGAGTAGCGAGTACCCCAAGTGGTGGTGGTGGTGGTGCGTGGACATCAGGCGCTGGGAAGGGGAGGTGCGAGGCCGGTCCCCGCCCCGATCACCCCCTCCAGATCCACTGATGCCACCACAGCTGCCGCTGCCCCCAACCACCCCACAGCCTCCCCGATCTCGCTCCTGAGATGTTTTATCACTTATCTGTGAAGGAAAGGAGACACAAAAGCGTTCTAGTGAGACAGGCAAGTGAGTGACATGTGCAGGGCTGTACATTAGTATTCCCTAAAAATGCAAGCTAAAGGGTGTTGGGGCGGGACCCCGGGGTCTGGTCTTCTGGGTGTCTGGGTGAAAGGCAGTTGCAACAGCTTCCTTACCGTCGGGGATTTGCTCTTGTAGTGGCTGGCGTGCTGCTGCAGGATGTCCAGAGCTTTGGATTCGGAGCCTGATTTACAGCCGACGCTGGGGCTGGCTCGAGCCTTGTCCACATCTTCACCACCTGAGACCTTGCTGCCATACGGGGAGAAAGAGTAGCTGGAAGGCAAGTAGGAACCTATGGGAGGAGACAGAGCCAGTTACAGAGAGGAGAGGGCAGAAGAGACTGCTGGGGAGCTACTGGCCCTACAGGCACAGATTAGGGGTCAGATGGCCTTGGGCTCAACCTTACCTCTGAGACAACTGGGGAACCCTAAGTAAATGAATAACCCTTTTGAGTTTGCTTTGTCAAAATGAGAATATCAATACCAGAATAACTAAAAGATGAGGTGAAGCCAGGCCTACTATTGTATTCTTACAATCTGAGGCCTCGTATCATATTCTTATAACACTCACGATGTTGAGGCAAGAATACTGTGAATTCAGGGCCATTCTGGGTTACACAGCCAGACTCTGTCTCAAAAAGAGAGAAAAAAAGTGCACAATTGCCCCAAATGGTGTCTGGACCAGAGCAGATACTGGGGATTCAACTCAAGTCCTCACAGTCTCATTCCTTGCTCACAGCTGGCACTTTTTTTATGCCAGTCCCGGGGCTTGAACTCAGGGCGTAGGCACTGTCCTTGGGCTTTCTCAAGGCTAGAGCTCTACCACGTGAGCCACACACCACTACTGGCCTTTTCTCTGTGGATGTGGCACCAAGGAATGGAACCCAAGGCTTTGTGCATGCTAGGCAAGCACTCCACCACAGGCCGTGCTCCCAGCCTCACAGCTGGCACTCTTAATACTTGAGCCATGCTTCCAACTGGCAGTTTTTTGCTGTTTCACTGTAAATAAGACTCAACAATTTGTCTGCCTAGGCTGGCTTCAAACTGTGGTTCTCAGATCTCAGCTTCTTGAGTAACTAGGACTATAGGGATGAGCTACTGGCAACTGGTGATGGTTTCCTTGTTTGAAGTACTCGTCCTGTCGATGCTGTAGAGGGCTGGGAGCGCGAGGAGGAAGTGGGTGCCACGGTGATCACAATGTAGTCCTCGTGATCACTAGAGGCTGGAGAATGAGCTCTAGGGTTCCACCGTAACCTGGAGATACTTTAAAAGACTTAGACGTAGGGGCTGGGAGTTTGGCGTAGTGGTAGAGTGCTTGCCTAGCATGCCTGAAGACCTGGGTTCAATTCCTCGATGCCACATACATAGAAAAAAGCTGGAAGTGGTGCTGAGGCTCAAGTGGTAGAGCTCTAGCCTTGAGAAAGTCCAAGGACAGTGCTCAGGCCCTGAGCTCAAGCCCAGGACTGGCCAAAAAAAAAAAATGACTTAGAAGTACAGGAACCCAAAGGCTCCAAACATTAATGAAGAAAAAAAGAGGGAAATATTTATCCTGATTTCCATGCAAGCATGCTATGCACATGTTGCAATACCACATAAATATGTATAATTATGCATGAAAATAAAAACTACATGAGACAGAAGTGCACTTTTGGCTCCAGAAGAGTACCACGTGGCATCAGCCAGCAGAGCTGAAGAACATTTTGTTCTATTGAGTTTTTTTTTAAAAACAAACAAACAACAACAAAAACCATGCAAATCCCCCTTTCTGCCCCCACTGCAACTCACTGACAGCAGCATAAAGAGCTCATCCTCCTCTAGCTGGACCCAGCCAGACATTCTCCGGATTCGACTTCAAACTGTTCAGACCTCATAAGCTGAGCATGATCTTACAGCTAGCTAAATCCACGCACTGTTCTTGTTTCAGTTTTATTTGTTCCATGTGTCTCTTCTGCTATAATTAAGTTGTAAGATCCTTAAGTGGAGGAAATTTGTCTTTTCCTTCCCTACTTCCTTTGTATTCCTTACACTGCAAAATGTAGGCTGAAAAGCTAAAAAATAAAATATAAAATGGAGGGATGGGCTGGAAACGGTTGGCTCACGCCTGTAATCCTAGTTACTCAAGAGGCTGAGATCTGGAGACCTCGGTTCCAAGCCAGAATGGGCAGGAAAGTCCATGAGATTCATCTCCAGTTAACCACTGAAAACTGGAAGTGGACCTGTGACTCAAGTGGTAGAGGCTAGCCTTCAGCAAAAAGACTCGGGTGCAGTGTCCAGGTCCTGGGTCCAAGCGCGCGCGCGCGCATGCGTGCATGCGTGTGTATGTGTGGGGGGAAGCTATGTGTTAGCTGTGGTGCATATTCAAAGAAGGGCCGTTCATCCGACCCAGCCCCACTGTGCAACAAAACCCTGGATTTGCAATCTCCCCTCCCAGTGCAAGGGGCGGTACCTGGGTAGTTCTGCATCATCACGGCAGGCATGCCTCGGTAGCTGGGGTGGTTGGGGTCGTAGGACTGGCTGTAGGAGTAGCCGTGCATGTAAGGGATGTAGGACTGGTGCTGGGGGAGCGGGGAGGACACGGGCACGTGGACACTTGGTCGGGGCTCCTTGCTCCCCAGGCGGGACTCCTCAGATGTGGGCAGCTTGCAGTCGCCACTTGTGCTTTCTTTCCCATCCTCCTTGGGGACAGAGTCCTTACTCCGACTTCTCTCCTCCTTCAACTTGCGGTCCCGCTCCTCTTTCCACCGCTCGTCCTCTGACTTGATGTCTGAGTACTTGGCAGGATAAACGTATGTCCACATCCTGGGCTCTGCCTCCTACAACAACCACAGAACGAATGCTGACTATTGTACACAAGTGACAGAGACAGATATACCCGGACCTTGGGCTTTGAAAAACAGGAACAATTACTAGACACCCGGGCTCCCGCAGACCCTTGTGTACAATCGAATTCTGCTTCAAGAGCACCCACCCCCTCCCCCAAGCAAACACACGCAGAGAGAGAAAAGAACAACGGCTGGGCATCTGCAATCCTAGCCACACAGGAGGCGAGCTCTGAGGATCATGGTTCAAAGCCAGCTGGGGCAGGAAAGTCTGTGAGGCTCTCACCTCCAATTAACCATCGGGAAACGGGAAGTGGAGCTGTGGCTCAAGGGAGAGAGCACTTGCCTGGAGTGTGAAAGCTCAGGGCCTTGAGTTTATGACCCATAACACACGCAAAAAAATCCACCCCAGCTTCTCGGGGTGGGAACAAGCATGCTGGGACCACACGTGCGGGACTGGAGGCGCTTTTGCCATCCTAATGTTCCAGCGCCATCGCTGCTCCGGGTCACAGGAGGGCTAGGACGGTCGCATCAGAAGAGAAGGGAGGACATTCACAGACCTCAGAGCAGATCAAGAAACTGTACAGGTTCTAACAATACCAGAACAAGAAAGAACTGAAGCTGGGTGCCGGTGGCTCACACTTGTAATCCTAGCTATTCAGGAGGCTGAGATCTGAGGATCGTAGTTCAAACACAGCTTGGTTTATCTCCAATTGGTTATCTCTAATTAACCACCAGAAAACTGGAAGTGGTGATGGGGCTCAAGGGGTAGAGCGATAGCCTTGAGCTGAAGCGCTCTGGGCTAGCGCCCAGGCCTAGAGTTCAAGCCCTAAGACCAACAACAACAAAAAGGAACTAAGCAATCACCACGAATTCATTCCATGAGACTCAAAGAGGGCATGGAACAATGGACTTGGAATCAGGACACTGGGGGATTCTGGCTAGCTTTCCCAGCAAACTCTCAACAAACCTTGAACAAAGTAAGCTAAGTTATGTGGGCCTTTTTTCTTCTTTTGCGTTAGTGCTAGAACTTGAACTCTGGGTCTAGGCACTATCTCTGAGCTTTTTTTTTCCTTGCATAAGGCTAGAGCCGTTCCTTGAGCCATATCTCCACTTTGAACATTTTGGTGGCGTCAAACCTCAGTCCTCAGATCCCATACTCTTAAGCAGCTAGGATTACAGGTGTCAGCTACTTAGTGCCTGGCTAATCTGAGCCTTTCTTGTTTGTAACTATGGTGCCAGTCCTAGGGCCTGAAAAGGGGTCTATTCTTGAGCCCCCCCCCACCCCGCAAAAAACCCAAAACATCCCTCAAAACAACAAAAACTAGCTCTCTATCACTCAAGCCATAGCTCTACTTGTGGGGTTTTGGTCGTTAGCTGGAGAGAATAGAATGTGCCTGTGGATTTTCCTGCCCTGGCTGCCTTCCAATTGTGGTTCTTAGATCTCAGCCTCCTGAGTAGCTAGGATTACAGGTGTGAGCCATCAGCACTTGGCTAGAAAAAAAACAGCTTTTATGGAAGTAAAATTGTTTTGTTTTCTTTCCTTCCCTCCCTTCCCACCTTTTTTTTACACCCTTCCCCCACACTGAAGTTTAAACTTCAGGGTCTTATGCTTATGTTTGCTCATTTGGCTGGTGTTCTACCACTTCAGCCATAGCTCCACACCAGCTTTTTTTTTTTTTTTTTTTTTTTTTGCCAGTCCTGGGCTTGAGCTCAGGGCCTGAGCACTGCCCTTGGACTTTCTCAAGGCTAGAGCTCTACCACTTGAGCCTCAGCATCACTTCTGGCTTTTTTCTATGTATGTGGTACCGAGGAATCGAACCCAGGTCTTTGTGCATGCTAGGCAAGCACTCTACCACTAGGCCAAACTCCCGGCCCCACATCAACTTTTAACTGGTTCTTTTGGAGATGTAGTCTCATGGTCTTTTCTGTCTTGGCTGGCTTTGAATGGCGTTCCTCTGGATTTCACCTTTTAAGAAGCCAGAATTACAGAATTACAGCCACCCGTGCCTGGCTAAAAGTGTTTTTAAAGAAGTTCATGAAGGCAAAGAACTCTTAAAATTATATAACTGCCCTATTAATATTAATTCCTTGCAATTTCTACATGAAGACAGCCCTGATTTATGAGGGAGACAGTTCAGCAAACAGCAGCCCCAGGTCCTACCACAGCAATCGTTACCTGTCGATACCAGAGGATTGGATCCACCTCGGCCTGCCGACTGCACTCAGTGCCTGTCTTAGCTTCGGAGGACTCCTTGCTTAGGTGGCTGGTTTCACTGAGCTTCACTTTGAGACCTTCCGGGGCCTGGCTGGGAAGTTTGGACGAGTCGTCTAACTTGGGAATGATGACTGACTTGGCAGGGTCAGCCCCTGGCTCTTTGGCCTTGCTGGGTCCTGACTTCACCAGGTCTGTAAGGCTGGGGGCCTTGGTGAGAGTTGGTGGGATGGACGGCTTTTGCTTCCATTCTTCCTTGAGTGCTGCCTCTCGCTCCTTCAGGCCCAAATCTGCCTTCTTGTCCAGTCCCCGCTGCTGCTGCTGCTCCAGGTTCTGGCGTTTCTGTTGTTCTTCATACTGCTGTCGGTAGGCGGTGCTCGTGCTCAGGAGGTGGGTGTGGTAGCTCTGGTCGCTGTAGCCATACGGGGGCACGTAGGCATACTGGTTGTAGTACAGGGACTGCATGTACATGTTGGGGCGCTGCTGGATGACAGACGGCTGCTGACTGGAGCTGCTCAGCTCTGATTTTTTGTCCTCGCAGGCATCGCTCTTCACTTTCCCCTCTATGCTTTCAGGCTCCTCATCCTTTTTTGTCTTTAGGGCCTGGCTCTCTACTCCTGCCTGGCTGCCAGAGTTCAGAGCCCCGGGGCTGGACTGCGCGTAACTGGGAGAGTAGTAACTCTCAAAGCCTTGGTAATACGGCGAGTCTTTGCTCTGCGGCTGAGCGGGGAAAAGCGTCTTCTTAGCTCCTTCCTTAACAAGCTGCTCAGGATCCTTGGATTTGACGCTGTCCAATTTGCCCTCCCCGTCCTCCCCGGCATCAGAGATGTCGGAGTAGGCGGGGCTGTTGGTTTTCACCGAGCTGGCTTCGGCTCCGTTCTGGGTCACCACATGTAAGGGTGTCAGGGGCTGGGTCGGGGTCCCGCTCTCTAGGCGGCTGCTGCCTCCTCCGATGGAAGGGCTGGGGGCATTGTCCGTGAAGCTGTAGATCTTGTCTGCTTCCGCCTTGATGCTGGCCAGTCGGCTCTGGTGGGGGTCTGAGGAGCCATTCAGGAGCCCCTCCATTTTAATCCCCTCTCCCGACGATTCCCTGTAGGGGCTTTTGCCTTCTTCTGCTCGGCACATCTTCCCGGGCGTCAGTGGGCTTTCCAGTTCTTTCGATGACTCCTTCTTTTTTTTGTCTTTCTTCTTCTTGTCCTTGGCGGGCGTCAGGGCGGGGTTGACGGTGAAAGGCTCCCCCATGACGGTGGGCTTGGGCTGAATGGGCTTCAGCTGGGGGCTGTTGGGCATGGCTTGGACCACGGTGGTGGTCAGGCCGGAGGAGGAGCCTGGGCTGGCAGCTGTGAACGTGGCCGCCTGGAAGGTGTAGATTTGCTGGGGCGGGATGGCAGGGACGATGGGCCGGGCTGACTTGAGACTCTTGGAGGGAATCTTTTCGGGTTTCAAACTAGAGGGCTTTTTACATTTTTCTTTTTCCAGACACTTCCTTTCCAAAGACTCAAAGGCATCGTTGCTTGTTTCGTCCATTACGGAGGGGCCGTCGTCGGAGCCATCGTTGGATAAGGCGCCCAGGTCTGTGTCTCCTTCCCCGCTCAACTTTTTCTTACAGAGGCTTTTTGTGCTGAATTTGCTGGAAGGAGAAGGGCTGTGAGGCTCTATGAGCCGGACTTTGGGGGTAGCTGAGCGGGCAGGGGACAAGGATCCTTTCTGGGAGACAGATGCACCGTTGCAGCTGCCGAGGTCTGCGTGGAGGCCGGGTTCCTCTCCATACTCACTGTCGCCGTCCGCTTCTGGCTTGCTGTCGTCATCGGTGTGGGCGTGGGCTTGGTGGTACTTCAGTCCGTTGATGTGCTTGTACTTCTTGTTGCAGTTTGGGTGGGGACAGTCGATCAGGACTGGGGATGGACAGTTTCTGTCCAGGACAGTGGGTTCCACCTTGGTCCCCGGGAGGGGGCCAGTGGCGGAGCCCATGGAATTCGTGCGGACACGCTTGCTCCCTTTGCAGTCCTCTGAGCTAGAGTTCAGCTCCATGTCTGAAAGGGGCTTATTTTTCCGCTTATTCGCGGAGGAAGGGCTGGCCTTGACATCTTCAGAGGTGTTGCTGGCAGGTGGGCGGTGCTCTGAAGAATTCTGGCTGCCCCGACGGCCTTTGCTATTGGCTCCCGCTCGCGTTTTGCTGCTGCTGGTGGTCCCTTTGCTGTCGGAGGCTGTGGCAGCCTCGTTGACGGGCGTGTTGCTGTTGGGACGCATGCGTTTGCCTCTTCCGCGACCATTGCGCATCTCTAAGTCACTGGTGGGGGAGTCACAGAACCTTGGCAAAGGACAGACACAAGAGACTATTAAGAGAAACAGCTTTACACCAACTGAGCTATTTACCCTTTCTGCTTTAGTTGTCTGGGCTGGCCTTGGACTATTATCTTCTACCAATACCTCCTGTAGCTGACATCCCAGAGGTCAACCACTAAGTTTGGTTCATTTGTGGAGAAGCACACCCATTAAATTTTTGTGCGAGCTGCCCACGAACCACAATCTTCCAGAACTCCACTTCCTGAACCGCTGGAATTACAGGTGTGAAACAATGCACCCGGCCTGCAGTTCACTCCCTCTCTCCTCCTCTTTTTTTCCCATCCTTCTCTCCCCCGCCACCCCCATTTTCTTTTCCCTTCATCCTCCACTACCAGCTCTTTTTGTGGTTAATTGGAGGTAAGAGTCTCATGGAATTTCCTGCCTAGTTTGGCTTTGAAATGCAACCCTCAGATCTCAGCCTCCTGAGTATCCAGAATAATATTAGGTGTGAGCCACTAGCACCCAGATGTTTTTCTACTTTATATTACTGGGGAACTGAACCCAAGGTCTCATGCATGATTTAAAAAAAAAAAGCCATTCTACCAGTGGAGCCCCCAGACCTGTAATTCGATATATACAACAATCATAAATTCAGACAAGACTTAACCTGCATTTTATTTTGTTTTGGTGTACTAGTTTCAATTCAGAGCCTCATACTTGCTGGCTGTCCTTCTACCACTTGAGTTATGCCTCCAGCCCTGTCTTTTTCTTTTGGTCAGTTGTGGGGCTTGAACTCTAGGCCTGTGCGCTGTGCCTGAGTTCTTCAGCTCAAGTCTACCGCCTTATCCCTTGAGCCACAGTGCCACTTCCAGTTTTCTAGTGGTTAATGGGAGATGAGACTTTCATGGACTGGCTCTGAACTGCGATCCTCAGATCTTAGCCTCCTGAGTAGCTAGGATTATAGGCGTGAGCCACTGAGCCTGCTCAGCCCTGTCTATTTTGCCAGGTTTTTTTTTTTGTTTTGTTTTTCCTTTTGCCAGTCCTGGGCTTGAGCTCAGGGCCTGAGCACTGTCCTTGGACTTTCTCAAAGCTAGAGATCTACCACTTGAGCCTCAGCACCACTTCCGGCTTTTTTCTATGTATGTGGTACCAAGGAATCGAACCTGGGTCTTTATGCATGCTAGGCAAGCACTCAACCACTAGGCCAAACTCCCAGCCATTGCTAGTTATTTTTAACACAGGATCTCAAACTTTTTTGCTTGGGCTACCCTAAAATAGCAATCTTTCTTCTTTCAGCCTCCTGGGTAGTTAAGATTATAGGTATAAACTTTGAGTTCTCAGCTTCGGAGAACACTAAAGATGGCTGCAGTTACGGCTGAAGTGGTAGAGTACATGGGTAGCGAGGCATACCAAGAAACCAAACAAACAAAACAGAACCATCATCAAGGAAATAGAAGCGAAGCATACTAAGTGACTTGATCATGCTCACAACTGTTGATTCGTGACAAGGCATGACTAAAATCCAGCTGTATTTTCAGACCAGTGGTTTTTTATTTTCCACCCCTCCCCCACCCCCTGCACATTTTACAAAAATAGTAAAAGTAGGACAAAGTATTCAGCCATCCATTCGAGAGTGCCCTAAGTAAGTTCTAAGTATCAGATACAGTTAACAGTAATCAGGGAATCTAACCCAGGGCCTTGTAGATGCAAGATCTCAGGATTGAAAGCTCAAAGCCAGGTAGGAAAGTCTGTCAAATGCTTATCTCCAATTAACCACCAAAAAGTTGGAAGTAGGACTGTGGTTCAAGTGGTAGAATGCTACCCTTGAGCAAAAAAGTTCAGGAACAGGACGGGGAGTTTGGCCTAGTGGTTAAAGTGCTTGCCTAGCATGCATAAAGACCCGGGTTCGATTCCTCGGCACCACATGCATAGAAAAAAGCCAGAAATGGTGCTGAGGCTTAAGTGGTAGAGCTCTAGCCTTGAGAAAGTCCAAGGACAGTGCTCAGGCCCTGAGCTCAAGCCCAGGACTGGAAAAACAAAAACAAAAACAAAAACAAAAAGTTCAGGAACAGAGCCCAGGCCTTGAATTCAGGCACCAGGACCAACATACAGATATACATCAATGAATATTTGTTCACTTGTAAGGGCCTCTTTTTGGGTAGTCAGGGGGCTTGAACCCAGGGCTTCACATTTGCAAGGCAGCTGCTCTATTGCTTGAGTCACACCCCCAGCTTATTCATACAAAGTTAAGATTTCATGGCTTTAGACTTGAAATGACTACAGGAGAAAGACAGAATTGAGTAACTTTAGACATGGCCTTTGAACAGATTTCTTCTCATTCCTTGAGCCTCCCAGGAAACATTTAAACATACAATTCAATGATCCTTTTTAAATAAAATATAGTGCCTTCTCTTGTCTCCACATTAGATTTGTAAGAGGTGGACGTACAACTCTAAGCAGTAGCAGGCTGACGATGATAAAGGCAGATAGCCCCCAGCGCTCACCTCGGGGGGGCCCAGTCGTGCCGTGTGCAGTCAAGAAGTGTACCTACATACGTCTTATTTCTCCACGTCACGTTGACCACCAACATCCCTGGAAAATAAGAGGACACAGACATGAGACATAAACTCCGTTGGCCTTGGACAAAGAGTATTCTTCATTTAAGTACTCTGACTTCCGCTAGAGCCAGAGGCTTGCCGGAGCCAACAGAGCAGACTTCCATGGAAACTGAGTGCAGTGCTACCTAAGAGCCTTAGCAAGGCAAGATGTACAAAGAGTTCTTTTCCTTTCCTTCCCTCCCTTTTTTTTCTTCCTTCCTCTTCATGTCTCAGTGCCTGGGAGCTGTCCCTAAGCTTTTCCCTATAAGCTTGAGCCACAACTCCACTTCTGGCTTTATGCTGGCTAACTAGAGATAAGAATCTCATGGCCAGCCAGTGGCTTGCTTCTGTAATCCTAACTACTCAGGAGGCTGAGATCTGAAGATCATGGTTCAAAGCCCACCTGGGCACTAAAAAGTCCATGAGATGCTAATCTCCAATTAACCATTAGAAAGCTCGAAATGGGGCTGTGGCCCCAGGGGTAGGGTGGTAGCCTTGAGCTGAAGAGGCCAGGGACAGCACCCAGGCCCAGAGTTCAAGTCCCACAATCAACTAAAAACAAAAAAAAAAACAAAAAACTCATGGACTTCCTTGAATGGGCTAGCTTTGGACCATGATCCTTAGAATTATAGGAATAAGCTACTGGTACCTGACTCGCCAGTTTTTTTGTCTCCCCCCTCCCTACCATCCTAGGTCTTAAACTCAGGGCCTGGGCACTGTCCTTGGTTTTCTCAAGGCTAGTGCTATACCCCTTGAGCCATAGCACCACTTTTTGTGGCTTTTTCCTGTGTTTGTGGTATGGAGGAATGGAACCCAGGGCTTCGTGCCATGCTAGGCAAGTACTCTACCACTAGGCCATGCTCTGGCCCTGTCAGGTTGTTTATTTATTTTTGCCAGTCCCAGGGCTTGAACTCAGAGCCACTGTCCTTGGGCTTTCTTAAGGCTAGAGCTCTGCCACTTGAGCCACAGCACCACTTCCGGCCCTTTCTATGTATGTGGTACCCAGGAATCGAACCCAGGTCTTTGTGCATGCTAGGCAGGCACTCTACCATTAGGCCAAACTCCTGGCCCACCGTCAGGTTATTTTTAACCTTTAATTTTATTTTTTGTTGGTCATGGGGCTTGAACTCTGGGCCTGGGCACTGTCCCTGAGCTCTTCAGCTCAAGGATACTGCCCTACTACTGGAGCTATAGCAGCTCTGGTTTTCTGGTGGCTAAATGGAGATTAAGAGTTTCACAGACTTTAGCACCCAGACTGGCTTTGAACTGTGATGCTCAGATCTCAGCCTCCTGAGTAGCTAGGATTACAGGCGTGAGCCACCTACACCCCGCTTAACCTTTTATTTTATTTTATTTTGTGACAGTGGTAGAGCTTGAACTCAGGATCTGAGTGCTGTTCCTGCGAGCATCTTTTGCTCAAGGCTAGTGCTCTACCACTTTTACCACAGCTTCATTCTTGGCTTTTTGGTGTTTAAGAGATAAGATTCTCATAGAAGGACTGGGAGTTTGGCCTAGTGGTAAAGTGCTTGCCTAGCATGCACGGAGACCCGGGTTCGATTTCTTGTTACCATATACTTAGAAAAAGCCAGAAGTGGTGCTGAGGCTCAAGTGGAAGAATTCTAGCCTTGAGAAAGTCCAAGGACAGTGCTCAGGCCCTGAGCTTAAGCCCAGGACTGGCAAAAAAAAAAAAAAAAAAAAAAAAAAGATTCTCACAGAATTTCCTGCCTAGACTGGCTTGAAACCATGATCCTCAGATTTTAGCTTACCGGGTAGCTAGAATTACAGTCATGAACCATTGTTGGTACATGGCCAACATTTTTTTAATGTTACCCAAAAATAAAAAGAACATTATTTAAAATTTTTCCAATTATATAATCAAATATTGCTGCTCATTTGGAACATAACCAAATTTGTTCATGACTACTTTCACACAAGACAGAGGTGAGGATACAACTGAGAATAATACATGAACGGTATAGTCTACATTACCTGCCACCCTCTTTGTTTTATTATTATTATTACTATTATTACCATTATTATTTTATTACTATTATTATTATTGTGACTGCTCTGGAGCTTGAACTCAGGGTGTGGGTACTGTCCCTTAGCTTTTTGGAGGCTAGCACTCCACCACTTTGAACCACAGCTCTGCTTCTGAATTTTTACTGATTAATTGGAGATAAGAGAATCATGAAGGGGTCTAGAACGTGGCCTAGTGGTAAAGTGGTAAAGCCCTGGGATGGATTCCTTGGTACGACAGACACAGAAAAAGCCAGAAGTGGTGCTGTGGCTCAAATGATAGAGAGCTAACTTTGAAAAAAAAAAAAACAAAAACAACCCAAGGACAGTGCTCAGGCCCTGAGCACAAGCCCCAGGACTGGCAAAAAAAAAAAAAAAAAAAAAACAAAAGTCTCATGGACTTTGTGTCTGAGCTGGCTTCCTACTGCAATCCTCAGATGTCAGCCTCTCGAGTAGCTAGGATTATACGTGTTAGCTGCCAGTATCTGATCCCTTTTGTGTTATTTTACTAAGACAGGGTCTGGTTGCGTAGCACAAGCTTGCCTGCAATGCATGACCCTTCTATCTACTTCAGCCTTCCAAGTGCTGGAAATTGCAGGTGTGGGACACCATGTCTGGCTTCTGGTTATTCTTTTATAGAAAAACTTTGCAAATCTCAGCACTTCGGTGCTGAGGACTAGAGCAAGGGTCTGCTGAGTGAAAAGCAGACACTCTACTGCTGACCTGCCCCCAGAAATCCTAGTGTGAGCATTTCAAGTCTTCTAGCCAATGGTAGGCACATCCCACAAGTATGGTAAGTTTTCATTAAAAAATGCTCGTTTCCTTGGCAATATCTTTTTGGATATCGAGGCTATATAGAAATGTGCTATCTGATTTTTTAGTTGCTGGAAGCGAGGCACTGGTGGCACACACATACACACCCTTATTTCTTTCAAGGCCCTGGCATCTTAAGGAAATGGTATGTCTCCTAAGAAAGCAATAAAGCGAAATTTTTTTCTGGCTATTAGCAAAATGAATTTAACTGGATCTTCCCTCATCCCTCTCAATGAGGGGCTGCTGCTCTGCTTACTAACAACCAAATTAAGCAGGAACAGTAGCCATTTATTCTAGACAAAGTAAGACTCAGAGACAGGCACATCATTTATAAGGGTGGATGGGCACAGCTGTATGTGGAAGGCTGGCACACAATTACAAGATGAATGTTACTGCTGCTCTTGAAACAGGTGGGCAGACACACATGTTTATATAAATGTGGCTTCTTCCTCTAGCGTAATCTGTAAACCTGAGCAACAATGAATGAACTAAAGCGAAATCAAGTCCAAGTGCTGGAAATGGAAGAGAGAAAGAGGAATAATTCTAATATGGAAAGACAAAATGAAGGCATGTTTAAATGTCAGAGGAAACACATTTTGTTCAAGTGTAACACTCTTCTGACAAGGTTCTAAAATGAGACAACTAGGAGAATAACAGGACAGGAAGGGAAAGTAGAAAAATAACACTTAGCAGACTCGCTTTCTCTATTAGAGGCTAGCTTTAGGGCATTAAGTCAGCTGAAGAAAAATAGGTCCTCTCTGTGAAAACCTTTATTTCTTAGAGTATTTGTAATAAGGAAAGCCTTTGATAACATTTGGAGATAACAATACTGCTTAAAATACTGTAATAGTAATAAATAGTGCTTCTCTAGGTAGTGATTCTCTTTACCAAGATCCTAATCAAAATGTCACCCACCATTATCAAGGAGTTTCTTGTTGGAGAACTTTCTCTCCTCATCTCCTTTTCTTTTGTGCCGCTGGGAATTGAAGTCACTGAAGGCAAGTGTTCTACACCTGACAGGGTCAGGGCAAGCCCCGATTGCGAGTACCAGGATTACAGGCATGAACCATGATAGGGGGCTCTCACTTCTCTCTTCTTAAAAGTGATCCATTTTTTGAGGCAGGATAGAGAGGATTTTTTTTAGTGTGCAGCAGTTGGATACTCCCCAGTATCCAGAGAAATCCCAACCCCAAAGCCATCCTCCTCTGCTTCAGAGGAGCTCACGATGCCAACACACTTGTGTAGTCGAGGCGGATCCAGTACATGTTATCTCAGTTTTACTCTCCGCAGACATCCACTTTCTCTCTGGAATTCTGGGTGTTCCTTCTGAGCTAGCTAGTCACTCTCTTCAGAATACTTCATCACTTGGCTTCAAAGGACACCCTCTGTCCCCGTTTTCCTGTCTTTGTCTAAGTTACTCCTCATTGTTTTTTTGCTATGTTTCATGTTCAGCTAATGACTCAAGCTTCCATTTTCAGCCCCAACTTTTCCTTCAAGCTCCAGACTTAGATATCAATTGCAAACATGACTTTTTTTTTTTTTTTGCCAGTCCTGGGGCTTGAACTCAAGGCTTGAGCATTGTCCTTGGGCTTTTTTCCTCAAGACTAGCACTCTACCCCTTGAGCCACAGTACCACTTCCAGATTTTCTATGTATATGGTACCGAGGAATCGAACCTGGGTCTTTGTGCATGCTAGGCAAGCACTCTACCACTAGGTCAAATTCCTGGCCCCTAGGCATGGCATCTTCATTTGATGCTGAAACAGCTCTTAAACTTAACATGACTTAAACTGCGCTCCACAGCTATCTTCCCTTCAAGTCTACCAACAACAATAACAACTCTGAGTTTTTCCCCTAATTCACGTAATGCCATTTTTCCATCCTTCAGGAATCTTGGGAGTTTTTATGACTCCTCTCATACTGTCATATCCGACATCTAACAGTCATCAAATCTTGGTGGCTCAAACTCCCAACCTGTCTAACTGCTCCTTAAGTTGTTCCCATCTTTATTCCTTTCTGGCCTTTTTTTCAACATAGGACCTAGAAAGATCCTGTCAAAGGCGGTCACTCTGGGCACTGGTGGCTCACATCAATAATACTAGCTACTTAGGAGGCTGAGATGTGAGGATCACACTTTGAAGGCTAGCCTAGGCAGGAAAGTGTATGCGACTCTCATCTCCAATTAAACACGAAAAAAGCCAGGAGTGTGGATGGGAGAGCACTCAGGCCCTGACTTCACACTCAGGACTGGCACATACCCAAAACAGACAGAAAACACCTAACTCATTATGTATCATTGCTCTGCAAAAAACATTTTATCTTTTTAATTTTGCAACATTTGCCTGTCATGCTTAGACTTGCAATACTCCTCCCCCACCCTGAGTGGTGAGGTTTCACTATCATATACGGCTCAATGATGCGTGACTCTCTCTTGGATAAGCCAGCTGCCACGTTGTGAGGATATATAAGCAGTCCTCTGGGAAGGTCCAGAAGGCCAGAACCTGAG
Source organism: Megascapheus bottae (assembly GCF_031878675.1). Classification (NCBI taxonomy): domain Eukaryota; kingdom Metazoa; phylum Chordata; class Mammalia; order Rodentia; family Geomyidae; genus Megascapheus; species Megascapheus bottae. Next base: position 9,365,135 of record NC_143533.1, read on the forward strand.
GCCTCCTAGAAGTAGCTGTGTGTGCATCCACTATGGAAATGAGTCTGGAGGTTCCTCAAAAAAACTAAAAACAGGGCTGGGGAGGTGGTTTAGTGGTAGAGTGCTTGTCTAGTACTCATCAAGCCCTGGGTTTGATTTCTTATTACCACAGAAAAAGTGGAAAGTAGCACTGTGGCTCAAATGGTAGAGTGCAAAGCTCAAGGACAGTGCTCAGGCCTTGAGTTCAAGCCTCAAGACTGGCAAAAAAAAAAAAAATCAAACAAACAAAAGCCCTAAAAATAGATGTGTATAATAACCCAGCCATACCACTTGTAGGCATTATCCAAAGAGGTCTAAATCAACACATAAGACATCTGTGTAATCAGGCTTATGTCAGCTTGGTTCACAAGTGGTGGAATTATCCTTGGATGATTCCAAGAACCAACAAATGTGTAAAATATGGCACTATATAACATGGAATATTAGTCATATAGGAAAAAAAGGTATACAATTTACAAGAAAGTGGACAGAGGTTCTGGGAGTTTGGCCTAGCATGCACGAAGACCTGGGTTCACTTCCTTGGTACCACATACATAGACCACATACATAGAAAAAAAAAAGCCAGAAGTGGTGCTGTAGCTCTTGAGTTAGAGCGCTAACATTGAGGAAAGCTCACGGGCAGTGCTTAGGCCCTGAGTTCAAGCCCCAGGACTGACCAAAAAAAAAAAAAAAAAGAAAGTAGACAGAGCTGGAGATGAGCAGTTTGACTGACAAAAGCCAAGCTCAGAAAACAAAAAATACTGCATGTGTTTGCTTATTTGCAGAATCTAGACATTAAAGATATATATTGAATTTGGAGTTGGTAGCTCATGCCTATAATCTTAGCTACTCAGGAGGCTAAGATTTGAGGACTGGGAATGTGGCTTAGTTGCTTGCCTAGCATATATGAAGCCTTGGGTTCAATTCCTCAGCACCACATAAACAGAAAAACTTGGAAATGGTTCTGTGAATCAAGCAGTAAAGTGTTAGACTTGAGAAAAGAAAAGAAGCTCAGTGCCTAGGACCTGATTCATGCCCCAGGACTACCAAAAAAAAAAAAAAATCAGTGAAATTCATACCTCTAATAAACCACTCAAGGGCCAGGCACAGTGACTCATGCCTATAATCCAATCTACTCAGGAGGCTGAGATCTGAGGATCAAGATTCAAAGTCAGCCTGAGCACTGGAAAACCAGAAGTGGTGCTGTGGCTCAAGGGGCAGGACCATATCCTTGAGCTGAAGAGCTCAGGGACAGCAACCAGGCCAAGAGTCTAAGCCCCACAGCCAACTAAAAACAAACAAACAAACAAAAAACCTCAGGGTGTTGCTACAGCTCAAGTGGTAGAGCTCTAGTCTTGAGCAAAAAGAAGCTCAGGGACAGTGCCCAGGTTCTGAGTTCAAGCTCCAGGACTGGCAAAACAGAACAACCAAATACTACATTATTGTGCTATCCACAGAGTGTTAGGGAGTCTTAGAGTCGAGGAGTGTTACAGTCAGAGGAAGAATACATGATTTAGTAAGTCTTAATGGGTTTTGGATGAGTGTAACATAAATAAGAAAGAGTGAAGCTAGGTACTGGTGGTTCACACCTGACCTGTACTCCTAGATACTCACCAGGCTGACATCTGAGGATCATGGTTCAAAGCTAGCCAGGGCACTAAAGTCCATGAGACAGACTCAAATTAACTACGAGAAAACTGGAAGTGGTACTGTAGCTCAAGTGGTAGAGGGTAGCCTTGAGCGGAGGAGCTTAGGGACAACGCCCAGGCCCCGAGTTCAATACCCATGACCGACCAGAAAAAAAAGAAAAAAAGAGTGAAACAGAGATAAACTGTCAGAAGCTGTCAGAAATTTTGCATATTTCTAGATTATTCCTCTAGGTGGTGCTGAAGCAACCACACGCTTATCTATGTCAAGTGTCCTTCAGCAGTTAAGAGTAGAATAAAAAAAGGTAATTTATAAATCATTAACACCTTGATGACTCTGCTACCAATTTTATAGCCTTCTGGCTACCTGTCTAGTAGAGTGTGAAATTCTGGGCATTATTAAGAATTAAATTTACTGATAAATTTACAGACCTTAGTAGCTTCTAAATCTACAAAGAGCTACTAAAACAAAGTGTGCCACTGAATAAATTTATCTGTACATCCAGAAAATTTACATTATAGAATGAAGGAAAAAGGAAAAAGCTCTAAGACAGCAGATGACATTATTACAAGGTACACTAACCACTACTAATTTGGAAGATCATAAAGATGCATAAAGTAGGTAATGGATATTTTAGCCTGCCTAAGACAGTAAAGGACTCTTTTTTTCTTTCGGTTAGTCCTGGAGTTTGAACTTGGGACCTAGGTGCTGTCCCTGAGTTGTTTTGCTCGAGGCTAGCAGTCTATCACTTTGAGCCAGTGCCACTTCCAATTTTCTGGTAGTTAATTGGAGATAAGATTCCACATACTTTCCTGCCCAGACTGGCTCTGAACCATGATCCTTAGATCTCAGACTCCTGAGTAGCTAGGATTACAGATGTGAGCCACTGGTACCTGGCTAATAAGGGACTCTTATTATTTACTTATTTGCTACTCCTGGAGCTTGAACTCAGGGCCTGGGCACTGTCCTTGAGTTTCTTCTGCTCAAGGCTAGCATTCTACCACTAAAGTACATTCTCAGCCTGGGACTCTTTTAAAAACTAGTCATAAGAGTCTTTAAAAAGTTTGGTACATGGTTTCACTATAAAGCCCACACTAGCCTACCTCAAAACTCCAGAGTTCTGGGATTATATGCACATACAACTTTTGTTTTTTGAATTCTTGCCATGTAATTCAGGCTGGCCTGTAACTCAAAATCCTGTCTTAGCCCCCTGAATATCGGTATCATGGATGTGTGCCAATATGTCTGCATGAGTACCAAGTTGGTCTTTTTTGGGGAGGGGGAGTGGGTGTCATGGGGCTTGAACTCAGCTTGGGCACTCTTCAGCTCATGGCTACTACCCTACCCTTGAACCAAGCCCCACTTCCCATTTTCTAGAGGATATTGGAGATAAGTCTCTGGTCCTTTTGTACCCCAGGCTGGCTTTGAACCTTGATCCTCAGATCTCAGCCTCCTGAATAGCTAGGATTACAGGTGTGAGCCACTGTGCCAGCTAAGTTTTTTTTCTTTTAATTTGTTTTTTTTCTGCTCCTGAGCTTTTGTGCTCAAGGCTAATGCTCTACCACTTGAACCACAGCTCTATTTCTGACTTTCTAGTGGTTAATTGAAGGTAACTGGACTTTCCTACTCTGGCTGTCTTTACTGTGATTGTCAGAATTCAGCCTTGTAAGTAGCTAGGATTATGGGTGTGAGCCACAGGTACACGCATACATGCTTGGCTAAGACTACAAAGGTTTTTTTTTGTTGTTTATTTTTCTGGGTCATGGGGCTTGAACTTGGCCTGGGCACTGTCCCTGAGTGCTTCAGCTCAAGGCTACCACCCTACCTTCGAGCCAAGTCCCACTTTCGTCCTTTTGTGCCCAGGCTGGCTTTGAACCTTGATCCTCAGATCTCAGCCTCCTGAGTAGCTAGGATTAGAGGTGTGAGCCACCGTGCCCGGCTAACTACAAAGTTTTTTTTTTTGCCAGTCGTGGGCTTGATCTCAGGGCCTAACCACTGTCCTTGGACTTTCTCGAGGCTAGAGCTCTACCACTTGAGCTTCAGCACCATTTCTGGCTTTTTTTCTATGTATGTGGTACTGAGGAATCGAACCCGGGTCTTCGTGCAGGCTAGGCAAGCACTCTACCACTAGGCCAAACTCCCAGCCCCTCTACAAAGTTTTCAAAGACAGTTTTAAAATAAAATTATTGCAGTATGTATCATTGTCAGCTGGCCTCTGGAACCAAATGGAAGCCCTGGCTTTCAAGTAGTACACTGTGCCAGTCACTCAGTCTTAGAAGAGTGACAGCTCACTTTCTGTATAAATATGTTTTGGCTAATACAGTGTAATGAGAGAAAAATGTGAACTGGAATGGGCTGCCTCATGTTATGAGTTCAAAGTGAATCTTTGGAATAGCTGAATTTCTAGTACACGGAGTTGGCTGGTAGTCGTGACGGCAGTTAAGGAAACAGTGAGGTGATACACATAACAGAAACAAAACAACTTCTACTTCCTTGCCAAGAGGGAAGTAATTCACAAAAAATTATAGCAGGGGGTTCTTGAATACACCTGTGAGAATGCTCTACCCACACATTCTTTACCAGCGATCACTGCCAAACCCTTAGGTTTTCTTGGGTATTTTCTCCTTGTATAGTCCTTTGACAGCTCCTGCACTAATCTTTTGTCTCCAAGGCCAGTGAGGATCTGGCTGGAAAATACCCACATTAAGCAGGAGCTGAACCTGGCACTGGTGTCTGGCTTAACCTGATTATTTTAAAGTAGGAAACCAGGAATTGCAATAGGCACCTGCTACCAGGAGGTTAGACTTCTGGTTTTCTAGTGGTTCAGAGGCTGGTGGCTTTCACTGTAATCTTAGCCACTCAGGAGGCTGAGATCTAAGGATCGCAGTTTGAAGCCAGCCAAGGCAGAAAAGTGCCCTGAGACTTTTACCTCCAATTAACCATTTGAAAAAATGTGGTGCTGTGGCTGAAAGTGGTAGAGCACTAGTCTTGAGCAAAAAGATCTCAGGGACAGTGCCCAGGCCCTGAGTTCAGCCTCAACCAACCAACTACCAAAAGAAAAAAGAAAAAAAAAAAAAAGGCCCTAATCACCTTTTTAGGAAAGACTAGAACTAAGACTATAATGTAGTCAAAAGTGCTCCTTTGATTCTCAATAAAATGACATCTACTGATCGTATCATTAACTAGGATCTTACAACACACTTTATCTGAGGATAGCTTAGTTATAGTGAAATTTCCTGAAAAATGAGCTTATCTACACAAAGCACATGGGCCAAACTACCCCACAATTCCTAGTAACCAAAGTTCCCTATTTAGTATCAAATGACAATAATGTGACAGAGTAGCATTTGTCATCTGAGCCCATTTGAAAGCAAACACAAGTAGCCTTAGACAAAGTTAAAATGTTCTTTAGGGGTGAGAGTGAATGGAATTCATTGTGTACAAGTGTGGGGATGTCACAATGAAACCTCCCTTGTATATAAACGTATGCTAATGATATGGGCTTAATAATGAAATCTAACAATTTCTTTCTTTGTAACATCTTCCTTTATTTTCACGCTTAACTTTTTTTCAGAGAAATTTAGGATAGTCACTTATTATGTTGAAATTTATATTTTTTGGGGGGGAGGAGGAGAGTCAGTTAGGGTTTTGAACTCTGGGCCTGGGCATAGTTCTTGAGCTCTTTTTGCTCAGGGCTAGCATTCTACCACTTTGAGCCACAGTGACACTCCTGGTTTTCTGGTGATTAATTGGAGATAAGAGCCTTAAGGCTGGTATCCAACCATGATTCTCAGATCTCAGCCTCCTGAGTTGCTAGGGTTACAGATTTGAGCCATCAGTGCCTGACTTGTTGAATTTAAAACAAAAACCACAGACTCTTTTAACGCTTTTTGCCTTTTAATGCAAATTTAATCTTGAATATATATGTTCCTCTATATATTTCTATACAAATGGGTGGTTTGGTATAGGTTTCCCCAATACCACACTGAAATAGTCTTTCCTTTTCCACTGAATTTGCTTCGATAGGACTTGTTAATGGATTACTAAATTGTTTTCCCTATTTCTTTCTTTTTGGGGGGTGATATATTATTTCTGATAAAAGCTACTATTTACTGGGCACTAGCATCACTATGTATGTATGTATGTATGTATGTATGTATGTATGTATGTATGTGGGTTTTTTGGTCAAGGGGCTTGAACTCAGGCCCAGTCCTTTTTGCTCAAGACTAGTGTTCTACCACTTTGAGCCATAGTGCCACCTCCAGTTTTCTGATGGTTTATTGGAGTTAAGTGTCTCATAGACTTTCCTGCTCTGGCTGGCTTTGAACTGCTATCCTCAGATCTCAGTCTAGGATTACAGGTATGAGCTAACAGTGTCTGCCACATATATACATTCTATCATAAGTATATTGCTATACCATATATGTGCTATATGCTAATAATACAGAATAGTAACATATAATCCCCAAGTGATATATTCATGAATTTTCCCAGTAGCTGCGCGCATGCGTGCGTGCGTGTGCGTGTGCGTGTGTGTGTGTGTGTGTGTGTGTGTGTGTGTGTATGTAAACTGGAGATAAGAACTTCACTGACTTTTCTGCCTGGGCTGCCTCTGAATAGCGATTCTCACTCAGATCTCAGCTTCCTGAGTAGCTAGGATTACAGGCTTAAACTACCATCACCTTGTAACAGTAGCAGTTTTTAAATTTAGACCCAAAACTGGATAAATATCAAAAACTGAATAAATAGCTGGGCATGGTGGCTCATACTTGTAATCTTAGCTATTCAGGAGGCTGAGATCTGAGGATCAAGGTTCAAAGCCAGCCCAGGCACAAAAGGACCTGAGACTCTTATCTCCAACTAATCTCTAGAAAACAGGAAGTGGGCTTGGCTCAAGGGTAGGGTGGTAGCCTTAAGAACTTAAGAGCTCAGGGACAACACCAAGGCTGAGTCCAAACCCCACAACCCACCAAAAAAAAAGACAGAAAAAAAAAACTGAGTAAATAGTTTATTCACATAATGACATATGATAAGGTAATGAGAATAACACTAACTATCTGCCACATGGAAGGGTCTGACTATGGTATGTTGAGCAGCTCAATATAAACAAGTGTATACTATTCTAATGATATAAAGTTCAAAACAGGTAACATTAACCTATGTTAGCAATCAGAACAGAGGGAGGTAGGGGTGGGCTACGTGATTGGAAGGGAAATATGGAAGGGCTCTGACATTCTGTTAATTCCTCTAGGTTCTGAAACAGGCCGTGTGTGCAGTTAGAGAATCCAGTGACCTGCACACTTATGCTTCACTCACATATTGTTCAACAAGACCTACTAACATAGAAAGAAACCAAACCTGTGGGTTCATGACTTCTACAGATCACTGCTGGGGTAAGGGGTGACAAGGCGGGTAGTGCCAGAATCAGCTGAGCTGTGGGCTATTTCTACACTTTAGACATCTGCCCAACCTTCAGATCAGTGGTGTCTAGGATGAAATGCAGTAAGACACGGAGGAGATGAAGGTTCACTTTCTTCACCTGTCCTTTCTGCATAGAGATATGTGACTACAGAGATCATCTGGTTCTAAGGAGAAAGCTAAAGGTTGAATGAGTTGGGAAATTTTTCAAAAGGTAGAGGTAATTACTCAAATGAGCAGGCAGATTGTTCACTGAATTGGGTTGGGGTTAAAAGTTTGATTATAAGTTCAACGAAGTAGAAAGCTGTTGGATAGTCTTTAGTCTTCTTTTTAAAAGATATCCTGTCAAAGCAAATAAGAGTGCAACTTGGGAAGAGCAGTTTACTCCATTTTTTCACCACAGCCCTTTGATCATATAGTTGTTGCTATGGAGAAGGCTATAAAGGAAGTGACTAAAGGAAATAAAGGATTTGGCAGGGGTAAGCACAGGAATAGTGGATTAAATAAAAATTCCTTAAGCAATTAGCAGAACCTTTAAATGGCATATTTTCCATGTTTTTCCTAATTCTTGCTCCTCTGAAAGTACACGGGCCTAGGTTGCCACTATAATTTAACTCAAAAACAGAGAACCCTGAATGGGCCTAACAAAGCCGAAGTCTGACAGGCAAAATACAATGCCATTTAGCAATGCTGCTGCATGCCAGGAGGAGCCAGCCACCTACCCACCCTACCCTGAGGAAATCATCTCCAGCTGCCTAAATTATAAAGTTGATACCCTGTGATTTCTTTGTTCTGGAAAGCCTAAGGGAGATGTGATAATGAGGTATCAGAAGAAGCAGAGAACAGGGGGGTGTTGTTAGGGAGGGAAGGGAACAGGGAGAGGGAGAGGAAAGGGGTGGGGGAGAAGTTACTGATATTAAGAAGCAAAGGCAGTCTCAGTAGCAACAAGCCTGGGACCAAAGATGTGCCTGAACTGGTCTGAAACTGCTTCCAGGGGAGAAAAGGCCAGTTGCCAACATGGTTAATAGCTTTGCCCACTATTGTTGTAGCAGCATTATCAACCAGGGAAAGGCGAGGGCCTGTTTTTAGCAATGCAAGCACTGAGACCAAAGGGCTAGGACTTCCAGATCATATGACAACCAGTGACAACAAAGATTACATGCCCTCTTCTGTCCTACACACGTGACCAGTGTGCACATATCAGAACTAGATAGAAGGACTACAGTCTAACCTCCTTATTTTATAAACAAGGAAACTAATGCCCAGACAAGGAAAATGACCTAAGCAACAGTGTAAGAAAGAAAACCCCAACACTCTCAAATGCGGCCTTTCTCCCCTGGAATCCTACGTCCAAACTAAATTAGCTAAGGTTAGTTATCAGCCCCATGGCATACGTGAACTCTAATGCCAAGGCATCACTCATCTGCTGAATGTTAAGTATCGGGGAGTACATGATTTGTTAAAGGATGGCATTAGTTTTTTTTTTAAAAAAAAAAGGACCATGTTTGTGTCTAAGCAGATTCTGTTACATCAAAAGAATCTTATTTGGAAACAAGCTCACTCACTTATCTGCCAGCCCACAGGCAGGCCACCTGTATTGCTGGTCTATGTTTTGCTAGGTGGAAAGGAGGAGGTGAGAAGAGGTGGGTGAGAATAAATAAAATGGGGGCATCTCTTTCCCTTGAAGATTAGACTGCTTTGTAAAATGAAACCCAGAAAAGTGTGTGACTGAAATTTTTCCTTAGGGCTTCAGGATTTAAATATATGAAAAGTGGACAGATAACATATTCTACAAGGATATAAATAAACATGTCAGGCTCTAAAGTATCCACTGAGAGTAAGTAAGCTGCCAGGTGTTGGCTGTTGTTTTGGGTGGAGGAGGGGGGAGAGGGGGATGTATTGATTTCTCTAATGTTTTCTTTGTGTGGTGGCTGTTGCCATGTGGTGGTCTGTTGCTATGAAGAGTTGTGGTGCCAGACAATGGCTGCTAGGCTTTTTATGACTGTGCTATTGGGTAGAACTGTTTCTGGGGAGTAGGGAAAGCGGGGTCACTATGAACCATCTCTCTCTCCAGGTGAGTGTTGCCTGAGGGAAGCCTGAAGTGAAAGGGCGTTAATTATAGCCTGGGAGAAAGAAAAGCCAGCAGCTGGTATCATACCACTTTTCCAGGACAAATATTAAAAAGTTACGTATTTCAGAGTTCACTCATACACTGCAACGTCAGAATCAATCACAATAAACTAAAGTAACTACCAAGGTTAACGTTTTCAAGAAGAAAGATTAATAGAGCTTCCCTTTCCCCTTGAGTGAGAGGGATAAAGACCCCACAGACAACTGTGCACCAGATGAAGATGAAGAATCACTGGGTCAGGTTGTCAGCAGAGCTACCACAGGCAAACTAACTTCCTGTTAAGCAAAACCACTGCCTATTACTCTGATAATGAGAAAAAGAAAACCCACAGACCAAAGAGCAGAGCTCAACCACAGAGTGTGAAGCAGGGCCAAATGTCTTCCTGAGTAACAGGGCAGGAGTACACAGAAGTCACCATGGATCTACTCTGATGCCAGCTACTTTCCCAGTTATGGTTACGGTTCCTTCCATCTCAGAGTATGTAAACACATATACTCTCCAAAAATATAAGCCACTAGTTGTAATATTATATTTATTCCACTCCATATTCCCATCTACTCTCCCCTCCCCCCTCCCTCCTTCCCTCCCTCTCCCTCCCTCCCTCTCCCTCCCTCCCTCCCCCCCCTCCCTCCCTCCCTCCCTCCCTCCCTCCCTTCCTTCCTTCCTTCCTCCCTCCCTCCCTTCCTCTCCCCTCCTTGCTCAGCCTCTGGAGTACAGATACCACAGGTATAAAGCCTCCCCCAATCATAGGCCTAAGCACTGTCCCTGAGCAGTTTTTTTCAAGGCTAGTGCTCTACCACTTTGATCCACTTCTGATTTTCTGGACAAGAGTCCCATGGACTTACCTGCCTTGGATGACTTCAAACTATGATCCTCAGATCTCAGCTTCCTGATGCTAGGATTACAGGTGTGAGCTGCTGGTATCTGGCTGTTTTTGTTTCTTCCTTCCTTTTTTTAAACTAGGCCCATATATGTGTTTGCCCCATTTTTTTTTTAATCTATTGTGGGGTTTAAACTCAGGGCCTGGTTGCTGTCCCTGAGCTTTCCTGGCCCTGAATTCTATAATCTTTAGGGGGTCATTTTTGAAAGAAATCTTCTGTGACTTGAAAAGGAAAGTGCCAACCATGATGTCTGTACATAAGACCTTTGTCAACTGAGAATTGAGGTAAGACTCTCTGGGATGGCCAGAAAGCAAAGAGAAGTAGAGTATAGCACTACAGAACAGATCCCCCCCCCCCCCCCCCCGCTTGGAATGAGAAGAAAAAAGGGCAAAAAACTAAGCCTTGAAATATGAAGGGGAAAATCTAGTATTAAAAATAGAACTATCGGGTTGGGAGTTTGGCCTAGTGGTAGAGTGCTTGCCTAGCATGCATGAAGGCCCGGGTTTGATTCCTAGGTACCTACATAGAAAAAAGCTAGAGCTCTAGCCTTGAGAAAGTCCAAGGACAGTACAAAGGCCCAGAGCTCAAGCCCAGGACTGGCGAAAGAAAGAAAGGTAGAAAGAAAGAAAGAAAGAAAGAAAGAAAGAAAGAAAGAAAGAAAGAAAGAAAGAAAGAAAGAAAGAAAGAAAGAAAGAAAGAGAAAAGAAAAGAACAAACTTGGCACCAGTGGCTCAAACCTGTAATCCAAGCTACTGAGGAGGATGAAATCTAAGGATTGAGGTTTGAAGCCACGCAGTGCAGGAAAGGTGTGAAACTCTTTTCTCTCCAATTAACTACCAGAAAACTGTGGCTCAAAATGGTAGGGCGCTAGCAAAAATACTCAGGTACAGTAGGTGGGCTCTGAGTACAAGGGCCAAGGCTAACAAGGAAAATAAAACTACAACCAGGTGCGAGTGGTTCACACCTGTAATCCTAGCTACTAAGGAGGATGAGATCTGAGGCTTGCGATTCAAAGTCAGTCCAGGCAGAAAAGTCTGTGAGACTTATCTCCAATTAACCACCAGAAAACTGAAAGTAGCACTGTGGTTCAAAGTGGTAGAATGCTAGCCTTGAGCAGAAGAGCTCAGGGACAGTCCCTAGTCCCTGAGTTGCAGTCCTACAATGAACATAAATAAATAAAATAAAAATAGATTTACAAATCTTATAGACTTAGAAAAATGAAACCAATCTTTTTTTTTTTTGCCAGTCCTGGGGCTTGAACTCAGGACCTCAGCACCACCCATGGGCTTTCTCAAGGCTAGAGCTCTACCACTTAAGCCACAGCAACACTTCTGGCTTTTTTTTTTCCTTCTATGTATGTGGTACCGAGGAATTGAACCCCGGTCTCTGTGTATGCTAGGCAAGCATTCTACCACTAGGCCAAACTCCACACCCCTTATTTTTCTGAGTCAAATATATTTTTTATATTTTAAATTTCTTAGTGTGGGGCAAGTTGAGAGCACATTAGAAGCGTTAAGTGACAAAGTAGAGACTCTAGCCTGAGGCCAGTGGCTCATACCTGTAACCGTAGCTACTAAGGAGGCTGGGATCTGAGGATCATAATTTGAGGTCAATATGGGTATCAAAAGTATATGAGACTCTTGTCTCCAATAACTACCAAAGAAGCCAAAATGGAGGATTTCCTAGCCTTGAGCAAAGGCAGCTCAGAGACAGCACCCAGGCCCTGGTAAGATTTCCTTCCTCCCTTTCCTTCTTTTTTCCAGTTCTGGGGATTGAACTTGGGGGCTAAGCACTATCCCTGAACTTTTTCTTGCCCAAAGCTAATACTCTGTTTATAAGGTACTGAGGAATTAAATTGAACCTAGAGCTTTATACACACTAGGCAAGCACTCTATCATTAAGCCACATGCTCTGGCCTCATAAGACTTTCTAAAACAGTGGAAAAGCTGGGCATGGTGGCTCATGCCTTTAATCTTAGCAGGGAGGTAGAGGGGAGAAGACAGGAGGGCAGAGAATGGAGAAAAAAAAAAGGAAAAGAGAAAGGGAAACAAAGGCAGGAAAGCTGGAAGATAAGAAGGAATGGAGAGGGCCGGGAGTTTGGCCTAGTGGTTAAAGTGCTTGCCTAGCATGCATGAAGACCCAGGTTCGATTCCTTGGTACCACATACATAGAAAAAAGCCGAAAGTGGCGCTGAGGCTCAAGTGGTAGAGCTCTCGCCTTGAGAAAGTCCAAGGACATTGCTCAGGCCCTGAGCTCAAGCCCAGGACTGGAAAAAAAAAAAAAAAAACAAAAAAAGAAGAAGGAATGGAGAGAGGAGAGGGGAAGAAAGGGTAGGATAAATTAAAGAATACCTAAAGCCAGTGACACACAACGACTCCAGAGGCTGAGATCTTAGGACTGACGTTTGAAGCCACCAGTTCCTGAGACTCTCATGTCTAATGAACCAGCAAAAAGTAAGCATGGCTCAAGTGGTAGAGTGCTACCACTTTTTTTGACCAAAAAAGCTAAGGAAGAGCACCCAGGGCCTGAGTTCAAGCCCCAGTATTAGCAGGCACATGTATGTACACACACACACACACACACACACACACACACACACACACACAGAACAGTATCTAATTGAGGAATGTAGTAATTGGTTGGCAGTGACAACTAAACAATAAGAATACCTTTCAGAGTAAAAAAGAAAAGAAACTTTTTCCTATCCCTATGGCAGGGAGGAAATTGATATATTCAATATATTTAGGCAAGGGTCCTTCAAGTTTGCTTAATAGTACATAGATGGTCTTTTTTCTTTTCTTTCTTTTTAATTATGGTCTCAGGCACACAGTAAAACCTCATCAGCAATATTCTTGAAAGCTGAAGATTTACTATATTCCTAATGAGACAATTAAGAATACAGAATTCTTTACCTGGAATACATCAGCGCCCACTGCATAGAGAACTTGCAATTCTGAACAAAATATTCAAGGGAACAGAATTCTGGCAGAATAACTAGAATAAAATGCCTAGATTTTTCTATTTTTTTTTTCTGTTTCTCTTTCTTCTTCATCTTTTTCTTTTGTTGTACAGGGATTTGAAATCACAGCCTTGTACTTGCTGGGAAGGTGCTTTTACTACTGAGCTCTAAATTGTCTGACATTTCTATAGGCAGACTGACTAGTTAGCTCTGTGATAATCAGAGATAATTAGCTGTGTGCTCCTCTGGGCCTCTAAACTCCTTGGAGTGAGGATGCTTTGAAAATCTGGCTACTGACGCAGAAACATGATAGGATCTAAGACCCAGCATCTCCTATCACATATATTGTTGATGAAGACTTGGATTCTTAAGTAAGAGAATATGCTGGAGATTCCTATTGCCATCCGATGTCACCAGGGGATCTGAATTGCTTGGTTAAATACCTCTGCACTTTTATTCTACATTTGTTATGGTTTATGAACTTCTAACAAGAGATCTGTTTTCAGTCATCAATAGAACTTAGGAGAAGCTAGGAAGATAGCCTTGGGCAGCAACAACCTACAGCAAGTCAACTGTTTAGTTAATGGAAGCCTGAAAACAAGACCATGTAACCATTTCCCTATTGACCTGGCTTAGCAAGCCTGTGCCAAGTGACAGATCCAATGATACAACCAGTAAAAGGAGGCTTCTAGGTGTAAAACACTGGCACTGACACTCTTTCGGAGAGGGAGAATTTGCTAAGGAGTGTGCTGCTATCCTCTGGGTAAGATGTGGACCTAAGACTCCATACAAATATTTGGCAGTATTTGTACCAGTAAGCCCTTACTGGCCCTTCTGCTACAGCAATTTGAGATGGGAGGGGAATGGATAGCACTTACCATCTTCTGTTTCCTGCCACACGATGCCTTCGAGGTTGACACTGGTTCCAGGTTCACAGGGGCCCAAGCACTCAGGCTCTGTGGCTAGAGCCACATCACATGTGTTGACCCCAACTGATCGGGTTCGAACCATGATCTGCTCACAGGGGGATGAGATGTCATTATTGACTACTGGCACCAAAAGGTGCAGTGGTAGCACCGCTGGTGTGGACACAGGGGACTCCATCTGTGGAGGAAGAGAAAGTAGTAGCTGAGCTACAGGATCACTTAAAGGAAACATCTAAGTATTTAAAATACTAAATATATTAAAAATAGTTAATCTAGCCCTATATTCTTTGCTGTGGAGTACACTAGAGATGTATGTCCTCTTCAAGTTCTAGCTCATGATTCCACTACAAGTGTAGAGGTTTAGATGAGAGCACTTTGTGCTAAGAGTAGTTCTATGCCTACAAGGAATTGTTCTTCATAAATTCTCATAAATTCTGCTTGGCTAGAGGTGTTTTTTTTTTTAGACTCCTTTTTTTGTGTTGTTTTTGCTTTTTTGGGGGGTGGGGGGAGGTATCAGTTTTGGGGCTTAAACTCTGGACCTGGGCACTGTCCCTAAGCTCTTTTGCACAAGGATAGCACTCTGCCATTTTAAGCCACAGCTCCCCTTCCAGTTTTCTGGAGGGTAATTGGAGATAAGACTCCCAAGGGCTTTCCTGCCAGGGCTGGCTTTGAACCCATCCTCAGACCTCAGCCTTCTGCATACCTAGGAATACGGGTATAAGCCACTGGGTCCTGGCAATATTTTTTCTTGCCTCATTAAAATTCTCTAGTAAAAGAGAATTGGGGCTAATTTTCTGAGCTTTTTGCTCTAACCTTTAATGCTTCTTACCAATCTAGAATGTGTATGTATGCGTGTGCGTGTGTGGGTGTGTGTTTGTGTGTGTTGGTGCTGGTTTGGAGGCCTGAACTGGAGCTCCACCTTCAGCTTTTTGGTGGTAAGTTGCAGAAAAGTGTTGCACAGACATTTCTGTTCAGGTTGAATTCGAACCATAATCCTCACATCTCTGTTGCCTAGTAGCTAGGATTATAGGCCTGAGCCACCAGCACCCAGCAAACAACCAGTAAGTATATTAATCACATTATATAAATATAAGTGGGGACAAAGGAACATTCAGATTTATCATTACCATGATTTCTAATGACCTAAGGTGCTTTAATTCAATGTTAGCTACAAAATGTACTTAAAAGATATAGGAAAGCTGGGAGCAATCTGACAGGATTTTCTGATCCTCAGAGAGTGAGTGGTTAATGAGAATGGCATTTTGGAGTAGGACTCTGACAACAGATTGATCTTTAAGAAATAGTAGGTGCTATTACTATCCAGGAGTCAATCCACAGCCATCCGAAGACACAACAGACCCGTATATATGCCGATAAAAACAGTTAAAGCATCAGAGATGCTGGGTGTGGAGGCTCACGCCTGTAATCTTAGCTATTCAGGAGGCTGAGATCTGATTCAAAGCCAGCCCAGGGCACTAAAGACCTTGAGACTATCTCCAATTAACCACTAGAAAATGAGAAGTGGGGCTGTGGCTCAGTAGGGTGGCAGCTGAAGCTTCTAGCTGAAGAGCTAGAAGCTTTTCTAGTACTGCTTCCATTCCTGGCAATTGGCTCTGACTTTTTGGCCTATAAAGTAATCGATGATGCAGATTAACAATGTGAGACACCACAGACTGATTTTGATTAACTCTGGTCCCTGAATAGTTGCTGTAATATTATCCCTATTCCACGCACATGCACGTACACACACACACACACACACACACACACACACACACACGCGCGCGCGTGCACACACACCCTCCCTCCCTCCCTCTCACTCTAACTTGGAGTAGAATAGAAGTAGGAGCCTGTGTAATAAATTTTCTGCCCAAGTCATGCTTTGCTTTTTTGAAAATGGGGAATTAATCATTTAAATTGGCAACCTTCTTAGGATGTAGTAGATTTTTAAAGACTCTTGAAAAATTTTCATGTATAAATTTGAAGGCTATAAACCCAGAAAATGTAAACTGCAATCTTCCTATTTTTCCTCTGCAGTATCTGAACATGGCTGTAGTTCTTAAACTCATTCAGGAACATTATAAGAAACTCTTGAGGGGCTGGGAAGGTGACTTAGTGGTAGAGTGCTTGCCTAGCATGGTCAAAGCCCTAGGTTTAGTTCTTCAGTACCACATATACAGAAAAAGGTGGAAATGGTGCTGTGACTCAGTGGTGGAGTGCTAGCCTTGAGCAAAAGAAGCTCAGGTACAGTTCCCAGGCCCTGAGTTCAAGCCCAAGAACTAGCAAAAAATAAAAAAAAGAAAAAGGGAAAATTAGAGAAAGACAATACAGACCATCTTTACTCTTGGACTCTTGGCTTCCTTGGGATAGAATTGAGTCAGAAGCAATTCACAGCCAGTATATGCATTTTTTTTTTTTCAGTACCAGGACTTAAACTGGCACTCTTGCTGAGCTTTGTTTACATTCTACCGCTTGAGCCAAATCTCTAGTTCACCATTTTGCTATTTCAGCTGGAGATAGAACATTGTAGACTTTTCTACCTTGGTTGGTTTTGAACTGTGACATTTCAGGCCTCAGCCTCTTGCATAGCTAGGATTATAGGTGTGAGCCAGGGCACCCACCTACTGCAGGCCTTTCTTTTACTGTGGTTTGTTCCTTGTTCTGTACTTTTTTTCCACTAGCAAGATAAATCACTTCAAGGGCTTCTTTCTTATACAAAGAAACTGACCTAAGCCATCCAGGTTACTCGTGTGACGTTGACGGCCATGCTTGCACATGCACTGTTGCCAATCTGTTCCCATAACTGAGACAGCGATTCCAGACACAGAAGGCAAGTCCCCAGGGAGACATCTCTCAGTCTCTCTCCTAACTTTTGAGCCGACAAGGAAGGCTCTTCTCTGAAAAGGGCATCCTTTCCTGCTAATATGTTCTAGATAAAAGCCCCTTCAATATAAAATGTAACATACAAATGTAAATGGCAAATATACTATTGCCTTTAAGTAACATGCTATTTAAACCTTGCTACGAATTATCTGAAGAACCAATGGCTGCTAACCTAACTCACTAACACACGAGGAACTGATTAACATATATAGACTAACAATACTACCAAAAAGAGTTCAGGATTTCTTTTGCAGGAGGATGACTTCATGTCATTATTTACTTGTGTGTGGAAAAGTGAAGACATTTCTGTTTGGATTTTGAAGTATTTATAGTTTCCCTCTAGTTTGCAACAGAAATCTCAAGAGGTCACACTCTAGAGATGGTCTGTTAACTGAACATATATTCTTTTCATAATAAATTTTTCAGTCACTTTCACTACCAAAAAAGAAAAGAAAGCTAGAGAGAGATCATAGAGAAGCACAATAGTATTTTAAGTACAGCTCTGGCTCTTCAAACTACCATTTGGTCACATCTATAATCTACATTAAGCCACAATAGATTATAAACAGATCCGTGATATTCATCTAATAACCTAGGTGGTTTTATAGGATTTTATATAGGAACAAATACTACTTCATTTATACTCTTCTGGAAAATAAAAATCAGAAAAGAGGTGTGGGGTGTGCCTAAGGAAAAGCTCAGAGATTCAGAATTATAATTAAATGTATCTATACTGGAGATAAGATTTAATCAGATTCTGAAGCCCATGGCCTTTCTTGGAGACTCAATTGATAAATTGGTATCTCAGTAAGCAACTTGATTTATTTATTTTTTGTGGGTTATGGGGCTTGAACTCTGGGCCTGGGTGCTGTTTCTGAGCTCTTCAGCTCAAGGCTACTCCCTGCCCCCGAGCCACAGCCCCAATTCTTGTTTTCTCGTGATTAATTGGAGATAAGAGTCTCTGGAACTTCAGTGCCCTCAAGTCTGATCCTCAGATCTCAGCCTCCTCAGTAGCTAGGATTACAGGCATAAGCCACCAGCACCTGGCTGATCAATCTTTCTTTCAATATAACTTATCTACCTAATATGTTTCCTAAGACATGTATGGAATTTTCAAAACTATTGTCTGTGAATTTAGAAAATATATAAGAATCTTTTTCTTTTTTTTGATCGTACCTGAGTTTGAATTCAGGGCATTTTGCTTGCTCAGCTAGCCTTGAGCAAAAGAAGCTCAAAAGCACCCAGACCCTGAGTTCATCCCCTAGGACCAGCGCACACACAGACACACACACACACACACACACGTGCGAGCAAAATGAGCTCCCTCCTCCATCTTGAAGTACAAGCCAGTGTGGTCAACAGTTATATAGGAGGCATAGATCTGAGGATCACAGTTGTAGGCCATTCAAGACAAAAAGAAAGGCTATCTGAAAAATAATCTAAAGCACAAAGGGCTAGAGATACGGCTAAAATGGCATAGTGTTTGCCTACCAAGTATTGAATTCAAAACTCAGCACTCAAAAATAAAAATAAGGGGGCCGGGAGTTTGGCCTAGTGGGTAGAGTGCTAGTCTTGAGCAAGACTAGTATTCAAGAACAGTACCCAGATCCATGACGTCAAGCCCCAGGGCTGGCAATAAAAAAGAAAGTGAAGCACAATGATCTCGAGCTTGAGCTCAGTATGGGCAATATAGTGAGACCCTGTCTCGAATCTTGTAGCAGGAGGCAAGGAAGGACAAAAGGGAGAAGGGGAGACACATGGTCACTGGTGCCACACTGGGACTTCCAGCAAGTCTCAGAAGTGATATGTTCTATTATTCATAGAAGATTTATTCCATTTAACACTTAATGTGAATCTATGGGTACTTGATCAAGGTCAACAGTGAAGGCCATTCCAGTGTGCCCTAGAAAAGCTAAGTGCACTGAAGTGACGACAGGCGAACTGTAGACATGCCATGGGAGCTTTGCAGTGATCTCTCTACACTCTCAGGTTCAAAACCCCGTAGACCTCTTTTGGTAAGGAGAAAGAAATAGCAGCTGCTCAAACAATTCTAATATTCAAGCCTGTCTAAATTCTTAATGTTAGGAACGGATGAATTATGCTTGAAACTGAATATTTTCATTAAGCAAAATCAATATATATCGCAACAATGTCCATTTCCACAGCAGTGGCAAAGGTCTGTTGTATTCTTCCTAAACCTTTTCATTCTACCTAAAGTTCACATTTTCCCTCAGCAAAGCTATTACCTGATGAGTGATGACTAACATCTAAGTATCACCTCTAAAGCCAACTTCATTTTGACCACAGAAGGTGAATCGTACCTCCCACTTCTATATTATTTAAAAAATAATAATAATGTGAGAAAAATCTATTCTTTGGCCATAACTACTACTGTGTCCTGAGCACACCTCTTTGTCCTCCTTTCATGTGTTCATTTCCTAAGGAGTCATGGCTGAAGTGTGCTATTTCTACTCGCAAAGCAGAAAAATGAACAAAAAACTAATAAAAATATAAAATAACCCACAAAATTAGGCTAGTTCTGCGCCAGTGGCTCACAACTGTAATCCTAGCTCCTCAGGAAGCTGAGATCTGAGGATCATGATTTGAAGCCAGCAAGGGCAAGAAAGTCCCTGAGACTTTATCTCTAATTAATCACAAGAAACTGGAAGTGTAGCTGTGGCTCAAAGTGGTAGAGTAACAAGGCCAACACAACAGAGATCTAAAACAATTTCCCTCCTGAATCATTCAGAATCACAGTTGTCAGAGTTAAAGAGGATCTTTTTATATTATTATTATTTTGTTATTTATGTTTTTGTTTTGACTGTCTCTATAGCCTAGGTTTGCCTTGATCTCACCATATATCAAGGCAGTCTAGTTCTCCATCCTCATTAGCTTCCCAAATCCTAGGATTACAGGTATGTTTTATCTGCCCAGCAAAAGAAAGGTCTTACACAGTGACTTCTAGGTTAGCTCACACATACAATTTAACCCTCAACCTAACAACACCAAACAATCATCATTCATATTGATTTTCATATGAGCAGACATGACAATTCTACTGAAATCTCACAAACTACATCTTGCTCTTTTATAGCTTACAGAGGTGAAATGCCATGATTTCTCCTGCTCTAAACACATTCTTAAATTTTTTGATTTGGGGAAATCTATTATACTCTTAAAAAGTAGGAACCTGCAGTTTCATTCCCAATACTGCAAAGTAAACAGACAAGAAAATAAACTAGCAGTAGCTACAGACTGGGGAGAGGTGAGGTTGGGTGGAAAGAGATAAATGAAGCTATGAAATGACAACACAAAAGATCCTTATACTAGATGGAACTATTCTGTGTGTTGACTGAATTGTTGTGACGGTTCATAGGCTATCTTGCATTATGGATGTTATTTTGCGTCATGTAAAATTTTTAAATATCTTTTGGGAAATCCTGACTATGAGTTATACAGTTCTATCAAATATACATTTCACTAATATAAAAATAACATAGAAATAGCTAATGAGGGGCCGGGAGTTTGGCCTAGTGGTAGAGTGCTTGCCTTGCATGCATGAAGGCCTGGGTTTGATTCTACATACATAGAAAAAAGCCGGAAGTGGTGCTGAGGCTCAAATGGTAGAGCTCTAGCCTTGAGAAAGTCCAAGGACACTGCTTGGGCTCTGAGCTCAAGCCCAGGACTGGCAAAAAAATAAAAAAGAAAAAGAAAAAGGAAATAGCTAATGAAATATATTAATATTGTCTGATCTAATTTTAAAAGTCTAAGAAAAGTGAAGCTGTCAAGTTCAAAGAGAAACATATACAAGTTCTTCAAGATTATATTTTAACTCAAGAGCTCAAGTTTTGTCATTATAATAAATACTGTCAATTGTTTTCCTTAGAGAAATAGGCTAATTTCATTCATTTTTGAGGAAATGTCTACTAAACAATCAACTATAATCTCTCAGTTGTTCTTTCAAGGGAAAAAAAAAAAAGAAACTAACAATTAAAAGTTTAGCTTGTAATTCAATCACACAAGTGCTTTTTTTTTTGTTCTTTTGCCAGTCCTGGGGTTTGAACTCAGTTCCTGGACACTGGCCCTGAGCTTTTTTGCTCAAGACTAGTACTCTATCACTTAAGTCACAGCACCACTTCTGGCCTTTTCTGTGTATGTGGTACTGAGGAATTGAACCTAGGGCTTCATGCATGCTAGCTAGGCAAGCATTCTACCACTAAGCCACATTTTCAACCCACAAGTGAGACACTTTGACATGCAGCAAAAGTGTTGAACGCTATATTTAAAAGAACATAAATGGGCATATGTACTTAAACGCTGAGATCTAATAAAATTATTATTATTATTTAGTCATACCTGGGGCTTGAATTTAGGGCCTATATGCTGTCTCTGAGCTTTTCTGCTCAAAGTTATGTTCTACCACTACAGCCACAGCTCCACTGCTGGCTTTTTGGTGATTAGAGATTAGTCACTGGTACCCAGCAATAAAATAAATTTCACTACATATGTGGGGCTGGGATGTACCTCAGTGGCAGAGCGCTTGCCTAGCAAGTCCCAGTACCAAAAAAAAAAAAAAAAAAGAAGAAGAAGAATAAAGGAAGGAAAGGAAAGGAAAAGAAAGGAAAGGAAAGGAAAGGAAAGGAAAGGAAAGGAAGCAGACAGACAAGGCACCAATGGCTCATACCTGTAATCCTAGGTACTCAGAGGGCTGAGCTCTGAGGATAGCAGTTCAAAGCCAGCCTGGGGGGGGGGGGGAGAAAGTCCATGAAATTCATTTCCAATTGAAGCTGAAGGGGAGCTGTGATTCAAATGGTAGAGTGCCCAGGAACACTCTCCAGGTCCCTGGCTAAAGTAGTTGTACAAAAAGAACAACAAAAAAAACTTGTCAGAAGTGCCACTGTGGCTCAAGTGGTAGAGCGCTAGCCTTGACCTAAAGAGCTCAGGGATAATGCTGCACAGAGTTCAAGCCCTATGACTGGGGGAAAACAAAACAACTAGTTCTTAAATAAAAAAATTATTCATTTGATATATAGTGGTGGAAAAGAATGTGATCCTACTACAAGTATAATTTGGTGCTACTGCTTTGATTTTCCACACTATCATTTTTGCATTAGCAATGTAAATGTTAACACAGTATAAAAGGCAAAATGTCTTATTATGAAAATAGCTTAACCTTGAAGGACTCCTGAAAAAGTTTCAGAAATACATAGTAACTGTGGATCATATTTTGAGAACCAATCAAGTTTTAAGATCTGTGTTTGAAGACGATAACAGCCTCTCTAGAAGCAAATATTAGTCCCGACTCCTAAAATGAATAATAGTTTTTACCACAAAACTATTTTGGAAGGATAAGCAAAAATAAAGTGGAGATTTTAAATGGTATAGGCAAGTGTACTTCTGCTAAGATTTTGTAAGACTAAATATTTTATGTCAGGGATGTTAAAAAGCTAGACATTAAAAAATTTCAGCAACTGAGTAGTAAAGGCTCAGCTACTTGAGAGATAGAGGTTGGAAGAAAGGCAGTTCAGGCTGGCTCTGGGAAATAAAAGCAAGACATTCAAAAAATAGCTAAAATAAAAAAGGCTAAGGGTGTGGCTAAAGTGGCAGAGTATCTGCCTAGCAAGCATAAAGACCCTAAGTTAAAACCCCAGAGCTGCCTGGTTCCCTGGCTCACGCCTGTAATTCTAGCTATTCAACATGCTAAGATCTGAGGATCAAGGTTCAAAGCCAGCTTAGGCACTAAAGATGATGAGACTCATCTCCAAATGACCTCTAGAAAATCAGAAGTAGCACTGTGGCTCAAGTGGCAGGGTGGTAGCCTTGAGCCAAAGAGCTCAGGAACAGTGCCTACACCCAGAGTTCAAGCCCCATGACCAAAAAAAAAAAAAAACCTATTTGTTTTGCAGTTGCCAAGTGCAAATAAATTGTTTCTGCAATTAGGATGAAGGAGTTTAGAAACTGCCATTATCTAAAAGAAAATTTAAAATAGGCCCTCAATTAACCAGGAGTCATCATTTCTTACAGAAAGTATTCTTGCTCTTGCCATTTAAGTGAAAAGTATAGGAATAAAACTTCAAAGTATTATGATAGGTGTAAGGTGGGTTAGCTCTTGATCAGGACACCTTAGCAACCTTTGAATCAAGCAGAAAATGGCCATCATCTCAGTTAGGATTCAGTGCTCAAGTGTTTCCTAGGTGATTTTGTATTCTAGAGGGTTCTAGGAGAATCAGTTGTCTAGCTTGCATATAACACTAATAGGTTTGAGGAGAAATAATTTTGATGAAGTCATTCTATCTAAAAGAAAGCAAAGCAGCAAATTTGTGTTCTGATAGAGTACTTTACATAGTATACCTCTGTCAAAAACCCTGCACAAAATCTAGCATCAAGCCAGGTGCCAGTGACCCATGCCTGTAATCCTAGCTACTCAGGAGGTTGAGATCTGAGGACTGGGGTTCAAAGCCAGTCTAGGTATGAAAGTCTGTGAGACTCTTACCTCCAATTATCGACCAGAAAACTGGAAGTGATGCTGTGGCTCAAAGTGGTAGAGTGCTAGCCTTGAGCTGAAGAGCTAAGGGACAGTGCCCATCGCAGAGTTCAAACCCCATTAATGGACTTCTCCCGTGCCTACCCCCCCCAAAGAAAAAAAAATCACAGCATCATAGTATGGAAGTTAAAAACTACTTAACTAAGCTAGGCATGATGGCTCACGCCCGTAATCCTAACTACTCAGGAGGCTGAGATATGAGGATCAAGGTTCAAAACCAACCCAGGCACAAAAGGACTTGAGACTCTCATCTCCAATTATCTTCTAGGAAATGGGAAGTGAGGCTTGGCTCAAGGGTAGGGCAGTAGCCTTGAGCTGAAGAGCTCAGGGACAGCCCAGGCTGAGTTCAAGCCCCATGACGCACCCCCCCCCCAAAAAAAAAGTGAGACTCTTATCTCCAATTAATCACTAGAAAACTGGAAATGGGGCTGTGGCTCAGGGGTAGGACGGTAGCCTTGAGCTGAAGAGCTTAGGGGCAGTGCCGGGGCCCAGAGTTCAAGCCCCACTTAGCACAGTATAACAACCATTTATCAGAAGAAATACAAATGGCTAAAAAACATATGTAGAAAGGTTCAAAATCCTTAGCTATACAGGAAATGTGAATCAAAACTACAGGATTCTATCTCACTCTAGCTAGAATGGCTATTATCAAGAAAACAAACAGAAAGTGCTAGTGAGGATATAGTGGTCAGGAGTGTAAACCAGTCCCATCAGTACTGAAAAAGTATGGAGGCTTCTCCATACTGTAGATCTACCCTTAGACTCTGCCATACCACTCTTGGGCATATGTTTGAAGGAATTTAACACGCAAGAAAGACCATGGACTATTTAAACTTATTGAAGCTTTGTTTACAACAGCTAAAGGGGTGACTCAACCAAGTGCATGAAGTACATAGCCATAACGAAAAAATGAAATGATGTCATTTGCAGGAAATGGATAGAGCTGAAAATCAGAAGCTCAAGAAGTCAAATACTGCATGTCTTCACTTTTTTTCCCCCCTACTCCTGGGGCTTGAACTCGGGCTCTGAGTACTATCTTGGGCTTACTCAAGGCTAGCTCTCTACCACTTGAGCCACAATACCACTTCCAGCTTTTTCTATGTATGTGATACCAAGGAATCAAACCCAGGGCTTCATGCACATTAGACAAGTACTACCATTGGAGCCTCACCTAGAGCACACTGTAAACTTTTGCGTGTGTTAGTCCTTGGACTTGAACTCAGAACCTGGGCATGGTTCCTGAGCTTTTTCACTCAAGGCTAGGTTCTACTAATTGAACCATAGTTCTGCTTCCAGCTTTTTTGGTGTAGTTAATTGGAGTTAAGTTTCAAGGACTTTCCTATCCATTATGGCTTTGAACCACAACCCTCAGATCTCAGCCTTCTGAGCTAGAATTACAGGTATGAGCCGCTGGCTTTATTATTTGAGTGTCAATATTTTATAAGGGGGTTTCATTCTGACATGGCCATAAATGCATATGATATACTAAGATCAGATTCAGCCTCTCTGTCACTGTCCCTTACCCTCCCCCTTCCCTCTTTCCAAAATAATCTCAAGCTTCACTGTTCCATGTTTGTGTGGATACTGAAGTATTTTGACTATATTCATCCTCCTTCACCACCCTCTTTGTTGGTCCTCTTCCCTCTGCGAGTACACACATCCAGGGAGGACTTATCTCACCTTCCAATTATTCACTTTCTGTTAAGCTTCATGTTCAAAGGGGCTTCACCATGTGAACTTGCATTCATACATTCAGTACCAGAGCTGTCTCACTGTTGCAGTGTTCACAGTGATGCAAGTTTGACTTTTTATCGGGTGGAAGAATCTTTCTTTTCAGCGGGAACTCCTTTTCTATTAATCACTACAGGATGCCTAAGTATCTGGAATAGATTCTTCCCAGGCTACAGAGTCTTTCTTCCTTTACCCTCTCAGTTAGAAGGACTAATTAAATCTACAGCTGTCAGACTTTGACTGACACATGAAGAAATTTTTCATGAGGATAAAGCCAGGTCAGGAAAAAACAGAACAGGAATGTGGACAATGACAGGATCCCAATGACAATCTTTGAGTCCTTATTTGATGCTAATAAAATCCATTCCTAGGAATGTACAAATTTGATGGCTTAAACCAGCTTGAGCCAGGTTTGTAATACATGTGAAAAAGTGTGGACCTCTACCACGAACAAGTTCATATATATTTTTTAATTCTAGTCATTGATGTTATCATAAAATGTTCAATAAGAATGGACCAAAGGCAGTTTGATCTCCATTCCAACTGACAAACAGCTGGTAATCTTACCTTTTTTTCCTTGCCTTATTTTTTTTTTTGCCTGTCCTGGGGCTTGAACTTAGGGCCTGAGCACTGTTCTTGAACTTTCTCAAGGCTAGAGCTCTACTACTCCAGCCAGAGAATCACTTCCAGGTTTTTCTATGTATGTGGTACCAAGGAATCCAATCCAGGGCTTCTTGTATGCTAGGCAAGCACTTTACCACTAGACCACATCACCAGCTCTGAGCCATCCTTGTTTGCCCTTTTTTTCTTTTTAAGCTAATTTACTGTTGTTTATATGGTACCAAGAAATTGAATCCAGGGCCTCCTTCATGCTAAAAACAATCTACCACTAAGCCACATTCCTACCCACTTTGTGCCTTTTTTTTTCCCCCTAGTCCTAGGCTTGAGCTTAGGACCTGAGCACCGTCCTTGGACTTTCTCAAGGCTAGAGCTCTACCACTTCAGCCACAGCACCACTTCCAGCTTTTTTCTATGTATGTGGTACCGAGGAATTGAAACTGGGTCTTCGTGCATGCTAGGCAAGCACTCTACAACTAGGCCAAACTCCCAGCCCCTCTTTTTTTTTTTTTTAAACTGACTGAATATCTACCATGTCTTAGGCATGATTTTTTTTTCTTTATTGTAATGTATAAAGGGGTCACACATTTGCCAGACAGAGGGTACATCACTTCTCACACATTGACACCCCCTCTCACATTTTTGTCCCCTTTTCCCTCCCCCAACCCTCTGACTCCCAGCTCTTGGGGGAGGGAGGAGGTAATCAAATGTATTGATTTAAAGGCAAAACTAATGGAAGGAAGAAGGCTAGGAAGAAGGCCAGGAAGGAAACTGCAGCAATTGAGAGCTGCGCACAGTCGTATATACACTTATTCCCATCACTTGGAATACTGAACTAGTTCCAAACCAGCCCAGGCTACATAATAAGACCTTTTGCTCAAAAAGACTAAAGGAGGGCCAGGAGTTTCGCCTAGTGGTAGAGTGCTTGCCTAGCATGCATGAAGACCATGGTTTGATTCCTCGGAACCACAAACATAAAAAAGCTGGAAGTGATGCTGAGGAGCAAGTGACAGAGTACTAGCCTTGAGGAAAAAGCCCAAGAACAGTGCTTAGGCTCTGAATTCAAGCCACGGGACGGGAAAAAGAAAAATCAAAACCAAAGGAAATAGAAAAGTTCCTTGAAATAAACAAGTAAACACAGTAAATAATGAAAAGTGACAAGGAGTGGAGCTGGCGGCTTGTCTGGAGGATCACTAACCCAGGAAGGTTAAGTCCATGAAATCAAATCTCAAAAATAAGTAACAAAAAGCAGAGTTAGAAGTATAGCTAGTGGAATGCCAGTTGACTAAGCAAGCCGAGCAAGTATGGAGCTCTGTGTCCAAACCTCACTATCAACTCCTCCAAAATAAAGAGTTACAAGAGGTGACAGGAAGGACTTAAGAGACCAGCAGCACCTATAAGCAATTTCACTTCGTGAGGAATCAGATATGCAGGTGATGAGGAAAGTGGCCAGGTAGGATCAGAATATCTGGTTCAGAAGGTGATTTATCCCATAAATATGGAGAACCCAAAACATTCCAGGCACTACTCGAAACATCTAAGAACAAAACAAAAACTCTAGTCTCAACAATGACAATAACAACAACAAAAACACAAACAAATGTGAAGGAAATAAAACCAACAACTCGGTCTTGGGGTAGGGTAGGGGTGGGGTATGTGGAAGAATGTGTGTCTAGTATAAGCAAGACAGGCCCTGACACAGAAAAACAACAAACAGAATTAAAAGTATCTGAAGGTGAGATTTAGTGGATGGTACTCTATTACTGAAAGAAATGGGGGGGGGGGGGGGGAGAAGAGGAAGAGGAGAAGGAAAGAAGGAGGGAAGGAGGGAAAAAGGTTTAAGTTTGGTTCAGAGGGAGGCTGCTGAGAGAAGTGTGGGTGTGTGTGATGGGCTTGGCTTTAGGGTCTGGGCACTATCCCTGGAGCTTTCTTTTGCTCAAGGTTAGTACTCTACCACTTAAGCCACAGCGCCACTTCTGGCATTTCTGTTAATGTAATACTGAGGAATTGAACCCAGGGCTTCATGCATGGTAGGCAAGTACTCTACCACTAAGCCATATTCCAAGCCCATAACATGTTTTTAATGTTTTTTCTTTGCAACTAGTCTCCCCTAAACCCCTTTTCATCCAGATCTGTGCTTCAGATGAAACTTTGAGCTATATATATCCCCAATTCCCCACCTTGTCCCCTTTGTAACTTTTCTCAGTTGCCAGGAACCATGAAAAAGGATGTTGGGGTCAAGTGCATGCCTAGCATGCACGAAGACCGAGGTTCAATTCCTCAGTACCACATACATAGAAAAAGCCGGAAGTGGTGCTATGGCTCAAAGTGGTAGAGCACTATCCTTGAGGATTGCCCAATGACAGTGCTCAGGCCCTGAGTTCAAGCCCCAGGACAGGCCAAAAAAAAAAGAAAAAGAAAAAGAAAAAGAAGGCTGTAAGTACAGTAAGAAAAGGGAGAAGCTGGGGTGCTGGTGGCTCACTCCTGTAATCCTAGTTACTCAGGAAGCTAAGAGATCTGATGATCATGGTTTGAAGCCAGCCCTGGCAGGAAACTCCATGAGACTCATCTCCAATTATCAGAAACCTGGAAGTGGCACTGTGGCTCCAAACACTAGCCTTGAACAAAGAAGGTCAGGGATAGAGCTAGGCTCCATGCTCAAGTCCTGTGACCAACAAAAATAAAAATTACGAGGCCAGGAGCACGGTCTAGTGGTAGAGTGCTTGCCTAGCATGCACAAAGCCCCGGCTTTGATTCCTTGGTACCACATACGCAGAAAAAGCTGGAAGTGGTATTGTGGCTCATGTGGTACAGCTCTAGCTTTGAGAAAGTCCAAGGACAGTGCTTAGGCCCCGAGTTCAAGCCCCAGAACTTGGGGGAAAAGGGGGGGGGGGCGCATGCATGGATCTATTATTTGATGTCTTTTCCAGAATATAGTTTGGTAATATTTATCAAAATGTAAAGTATACATGTGCTTTGATCCTAAAGTTTCATTTCTAGAATATATCAAGAAGATGACGAGATAGATACATAAAGATTCCAACATAGTTTACTTCAGGAGTGTTTTTTTTTTTTTTTTTTTTTTTTTTTTGCCAGTCCTGGGCTTGAGCTCAGGGCCTGAGCACTGTCCTTGGACTTTCTCAAGGCTAGAGCTCTACCACTTGAGCCTCAGCACCACTTCTGGCTTTTTGCTATGTATGTGGGGTACCGAGGAATCGAACCCGGGTCTTCATGCATGCTAGGCAAGCATTTTAACCACTAGGCCAAACTCCCGGCCCCAGGAGTGTTTTTTTAAATTCCCTTTTGGGGGTATGAATTCAGGGCAAAAGCTATCTAGGTTATGTAGAGACAAAGCCTCCAGCCCTCAATATGTTTTGTTTTGTGCAGATCCTGGGACTTGAACTCAGGACATGGACACTGTGCCTGAGATTTTTTGCTCAAGGTTTTCATTCTAACACTTGAGCCACAGCTCCATTTGGAACTTTTTGGTGGCAAACTGGAGATAACAGTCTCATAAACTTCCCTGCCTGGGCTGATTTGAAAGGACAAAGCTTAGATCTCAGCCTCCAGGAGCTAGGATTGCAGGCATGATGATAGTATTATTTTTAGTAGCCAAATAGAGACAAACTAAGAAATAGGAGGTGTGACTCAAATAGTGGAACTCCAACCATGAGTAAATAGCTAAGAGCTTGAGGCTTTTAGTTCAAGCCTAAGTGCATACACGCATACGCATACGCATACGCATACGCATACACACACACACACACACACACACACACACACACACACACACACACACACACACACACACACAGAAGAGGGAACAGAAGCCAGTAAACATCTATTGCACAGGTTGCTGGCTGAGCAACAGGGTTGGCCCAGAACAGCTTGGTGGTTGAGTAGTATCTCAATGATTATTGTAAGGAGAGGAGGGAGGAAGTTTGTATTTGTGTGTGTGTGTGTGTGTGTGTGTACACTCGTATTTATACCTCAGGATGTCCTGTGTTCATCTGATTCTAGATGACTAGAACCAATAAGTATGTTTCATGCATATGCAAATACATGAAATCTTTGTTGAGAAATAAGCAGTAGTCCCAAACCTCTCTCGGTGGCAATCAGAATCCTGTTTGGAATAATGCCAGAAAACAAGCCATGTTTCTAGCACTTCTGAGAAAACTGTGGCTCTTGCTTATCAAATTAAAATGCAAAGCAGTTCACTGCAGTGTCACTGGGAACTGTCAGAAAGGGATTATGGTTCCCACCCCAAGGATACAGGTCAGCTAAACAATACCCATCTTCCAGTGCTGAGAAGGAGGGGGGAGGAGGAGAAAGATTAGGCCTGTTTCCAAATAACAGTCCTGTCTGCTTGTTACCGTGGTAACCTCCTTTCCCTGAGCTGTTCTCATTTGTCTCTCTGTGCCTGACCTTCATGTTGCTCTGACAGTAACTGAGAAGGAAAAGGTGCCTGCCTGCCAGCTAAGCACTCGAGCTGAGGGCACTGAGCAAGTAAAAGAGCCATTCAAAGGTCCTCTCATTCTCGACACCAAACTATGACCTCAGAGAGATGAGAGTTCTGAAAGAGATTTCTGGTGGCCCTTGTCATTCCATCCTTCCTCCCCTGCTCTCAGGGCCACCTCACTTCTCTGAGATATCCTTTTAGTGTGAGGAATCTGAGTCAGAGTCAAGTGGGAAGGTGAGAATTCACAGAGAGGAGAAAAAACAAGGCATGACAAGCTGAAGAATAGAGACAATAAAACATCAACTCAAAGCTGACTGACACAGCTGTGGGCATGGTAGTAAGGTACAGCTTCTAGTTTCCTCTCTTCAAGGTTTGTGCCACAGTTCAGTCAGTGGAGGCCCAAAGGAGATAAAGATACTTTGGTCCAAAGCTAGGGAAGGACTCAAAATTCTTACTGCCAGATCCTGGATAAAAAGAATCCAGTCATTTAACAATGAGCTCCTCCTATGTGAAGCTCCCTAACAAAATAAGCACTGACTGGAGAGTGGTAAAGAAAAACAAATGGCAAAATGCATACAACCTTGAAACTCTTCTGTGCATAGTGGTGCACTTCTTAAGAGGCTGAGACAGGAAGATCTCCAAGTTTCAGGTTGGGTACATAGAAGAAAGAGAGGAAAAGGGGGGAGGGGGGAAGTTATTCAAAAATGAACGTGTGTGACTGGA
This sequence comes from Megascapheus bottae, assembly GCF_031878675.1. Classification (NCBI taxonomy): domain Eukaryota; kingdom Metazoa; phylum Chordata; class Mammalia; order Rodentia; family Geomyidae; genus Megascapheus; species Megascapheus bottae. The sequence goes on from NC_143533.1 coordinate 9,396,073, forward strand.
TTCAAACTACGACCTGAAAGATGAGAGGGAGCTACTCAGATGAAGAATCAACACAGTACTGGCAGAGGGAACAGCAATGCAAGCCCCTAAGGGGGGAAAGAGCTTGGCATATACTTGAGGTGAGTATTTCATTTCATATTACTAGACACATCCATGGGAAAATGAATATGCTGATTCTACAAGCTTAGGGGGCTAAGGCAATGTGCAATACTCAAACAGCCTGCCACATGTGATCGACCAATTCATTAATAAGTTATGACTACATTATCAATCATAACAATCTACAGGTCTAAGAACACCTTACTCAAAGCCTTAGGAAAATCAGGAGCTACTTAGGTCAGTTTTCTACAAATAGCAGTTACTAATACCAAATGATACTTTGTGGGGGAATAGGGTTGATTTCCACTAGTTCATCTTAACTGGCGTCTTCAATCAGATCTTCACAGACTTTACCCCAAATGTATTTATATTATGTTGAAGGAATAAGCTTATAAGGGAAGTGACAGGTCCAGGTATAGTTTCGGTTTTCCACTATTCTAGTTGTGTGACCTCAGGCACGTCACTTCATTTCTCCCAACTTGGTGTGTGTACACACCTGTGCATATGCATGCTGATCCTGGGGGCTTGAACTACCACTTGAGTCATGCCTCCAGTCATGTGCTGTTTTGCTAGTCAAATTGGAGATGGAAGAGTATCATGGACTTTTCTGTCCAAGGTTGCTTTGAATTGCTTGCCTTGAATTGCAATCATCTGTCTCAGCCTCCAGAGATTATAGGTATGAGCCACCAGTGCCTTGCTTTCTTCAGACTTAAGAAATGAATTAGTTGGATCTATGATGATCCCTAAGGAGGTTATATTTGGATTCTTTTAGTTACAAGCCACATTTACTTAGAGAAGTTAGTGGGTCTCATGTAACTAAAAAAGTCCAAATCAGGCATGGCCTGGCATAGGCCCCTTCTCTTGGTATTGCTTTGTCTTGTCTATATTTTCATCCAACTTTACCCTCCTAGGTGGCAAAGTAACTACAATTGAAGGCTTTACAAGTTTATTCCAAACCCCTAGAAAGAGGTTCTAAGAATACTAACAAAATTCCTTTGGTTCATTCTAATTGGGTGACCTTCTAGAGTTTAAGAACCAATGCTAGACATTGTGGTAAGCATCTATAATCCTAGCACTTGGGAGGCTAAGGCAGAAGGATCTTGAGTTTGAGGGCAGTCAGGATTACATACTGGGTTTGAGACCACCACAGGCTCGTAAGATCCCGTCTGAGTTCAAGCCCTGGTACTACCAAACAAACTTCAGCTCTTCAGCTCAAGGCTACCGCCCTACCCCTTGAGCCACAGAGCCACTCCTGGCTTTCTGGTGATTAATTGGAGATAAGAGTCTTACAGACTTTTTTTTTTTTTTTTTTTTTTTTTTTTGCCAGTCCTGGGCTTGGGCTCAGGGCCTGAGCACTGTCCTTGGACTTTCTCAAGGCTAGAACTCTTATCACTTGAGCCTCAGCACCACTTCCGGTTTTTTCTATATATATGTGGTACCAAGGAATCGAACCCGGGTCTTCGTGCATGCTAGGCAAGCACTTTAACCACTAGGCCAAATTCCCAGCCCCAAGAGTCTTATAGACTTTTTAGTGCCTGGGCTGGTTTTGCACCTTGACCTTCAGATCTCAGTAGTTAGGATTACAGGTGTGAGCTACCATGCCCTGCTTCTACTTTTGTATTAGTACTGGGCTTTGAACTCTAGGACTTATGCTTAATAGGCAGGTGCTCTACCACCTGAACCCTACCTTCATTTCCAGTTTTGAACTTCAAGTCCACATAATAAAATATTCTCCTAATAAAATAAGCAATCCCGTGTCCCCATAGCTGTCGGGTTTGGGGGCTGAGATCTGTATCAATCTGGTTATTTATTTATTTTTGCCAGTCCTGGCTTGAGCTCAGGGCCTGAGCACTGTCCTTGGACTTTCTCAAGGCTAGAGCTCTACCACTGAAGCCTCAGCACCACTTCTGGCTTTTTTCTATGTATGTGGTACCGAGGGATCGAACCTGGGTCTTCGTGCATGCCAGGCAAGCACTCTACCACTAGGCCAAACTCCCGGCCCTGTTTTTTCTTTTTCTTCTAAAAATAAGCTGGTGGTAAAGTACTTAAAGGCAGAACCATACTCCATCCTTAATATGCATATTTATGATATCAAACCCTCTGGGCACCTCCTGTTTTTAAAAGTGTGTTTGCACCAAATGTAATAGTTAAGGAGATCCACCACAAAAGTATTAATATGACCAGACAACAAGTAGCAATCTTTTTGTTGTTGTTGTTTTGGTGGTAATACACTCCAGGCATTGTGCTTGCTAGATTGGTGATCGACAATGTGAATTATGCCCCAACCTATGTTTTACTTTTAAGGATTTTTCTCAGATAGGGTCTGAGACTCCCAGACTCAACTAAGACCATGATCCTTCTTCCTATGTCTCCCAAACAGCTGGGATCACAGATGTACAAACCATGCTTGGCTTACTGGTTGAAAGGGAATCTTGCTAACCTTTGGCTCAGGCTGGCCTCAAACTTCAATCCTTCTTATCTCTACGTACTACATAGCTGGGACTACAGGCATCACATCTGACCTCAACCCTTTCAGTTTAAATACAGAAATGAATGTGGCTGGATCCTCAGACTATTTTAAATTTTATTGCAGACCCTAGAGCTTGAACTCAGGGTCTGGGTGCTGTCTCTGAGTTTTTGTGCTAAATAAAGGCTAGCACTCTACCACTTTGAGCCACAGTGCCACTTCCAATTTTCTGGTGGTTAACTGGAAATAAGAGTCTCCTTACCTGCCTATGATCCTCAGACCTCAGCTTCCTAAGTGGCTCACACCTGTTACCAGGTGTGGGATACCAGCACTTAGCTTTTGTTATCTTTAAATCCTTTTCCCTTCAACATGTTAATTTGTGTATCAATGTATACTGATACTATTTTGTCTTCACTTTTAGAGGTATCTTTTCTGAGAAATAATGATAATTCAAAAACACAGACTGGGGGGCCAGGAGTTTGGCCTAGTGGTAGAGTGCTTGCCAAGCATGCATGAAGACCCGGGTTCGATTCCTCAGTACCACATACATAGCAAAAAGCCAGAAGTGGTGCTGTGGCTCAAGTGGTAGAGCCCTAGCCTTGAGAAAATCCAGGGACAATGCTCAGGCCCTGAGCCCAAGCCTAGGACTGGCAAAAAAACCCCAAAAAACCAGAAATGTACTCACTACCTTATGTATGTAACTGTAACCCCTCTGTACATCACCTTAACAATAAAATTAAACACACACACACACACACACACACACACACACACACACACACACACACACACACACCCCACAATGCTCATTCATATAATCTTCTGTATAGAGACACTGAGGACAAATTCTCAAGACTCATCTCCAGTCAATAAGCAAAAAGCCAAAGTGATAATATGATTTAAGTGGTAAAGCACCAGTACACAGCAGAAATGCTGAGTAATAGCAACAGGCCCTGAGTTCAAGCCCCAATATCAACACAAGCAATAACAACAAAAAATACCATGATATATACACATACAAACTGGTTTAATTCCAGAAGACCCTCTCCCACCCACATGCCTAACTTTATATATTTAACCCATAAACAGTTAAAATCTCAAAACTATCAGTCTCAGTCTCTTTTAAGAAAAGACAACAAAAAACTTAAGATTTCTTAGCATACAGGTTAGGAGTTACCTTCCCTTTCTTCCCGCCCGACCCTCTTATTTTTTTTGATGCCAGTCCTGGGGCTTAAACTCAAGATTCTGAAGCTCAGCTCAGGGTGCTGTCCCTGAGCTTTTCTGCTTAAGGCTAGTGCTCTGCCACACGAGGCATAGCTTACTTCCAGCTTTTGGGGAGCTTAATTAGAGATAAAGAGTCTCACAGCCTTTCCTGCCCAGGCTGGCTTTGAAATGGGATGCTCAGGATCCTGAGGATTTCAGGTGTAAACAACTGGCAGAAACAAGGAGTTGAGTTTTTTGTTTGTATTGTAATTATAAAGGTGATATACAATAGGGTTACTATTTGGAGTTGAGATTTTTAAACAGCAAGTAGCAGCCAGCAAAGATTTATGTTTTTAAATTAAATGGAGTGATATGCAGTTTATATTTTCTTTCTTTTTTCAGTGTCTCCTGACTGGCCAGTCTAAATCAGCTCTTCTATTTTCTAGCAAACTATAATGTTCTGGCTTTTATCACAATTGATATGATCAACTACATCTAATTTTTTTTTTTTTTTTTTTGGTCATGGGGCTTCAACTCTGGGCCTGGGCGCTGTCCCTGAGCTCTTCAGCTCAAGGCTACTGCCCTACTCCTTAAACTACAGCCCCACTTCCCATTTTCTAGTTGTTAATTGGAGATAAGAGTCTCAGATTCTTTAGTGTCTGGGCTGGCTTTGAACCTCAATCCTTACAGGTGTGAGCTATTGCACCTGGCATCTCATCTAATTTTTTTTAATCAGCATTCATTAGTCTCAGTTTTCATTGTCACTCTCTGTGATACTTATCTATGAATACCATTAAGAAGTTTCTAAAAGTATAGATTTTAACCAAATCTCTAAAACCTCTTATATGTCTAAGTCTGCCTCCATAAAAAAAAAAAGTTTAAACTGTGTACTATTTACTCTGTATTAAAGAAAAGTTTCACATAAAAGAATGTTTTTGTAGCTGGACCCCTGTAATCCTAGCTACTCAGGAGACTGAGATCTGAAGATTGTGGTTCAAAGCCAGACCAATCTGAAAAGTACCCCTGAGAATCTTATCTCCACAATGAACCTCCAGAAAATAGGAAGTAGTGGGCCAGGAGTTTGGCCTAGTGATAGAGTGCTTGCCTAGCATGCACAAAGACCCAAGTTCGATTCCTCAGTACCACATACATAGAAAAGCCAAAGTAGTGCTGTGGCTCAAGTGGTAAAGCTCTAGCCTTGAGAGGCCCAAGGACAGTGCTCAGGCTCTGAGTTCAGCCTCAGGACTGGCAAAAAAAAAAGGAGGAGGAGGAAAGTGGTAGAGTGCTAGCCTTGAGCAAAAGGCCTCAGAGACAGCACCCAGGCCCAGAGCTTAAGCCCTTAGGACTGGGCTGGGCACCAGTATATCACGCCTGTAAGCCTGCCTACTCAGGAGAGTGAGACCTGAGGATTAAGTTGGAAGTGGGAGTTGTGGCTCAAGTGGTAGAGCTAGTCTAGTCTTCACCACAAAACCTCACAGAGAGCATCCATGCCCCTGGACCAACCGCACTCTCACTCTTGTGTTCGCTCTCTCTCTCTCTGTCTCTCTCTCTCTCATACACATAGGCACGCATGCACAGAATGTGCATCAACTATTTTAGAAGGGAAAAGAGGGCGGCTTTGGTTTAAGAATGGATGAGGGATAAAAAGATTTCAAGCAGAAAAATAAAAGGTGGGGGCCGGGAGTTTGGCCTAGTGGTTAAAGTGCTTGCCTAGCATGCACGAAGACCCGGGTTCGATTCCTCGGTACCACATATATAGAGAAAGCCGAAAGTGGTGATGAGGCTCAAGTGGTAGAGCTCTAGCCTTGAGAAAGTCCAAGGACAGTGCTCAGGCCCTGAGCTCGAGCCCAGGACTGGCAAAAAAAAAAAAAAGTAAAAGGTGAAGGTAAATTGGAGATCAAATGATAATAAAGACAAATGCAAGGCTGAGACCATGGCCAGTGGCTAGTGGTAGAGTGCTTGCCTAGCATGCACAAAGACCCAGGTTCCATTCCTCAGTACCACATATATAGAAAAAAACAGAAATAGTGCAGTGGCTCAAGTGGTAGAGCTCTAGCCTTAAGAAAGCCCGAGGATAGTGCTCAGGCCCTGAGGTCAAGGCCCAGGATTGGTATAAAATAAATAAATAAATTCTATATCTGTCTTGTGACTTTTCAAGATCATCCTTATTTGAAGATAGAATATATACACCTAAGGCAGGAGCATCTTCCACAATCCTTGTACTCTTTCTACTCTAGGCTCGAACAGAAAAGCTACCTTCGCAAACAAACCCAGTAAAGAAATTCTGAAAACTGACGCCAAACACGTGGCTCACGCCTGTAATCCTAGCTACTTAGGAGGCTGAGATCTGAGGATCACAGTTCAAAGCCAGCCCAGGCACTAAAGTCTGTGAGACTGCAGTTAATCACTAGAAGTGGCACTGTGGACAAGGCGGGTAGGGTGGTAGCCTAGAGCTGAAGAGCTTAAGGACAATGGCCAGGCTCAAAGATCAAGACTGACAAAAAGGGGAAAAAAAAGAAAAAAGAAAAGAAATTCTGAAAAGAGGGGCTGGGAATGTGGATTAGTGGTACTGTGCTTGCCTAGCATGCATGAAGCCCTAGGTTTGATTCCTTAGTACCACATACACAGAAAAAGCCAGAAGTGGTGCTGTGGCTCAAGTGGTAAAAGTTCTGGCCTTGAGGAAAAGAAGCTCAGGCCCTGAGTTCAAGCTCCAGAACTGGTACCAAATCCGAATGAAAGAAAGAAAAGAGAGGGGGGGGGGAGGGTGAGAGAAAAGAGAAAGAAAGAAAAGAGAAGGGGTGGAGAGAGGGAGAAGAAATCCTGAAAAATTCTGACAGAGTTAAACTGCCTCCCCTATTTAGGTAGCTGAAACATTCACTTAATTGCACTTTTATGCCTGAGAAAGAGCTGGGGATAAAGCTCAGTAGTAGACACTTGTCTAGCCTGTGCAAAGCAGGTTTAGATTCTCTAATAGTACAAAAACAATAATAAAACAGTTCAGGTGGTTCAGACTTGTAATCCTAGATATTCTAGAGGCTGAGATCTGGGGAATGCCATTTGAAGCCAGCTCAGGCAGATACATTTGAGAGATTTTTTTACTCAACCAGCAAAAAGCCATAGTAAGGATGCCCAAGTGGTAAAGCACCAGACTTGAAGAGAGAGAGAGAGAGAGAGAGAGAGAGAGAGAGAGACAGAGAGAGAGAGACAGAGAGAGAGAGAGAGAGAGAGAGAGAGAGAGAGAGAGAGAGAGAGAGAGACAGACAGACAGAGAGAGAGAGAGAGAGAGAGAGAGAGAGAGAGAGAGAGAGAGAGAGAGAGAGAGAGAGAGAATGAGTCCCCGAGTTCAACCTCCAGTACTGACAAAAGAAAGAAGAGACTGTCACATGCAGGGCCCTGGTGGCTCATGCCTATAATCCTAGCTACTCAGGAGGCTGAGATCTGAGGATTGAGATTTGAAGGCAGGAATGTCTGTGAGACTCTTATCTCTAATAGGCAGCAAAAAGCTAGAAGTAGAGCTGTGGCTCAAGTGCTAGAGTGTTAGCCTTCAGCAAAAAAGCTCAGGGACAGTACCCAGGCCCTGAGTTCAAGGCCCAGGACTGGGGCCAAAAGAGAGAGAGAGGGAGAGAAAGAAGGGGAGGGGGGAGGACATTTGCCTTTCCCTTTTTGTAGCTAGTCACTTATTTGAGAATGAATATTAGGAAACATGTACATGTGGGACAGCATCTAATATGCCTACAGTACAAGTATTCATTTTAGATCTTTCCTTCTCTCCTTCCCTCATCTCTTTCATTCTTTCTGAAGTGCTAGGGACCCTGGACATAAAACACTCACTGAAGGCTAGTGTTCTACTACTGAGCCATATTCCAGGGCTTCGAGCCATTTGGCTTTTCCACTCATGACTCTATCACTTGAGTCACATCACCAACATAGAGTTATTTCTGGTTAATTGGAGACAGTGTCTTGGACTTTTCTTCCCATTCAGTTTCCCCACCCACCCCCCCCCACAATTATGTACAGTGAAGAACTCCCTGAATAGGCTCAGGTAAATTAGGCGAGTGAGGCAGTCACTCTAGTGCAAAATTTAACGGGGCGGGGGGGGGGGGAGAGAAAGCAAAACATTCAGCAATCAAAAGTATCTCTATGTTGCTAGGTACCAGTGGTTCACACCTGTAATCTAGCTACTCAGGAGGCTGAGATCTGAGGATTGCAGTTCAAAGCCAGCTTGGGCAGAAAAGACTGTGAGATTCTTACCTCCAATAACCACTCAAAAACCAGTAGTGACACTGTGGCTCAAAGTGGCACAGTATTAGCCCTGAGCAAAACAAAAACAAAAAATGAAGAGTTCAGGGACAAGGCCCAGGCTCTGAGTTCAAGTCCCATAACTCAGTCCTGGCTACTCAAACTCTATGTAATAGTTGTGCTGTGTTTTGCCAGTCCTGGGGCTTGAACTCAGACACTGTCCTTGTGCTTTCTCAAGGCTAGCACTCTACCAATTGAGCCACAGCACCACTTCTGGCTTTTTCTGTATATGTGGTACTGAGGAATTGAATCCAGGGTTTCATGCATGCTAGGCAGGCACTTTACCAGTAGACCACACTCCCAACCCCCTATGTAACAGTTTTAAAGATAAGAACATATAAATCCACAATAACAACACATCAAAATTTAAATATAGATTTAGTCAATATTATTGAGTTTTCCTTTTTCATCAGGCTCCCATATGTCTCTGCAAGGCACTGTTATTGAAGCCATAAAGTAAGTGAAGGGTAGACAGTGCAGGCAGATGAAAAACAGCACATACAAAGAATATATAGAAGGATGTCTTGAATGTTTAAGAAATATTAACCAGCCTATGTAATAGGAGAGGAGAGGCTAAGGAGTAAGAAAATAAGGTCAGAATAGAAATAAGGGATAGATGATGTGACTAAGAATTTTGGGTCTTTCTAGCTGATAAAGGGCTTTAAGTAGAGAAAATAATCTAAGAAACTTGAAAAACATCATTGTCCTGTTATATTGAGAAAGATAGGTCACTACAGACAAGAAGACTATTTAGGGGCTATAGATACTAATGCAAAAGTGTTTAAACAATGCTTTAGCCAGGATTGGTAGCAATGGAGTTGATGAGTATAGTGGGTTTTGTTGGTGGACTGAATATGGGGAGGAAGAAAATGAAGACAAGGATAACTCCTCAGCTTAAGGAGTAAGAAGAACAGATCGAGGAAGGATTGAGTTTTGGAGAAAATCAGGGATTCTCCCAGTTTGGGGGCTTGAACTCTGGACCTGGACTCTGTCCCTGAGCTCTTCAGCTCAAGGCTACCACCCTACCCCTGGGCCTAGGTGTTGTCCCTGCTACTGCCCTACCCTTGAGCCAAGCCACAGTTCCAGTTTTCTAGACGTTAATTGGAGACAAGTGTCTCAGGTCCTTTTGTGCCTAGGCTGGCTTTGAACCTTGATCCTCAGATCTCAGCCTCCAGAGTAACTAGGATCACAGGTGTAAGCCACTGAGCCCGGCTCACTTCTGTCATTTTCCTACTAGCGTATTGGCAAGAAGAGTTACAGGGACTTCTCTGCCTGGGCTGGGTTTGAATCATGGTCCTCAGATCTCAGCCTCCTGAGTAGCTAGGATTACAGGCATGAACCACCAGCACTGGCTGTGTCTGGCTTTGAACACTTTAAGTTTATAATATCTAGGGGATATCTACATGGAAAAGTCAAATAAGCAGTTGCATGTATGAGACTACTATTAAGTTTGAAGTCAGCAGGTCCTCTTTCACAAATTAGAGCACAGCTGGTAATAAAGGGAGTGGGTGTGAGAGATTTAGTTTGGGAATTGAGCCTTGAGGCACTTAGTGCTTGGAGACTGAAGAGCAAGAACAGAGACTGAGTTGAAGCAGATATTAAGGGGGGGAGGGGAATGAGGTATTCTGGAAGTGAGGAAAATAAAGAGTAATCAAGTCGGATTAAAGTTCAAGATAAAAGCACCAACTATGAGCAGAAAAACCAGGGAGGCCCTGAGTTAAAACCCCAATAATAGCACAAAACAAAAGGTCAAGCTGGGCGTGGTAGCTCATGCCCGTAATCCTAACTACTCAGGAGGCTGAGATCTGAGGATTACAGTTCAAAGGCAGCCCAGGTACTATAAAGCCTGAGAGACTCTTATCTCCAATTAACCACCAGAAAACTGGAAGTGGCACTGTGGCTCAAAGGGGTAGGATCGTAGTCTTGAGCTGAAGAGCCCAAGAGTAAAAGGCTCATGACTGACCAAAAAAAAAAAAAAAGGAAGAAAAGCAGGTTGCATACTTCCCCTACTTTATGAAAAGTTTAGGATCTATCATCCTGCCCTATAACTAATATCAGATCAGTTGTTTAACCATAAATGTAAAGTCTTTTAAATTTATTTGCACATTAGAATCAAACACCCTAATAAATATATAGCCCGCCAAATCATGAGAATTCTCAAAAAAAAAAAAAAAATACGGCCAGAGTATGGCTTCAGGTTGAAGAAATTCAGATTATAATTTCAATAGGTGAGTTTTAAAAGGTTTTAAAAGCTGACCAAAACAATCCCCCCCCCCCCAAAAAAAAACCTCTTTGGAATTTACCACATCATAAAAGGAACTAACTGCCAGAAAAATTACATCATTGAGTCTTAGCTATGTGTAGGAATTATCCCTAGGCCAGAAGTAATTGTGGTTTCCAGACTGAATTCAGCATTAGCATATCCTGGGTCCTAAGTTTTGTAATCTTGCCTTCCAGTATACCTAGATTTTTTGGGTGGATGGTGGTGGGTGGGGGTGCTAGTCTTGGGGTTTGAACTCAGGGTCTGAGCCTCTTTGTGCTCACAGCTAGTGATCTACCACTTGAGCCATAGCACCACTTCTGGCCTTTTCTGAGTAGTTTATTGGAGGTAAGAGTCTCATTGACTTTTCTGTGTGGGCTGGCTTTGAACCATGAGCCTCAGATCTATCTTCTGAGTAGCTAGGATTACAGTAGTGAGCCACTGGCACATGGCTTTTTTAGGTTCTTAATGTCCATAGAAATCCATTTATTTATTTAATTTTCTAAAAATTGTATTTTATTGTCAGGGTGACGTATAGAGGGGTTGCAGTTACATTCATTAGATAGTGGGTACGTTCTTTCTTGAACACTGATACCCCTTCCTGTTTTTCTCTTTGTTTCCCTACTGCCTATTTTAAGTTTTTGAGACAAATGTTGACATGTAGCTTAGTCTGGCCTTGAAATCCAGGCTGGCCTCAAACCGGAAATTTTCCTAACTAAACTTTCCTAGTGCTGGGATTATAGGTATCTATCACCAAATTCTGATTCTTCTACATATTGAGATTGTTGTTTCTTTCATGTTCTTTCCTGCTTAGAAATGAAAAGAACTTCCTATATCACCAACAAAAAACACTTTAGTATTCTCTATACCCTCTGCTGCTGAATGCAAGCCCCATTAATGAACAGCACAAGGGCCTAGGGTTTAGTTTGGTAAAATGATTCGAGTATCAACAAAAAAAAATCCAACTCTGCAAGCTGTTGCTTTTGCTGAAATTCATTTAACTGCAGTCACAGGTCTTTCCCTTGCCTTGCTTCAAAATTAGATGTTCACCCATCCCTAGCAAGGTGAAGATCTAGAGAGAGGGCACTGACAGCAAACCTTGGAGGCTGCAGACATAGCTCATTTTAATTGTATCCGTAACTGCTAAGCAATTAATGAAACAGCAAAAGATAGAGCAACAGCATCAGGGCAAAAAGAAAAGGACCTTATACAACCGTGTGTAAATACTTCATCTTCACCTCAATGAGAGCAAGTTATTTATGGCAGCAGCACAAGGCATCAAATCTCTGCATCTACACTACCAGGCCACTTTCCAGGCAGTAATAAAGCTAGATAGATTTCCTCTTGCTTACAGGGTTTTTTTTTTTTTTTTTTTTTGAGTCTCCCACATTTTTCCCAGTAGCCACCAACAAAGGTGAGGAAGGGAGAAAACCAACAGATCAAGGAGGTCATTTAGTTATTGAGTCCCTTGGGCAGATTCTGTGCTTTGCACACACAATACAGGATGAGAAGCACTAAATACTAAGAGCAGTGATTTATCAGAAGCATGTATGTACTAGGCCTAGGGCATGGTAGGACAACTCTATCAATAAACCCTTGCAGTTTCCTTCTAATCAAGCTATACCCTTATGCAATCATAGAAGAGAAAGGCGTAAGATAAAAATGGCTAACAAAAACCTCTGAGAGAGAGTCAATTCTCAAATATGGCCTTGAATGCTCGGAAATAGCACAAAAGAGAAACAAAAGCTCAAATACCAAGATTCCAGCTGTCATCTCCTTAGTGAATGCTACAGCTTATCAGAGGTTGGGGGTCTTTTGTGATGATGGATGAGAGCAACAGTTGATTTTAAAAAATGAAGTAGTCTTGGCTCACTCATTCAGAAGTCCCTAAGCAAAATAATGTTCAGATGCCCTCATTTCCCTCCTCAGCATTCAATCACAAGGACCACAAGTTGCAGGTTTTCTGTAATAACTCTTGTTTTTATCTATTGGTAATTCCAAATTCCTAGTACAGTGCTGGACAAAGTATGTGAAAGTGACATAGGTAGGCAAAAAGAAATGCCAGCTAGATAAGGATGATAGGCAGGTGACAGACCCTTGGAAGGCAAGCACTAAACAAGAGAAGCTGGAAAGCTAAATTGGTCTATGACTTCTTCTACTACAGATTTACTTGAACCAATTATTGAAAATATAGTTAATAATTCAATGAAAAGTATTCCAGGGAACTTCCCACTTCACTGAGCTATTTAGGAGAAATGGGGTAAGGCCTTCCTGGGTTTGGCTTCTGCCTACTTTCTCTGTCACACAGCCATTCTTCTCTCTCACTTTATTGTGTCATTCTACAAATATTTACTCGGTACCTATGCATAACCTGGCTATGAATGTACTATCCATAATTGCTATGGAATGGCTTTTTAGCAAAGGAAGCTGAAATCTAGGTCATGCCTTTTTAGATAAAATGTATGTCCTGGTATAGAGCCACAACCTCTTGGAATAGAGATTTTTTTTTTTTCCAAATATGCTGGAAAAAGTCCCATAGCCTTAAGAAAGGTTCTGACTTAATTAATTAATTAAACAATAACCCTTTTCATGGAGCTTCATTTCCCATTGTGGCAGAGAGAAATGAATAAAGCAAATATGTGGTGTTGTATAAAATGAATTGTGTGGTGTGGGGGGGGTGGGACAATGTTAAATATGTGTGGCTCTCAAGGAAATGTTCAGAAAAGGACTCAGGGAAGGATTCACAGAGCTGGTGAAACTTCTGAGTTGAACTGTAATCAAATCCATTTCCCCTTTCAGCCTTTGTCTGCATTGCCTCTCCACACCCTGTCCCAATTTTTACTTGGCTAGCCTATCTTTCAGGCTTAGCCTACATGTTTCCTCCTCACAAGGACATGGCTACACAACTACCAATATCTCTAAGCATTTCTAACCAAATAAAGACTCAATTATACACGACTAGAAATTTGAATCCTGTTCTATTTTCCTAGCTTAATCGCTCTGGCATTCAGCTTCTCTATTTGCAAAATGGATAATAATAGCACCTAACTTATGGCCTTGTTATGAAGATTTATTACCATAACAATAAGATGACAATAGCAGTTGTTATAGATCTAGCTCTTACTGTGTACCAGAGGCAATATTGCATTCTATATTTATTAATTCAATTAATACATACAATATATTTAAAGCACTTAGCATTGTACTTGACACACATTACATGTTTACTATCATTCTTCTTATCACCATCATCAGTGCAATATTGTTAGTGATTTTGGGATATTTTAGGCATTTGTCTGAATAACTTTTTGCTCCACTGAGGGATCTATGTCTAAGAGTTTCTTATTTTCCCCTCTAGGATTTGATACTCTAAAGAAGGAGTATGTGTTTCAACCTTAGCACACAGTGTAAAGTGAATTTTCAAGTGTTATTTCATTCTTCACTCTGGCATGGACTTTAAAGAAAAAACAAAAAACAAAAAACAGAGCTGAGCACCTAGATTCTCCTAGGTTCTCAGGAGGCTGTGATCTGAGGATAATGGTTCAAAATCAGCCTAGGCAGCAAAGTCCTGAGACTTTTATCTCTAATATCTCCAGAAAAGGCTGGAAGTGTGCTGTGACTCAAGTGGTAGAGTACCAGCCTTGAGCCACAAAGGAGTTCAAGCTACAGCATCAGCACCAAAAAAAAAAAAAAAAAAAAGCCAGGAGTTTGGCCTAGTGGTAGAGTGCTTGCAAAAAAAAAAAAAAAATTAAAAAAAGAAACAGCCAGAGCTGGAGGTTCATACCTGTAATCCTAGCTACTCAGGAGACAGAGATCTGAGGTTCACAGTTCAAAGCCAACCAGAGAAGGAAAGCTCATGAGGATAGATTTCAACTGAGCACCAAAATAGCCACAGGTAGAACTGTGACTCAAGCGGTAAAGCACTAGCCTTAAGCAAAACAACTAAAGGCCAGTGCCCAGATATTGAGTTTAAGCCCCAGGATTGGCACACATGCACACAAAGAAAAAGAGACAGGAGCCAGTGGCTCATGCCTCTAATCCTAACTACCTAGGAGGCTGAGATCTGAAGATCACAGTTCTGATTTAGGGTTAGAATGTAAAGTGTCTGTCCCTTTTACTCAGGAAAAAATAAAGAACTCAGAATGGAAATTATGTGCTGACTTGCCCAGCTACACAGTTACTTCATTATATACCTGGGACCAGAACCTATGACTCCATAGAACCATCCATTCCAAGTGATCATTTGCACAATAAGAAAACTGGATTTGTTCATTTCAGAGGCCTCGCCCCAATCTGTTCCAACACTATATAAAAAAATTATAGTTGGGATGGAATCAAAAAAGAGAGTCTCAAACTTTCAATTTGGGGACATTTTAGGCATCTAACACTAGATCCCAGTTTGGAAAGCAATACAGTTGAACCCAGAGGAGTTATATATTAGGAGTTATATAATAGGAATGATATTCAAAAACTATACAAAAATAATCTCCTGCCAGGGCTGGCTACTCAGGAGGCTGAGATATGAAGATCATAAATTGTAGCTAGCCAGGCAGTCTCTTCAACTCCAGGACTGGCACAAAAACAACAACAAAAAATCCCATCATTTTGGAAGAAATGTTCAAGTATAAAATCCTAAGCATTGATATAAATCCTAAAGCTGTATTTAAGTATGATTGTTTCTGCCCACAGTGGAAGGAAAAAGGATAAACTACAATAGAATTTTAGCTCTGCCACTATTTTTGTGACTCTAGACAAATCACTTTCCTATTTTTAACTCAGCTCCTGAACATGGAAAATGGGAAGGTTAGGCTAATTATTTCTAAGTCATTTTCCTCATTTAACAATCTAGGATTTGAGGCCAAATGTAAAGGAGAGGTTATAATTTTAGGATTAGCAACACATTTTTTGTTCTAAACAAGCTAACAAAATCAGTGCTATGGCTGAATATGTACCTCAGATTTCATGTGTCAAAAATTTGTCTCCCAAAGCAGCAGAGGCAGGACCTTTGGGAGGTGGCTGGGTTAAGAGGGCTCTCCTTGAATAAACACATTAATCCTTCCGTGGATTAATGGCTTATCATGGGAGTGGCTTTGTTATTAAATCAAGGTCTCTCTGTTTGCTCTGTCTAGTCATGTGATACTCTGAGCACCTTGGGACTCTGAAGAGTCACCCCTAGCAAGCAGTACTACCAGCCTCGAGAATCATGAATTAAACT